>NW_017729029.1:29609281-29611171 GCF_001723915.1 Gavialis gangeticus | reverse complement strand
TCCTTATGCAATTCTTCCTCTTGCTCCTTCTGGGAACTCATCCATCGCTCGAGGGCTTCAGTGATTGCTTTCTGTTCCTCAGTTAGGTTCAGTGTAGACTGGCACCTCGTCTAACTTTCTCTGCAATTCAAAAGGTCATGGCAGCAACATCTTTCATAACTATTTGTAGCTTCTTACTTTTCTCCACCGCCATTGTAATGAGCTGCTCTAGTTCTTTATTTATCTTCTTCAGTAAAGAACCTCACTTTCTTTGTTTTCCTTTCCTTTCCCCCTTTATTAAGGCATTGTTTCAAAGCCACTTCTACTTTATTCTGTTCACATTTCCACCTTTCTACTCCGACCTCGCACTGCAGACAGCTTGTTTGCTCTTCTACCTCGTCTAAGAATATCTCATCTAAGAGCAGTTGTAATTATAGAATCTGGCATTTCAGTCCCTCTATTGTATCCATTTTCACCATGGTTTCCCGCAGCCCTTGCTAAAGGCCTTCCTGGCTTGACCTCAGCTGAACAGTCCTTATTCTTTTTACCTCTACTCAACCACTCTGCTGTGTTAGGAGCTGTTTTCTGTTTTCTAGCTATTCCTACCATTGTTCGGCCCAAGGGTCCCCTCTTCTCCAACAGGGAAACTGAGTCTCTTTGTGTCCACAGCCTTCCCAGCCAATGCACCACTGTGACAGGATTGATCCCCAGAGGTGGCCATGATACCACCTGCTGGCTTTTAAACTCCCCAGAACCCAGTACCTCTTTGGCTAAGTGATTCTCTATCCTGTGCTGTCCCTCTTTACAACTCTGGCTGCCTTACTGTCCTATTTCTGGGCAGCTAGCCTAGTAAGAGGCATTTGCAGCCTATGGGTTTCTGGCTGCTTGCTCCCTTCCAGCCAACCCATAATGAGCAGTCTTCCCCCCCTACTTAGGGAGCTCCCTGAGGCTGCTTCTTCCTTGAAGTAATGGGAACCCTGGCTCCCTGTTAGAAACACAATAATCATTTTTCAGGCAATTGTGCTTTCTTTCCTGTTTTTAGTTAAGTTTATAAAATGATCAAAGGATAAAATGCTATTCAAACACTGAATGGTGGTCTTATTTCTTCCTTCAGCCTTTGTCCCTTTGATTTTTATATGGGGGAGTGTAGGGAAGAAAACTATGTACGTTTAAAGGATTAACGTAAGCTGTGGAGCTGCCATGAAACTTAACTAAAAATCATTGAAAACAAAACAAACGTGTCCATCAAATGTGAAAAAATATTGAAGATCAAAAGATTGCATGGCACTGGGGTATTTTGTCCCACTTCACAGCTTACTTTCCTTTTTTAAAGAAAATGCACTTCTATACTTCTTACAGGATGCGAGGTACCTTTTAAAAGCTTGGGTAAACAAGCTTTACAAAATTGCATGAATTATCAGCTTCCAAGTGTCACAGAAGTGTGACTTTATTTGTTTAGCTCTCTCCAAGTCCATATTTTCCCTTATGCATATTAAATATTTAATGGTAGGTACTTTTTTGGTTTCAAGGTTGGGTTTGCTGTTGGTTGGACTAATGCATTCCCTGCCTGTTAGTGACCCTTGTGATTACGTATGGGTTATATTTTATAAGAAGTGGGATAGAAAGTAGAAGAACTGCAAGCAACTGTGACTCAACTGCAAATACCATAGTGTAAAAATAGTTTTTGTCACTTTCACTAAATAATTGCGATAAAGATGGAGCTGAAGTAAGTCCTGTCATTTAAATTAAAACATGATTTCTTAACTGAAACAAAGAAGGGCAGTGATCTTTTTCATTAAGGTACCATTGCAACATTCAAATTTCCCCTTGATCTTATGGGAGATATCATAAAAAAATCCCCATATTCATATATTTAGTCATGCTGCTTTCGTTTTACACTATCAGGTTTTA
>NW_017729029.1:29584864-29609266 GCF_001723915.1 Gavialis gangeticus | reverse complement strand
AGAGCCTTTCCTCCTCTTACAGATGTTGGAGCACATTATAGCTGATTCTGTGAGAGTGCAGAAGGGAAGAAACTTTCCTCATTTTTACACTCCTGCAGATGGAGTTTCCATTCCTGCCATGTCTGCACCATAAACATAAGGTACAAGAAGTGAAAACACTGCTTTCAAGCCTACAGCTACTAAAGAGGGAGCGGCTAGGTAGAGAGCACATCTGTTGGCAGACAGGAGGTCTTATGTGTAAAGTTGTTTCCTTATCTCCAAGAAGATAGAAGAGCTACACCATATAATGATTCTCATATGCCTTTTAGTTTCATCATGCATGACTAAATGGTGTGATACAGTTTGGCGTCACATGGCTTACCAAAGCAGCAGAGTCCTTTAAAAGGTACATTTTAAATTTGCTGTTTCCTAACCTCCAAATGATAAGATATTAGATAAATACAATATTTATTAGTTCACTCTTTTTTACCAGTAACAGTGGATATATAAAACCTCTCCTTTTCCATAGGTCTTTGCTTAGAGGAAACCGAAAAGATACGCTTGTGTGGATAATTTGCTTTTTCTTCCCCTTTATTTCCGCACCTCCTTAACTGAAATAATGAAGATCCATTTCACCCACTGTAATGAAATGCAAACTAAATCATTATGAGCAACCTCCTTAGCTGGTCTGTCAGTCAGTGAAGCTATTTTGCATACCTCCATTGACCTATTTGCACAATTCAAACATAAAATTCTCTCTTTCCAACAAAACCCAGTAGTCTGAATCAGGGTAACTGCTAATATGTCATGCCTTGGCCTTTCTGCGTTGGTTGCAATGTCAGTTTACTCTAGATCAGTTTACTCTAGACTAATTTACTTAAACTGACCCAGGGACACATCTACATGTGCAGGGACTTGGGATCAGATTTCCTGCTTATGGCAGCAATCTACTCCTACCCCCACTGGCCATGTACTGGCCCCCTAAAACTGCCAGGCTCCCTCTGGGTGGTAGTCCAGGGGCTGGCAGAGATCATGGGGCCAGGAGACAGCTGCCTTCTTGTGGGAGCTGGGATATTGCTCCCTGCCCCTTGGAGCTGCCTGCTGCCAGGGCGTATTTTGCCACTGGAACCTGGGCAGAGACAATGTCCCCTGTCCCAGCAGCAGAGAGCTCCCAGCCCCCACTCTGTGATTATAACTGGGGGCCAGGGCTGGGAGATCCTTATATCCCAGCTCAAGCTCCATTGTCATGGAGCCCAGGTTGGGAGATTCTTCTCTCCTAGCTCCAGCTCCATGGTTGTGGGGCCAGTGCTAGGAGATTCTTATTTCCCAGCACTGGCCTCACAACCATGGAGCTGGTGCTGGGAGATAAGGATCTCCCAGCCCCACATGTAGAGTGGGGGCTGGGAGCTCCCTGCTGCCAGGGCAGGGGGACACCGTCTCTGCCCAGGTTCTGGTGGCGGAACCCCCCTGGAAGCAAGCAGCTTCTGGGGGTAGGGAGCAATCTCCTGGTCCCTGTTTCCTGGACAACTGGGAGCAAATGTGCGACTACATGTGCAGTAAGTAATTGAGAGTAAATGTGCTACTTGTATTTACAGGTAGCAAATTTACTCACAATTAGAGCAAATTACTGTGCAGTAAGCACTGGCACATGCAGACAGTGATGCTTACTGCACAGTAACTAGCTGTAATCTCAAGTAAAACATCTCATGTAAACCTGCCTAAGCGGCACCAAGATTCTGGAATTAGAAAGCTGGCTCAGAATCACCTTCGCTTAATTTAATCCTGGTGTACCTGAAAATATAGATAATTAAATTCTTATGACACAGTCAATTAAAATTCTTAATGTACACCATTTAAGTACTTCACTGAGATTCTTTAGTTTATATAGTAGGAATTCCAGTAGGACATAAATAGTGTACAGAATGGGCAATTCTGCTCTGCTTATGAGAATGCTTCTATTTGCATAATCACATCTCTAGGAATTTAAGGCCTCAGTACAAATGAAATCAGATTAAATAAGTCATTAAGCTGAAACTGGCTGTTGCTTAAAAAAAAAGTGAAATCATGAGAGAAACTGTCAATATTTTACCTTAATAATGTTACAGATAGGTTCACTTGAAAGTGATTTGCAAACAAGCCAAAATACAGATGTTACTTCTAACATCTATATTATTTCACTAATATTCTCTTCCACTCAATAGTGTACATGGGATGATACATATGTACATAGGTCTTTAGTAACTTATCACTTGAGTCTGTTAAGTTTTATGTAGAAAAAAAACCGAAACAACAAACTAACCCCCAAAAAGGAACTTTTAAATATTAATACATTTAAATAACAGACAGTTTGTTTAAATTCTACAGTAGAAAAATGATAGTAAAAAATATAAAGCTTGTTTAAGTTCAATTAAAACTCTATCTAATCTTTCATTCTTGTTGGATCAGGCAAAGTCTGATATAATGGAAGGGCCAAAGTAAAATAATTACAGAATCTATATAAATATTAACTAAAACTTATTTATTTCCTAACAACTAGAGGCAAAGAAACACCCATGCTAGAATACTTATGTTTTCCCATGCTAGCATGTCTGCTGCTACTGAGGGCTTTGATGATTATGGAAATCATTAGAGTCATCATCATGAATTTGAATGAAACTGTTTCCTTTCCCATTCTTTGGCCCCTGTTTCCAACTGAGATACACATGCTTATATCTTAGCCCAAGAACTGTAGAAAAAAAATAAAATTTCTTGTCACAAAGAAATGGCTTAAGGAACCATGAGCAAATACAATTCTAGTCATTAAATTAATACTTGATTGCTGTGCATTTTGGACTAATTTTTGCTTAAGATGGATGGCTGTAATAACTGTGAACAGTTCTGATTCTCATTTCCTGATACTGTTTTATGTATTTTATTCATGCAAAATACATAAGCAATCCTGAGAGCAGAGATTAATCTGGGTTACATGGTCACATGCCCCTTTTTTTTTTTTTTCTTTTAGGACTCATGAAACTTGATTTCTCTTCTGTGGAATGGTCTGGCTTCAATAAAAGGGATGCTTTTAGCCAGGTGTGGATGTCAAGTAAGCTTGAATAAGGTACTGAATGTGAAAAATTTTTTTAATGGAATGTTTTGCTCAAATCACGTATTACATATTGGAATATACTAAAACCATACACCAAGAACCTATAGACATAACTCAATGTAGTATACTATAACAGCATTCCAATTTGCAAGCATAGACATTAGGCTTGTTTTATCTGAGTTCAAAATAAGGCTTAAGTTATGTGCATGAACACTTAAAATCCTGTTTATATTGCAAATTGAAGTCATATTGTGATCAAGTCACCTGACTTGATTACATTTAAAGGACAGAAAGTTCTTTAAGAATGACATTTACATGAGTATATCTCCTGTGAGTGATATTAATAAAAATGATGACACTGTTTTGCTGTGAAAGAAGTTACACAGTAAAAATACCCTTCTAAATTCTAACGTCGTAATGTGAATTTCTGATCTACTTCTACTTGCTACCAGGAAATACTGAAAAAGTATTTTGACAAAATAGTATCAAGTCAATAATTCAACTGTGTAGTGCCCTAAATATCTCATTGCAAACTTTTCTTGTTTTAAAGTGTTCAATAGTTTTGTTTTTTATTTCTTTTGTAAAAAAATCTTATACTGGAACATGTGCTGGTATACTTAGTAGGGCTGTGAGAAGCTTTGGTAGCTAATTTGATTTGGAGGAGATTCAGCCCAATTCAGCTAAATCTTCAAATCTGAATAGAATTGGGAGACCCATTAAAAGGTCCCAATAGATTCAGAAGCCTCTGCATCCATTCAGAGAGATTCAGAGATCCAGAATCCTTTCAGGAAACAGAAACTGAGACGAGGAAGGGGTTTGGGGTGAACTTTTATATGTGGAAAAGGTTGAGAGTGGGGAAAGACTATTCTGAGGGAGGGAAAGACTGCTCACATCTGTGGCTGGCCAGTGACTGTGATCTTTCTCTGAGTTCCCTTCCAATCATAGTGCTCTGGGGGAGGGATGTAGAAACAACATATCAAGCTGTGTCTGAAGTGACCTGTGCCTTTTGTGAGCTTTCTCTCTTGCACCAGCAGTGTCTGAAAGGCTCCGGCTTGCTATCTAGTCTCTTGATAGCTAGTCTCTCTTGTAAGTTGTATCCAATCCTTTCCTTCTTACCCTTGCCTACAATCCCTATTGTTATCCCTATCCATTCCTATCAACTTATTCTTCCCCCAAAATCCTCTTATTTGTTCTTGTTAGTCTGTCTTGATTCTTCCCCCACTCCCCACCAAAAAAAAATCTGGTGCGATCAGTCAGGCCGAAGGTGAGCTCTCCTTCAAGCAGAGGTGGCAGATGGGTTCCACACAGCAAGGGAGATCATGGTGGCTATGAACCACATGGTGAAGGGGTGGCTTGTTGGGCAGGGCAAGATCACCTGTGAGTTCATGGTCACCGACAAGGGGGCCAATATGGTCAAGGCAGCGTGTGGCATCTGCTGTGTGACACACAAGTCCCACCTTGTAGTTGGGGATGCCTTGGAGGAGGACAGGGCTTCCGGTGTTGGCACTGCCATTACCAGCCAGCTTATTTCAGAATGCAGGAAGGTGGCAGGCTACTTCCACTGGAGCATCCAGGGGGGCAAGATGCAGCAGAACAAACAGGCAAAGCTGAGCATCCCGCAGCATAAAATCATGCAGGATGTGGAGACTCGGTGGAACTCCACATGCCTGATGCTGGAGAGTCTGGTCAAGCAACAGAAGGTCATCCATGAGATGGCCTTGCTCAGGGAGATTGGGATCAACGGCCCCCTTAACAGAGCTAAGTGGGATACCATGTCCCAGATCTTGGTGATCCTCAAACCCTTCCTTGGGGCCATTGAGAGCCTCAGCACTGGTGATGCCCGCCTTATCCAGGTGATCCCCATAGTGAAGGAGCTTGAGAATGAAATGGAGAAGTTCCAGGGGATTGATGTTCCTGGCTGGGGCAAGCCATTTGCAACAGAGGTGCAGGCACTGACGAAGCAGCTGAAGGAGGGCATCAAAAAATGGCTGGATCTGTTGTGGTCCAGTAGAGTCCACATGCTGGTGGGCATGTGTGACCTGGGGGTGAAGGGAAGCATCTACAGCAGTAAAACCCTTGAGTACTCGACAGAGGTGCTGGTGAACAGAGTCAGGGAGGCAGAAAGGCAGAGGCAGAGGGGTGTAGAAGAGGGGGATCCACTTTCCTTTGTCAGCATTCTGACCATGAGCCAATCTCCTCCACCACAGCCACTGCCAATGTAGGCCAAGGGCATGGCTTCAGTGTTGGAGTCCAGAGGCACTAGACCCCACCATCAGGCAGGTAGCGTGGAGACCTTGGTGGCTTCCTATCTCGCTGAGGACATGGCACCGCTGGACTGCAACCCCTTGGCCTACTGGGCAACCCGCGGCCAGGTGTGGCAGGATCTGTCCATGGTTATCCAGGAACACCTGTCCTGTCTGCCAATCTGTGTTCCAAGCAAGAGGATGTTCAGCATTGTTGAGGATGTTGTCACACCTCACTGCACCTCCTTGGATCCTGGTTTGGTGGAGCAGCTGGTGTTCCTGAAGGTGAACCTCCCACTGCTGGGGTTCCCTAAGCTCCACATGCAGATGAAGTGAGTGCCACCCTCCTCATTCTGCACCTATTTGCTTTTTTAAATTTGCTTTCAGAACCTTGAGGTGCACTTTCATAGAAACCCCTGCGCCACTCTGCCTGAAACATGGTAGGCTTCATGCCTGCGTGAGGGGCTACAATTCCTGTTGTATTCAGCCTGCTCTGCCTTAACACACACAAGTGATACAAGTTTTACTTTCAACAGTTTGAGGTACACTTGCACAGAATCCTCTACACCTATCTCCTTGAAAATTGGCAGGCTTCATGCCCTCAGAAGGGACTATCATCCCGACTATTTTCATCTGAATCTGCAAAAAAATGACAAAGGTATAGGTATTTTAGTGATTCCCCATTATAGTATATGGCTAAATCTCCAAACTGGCACCAAAACTCCTAATCCAAAATCAGCCAAATTCAGTCGGGACAATGATCTGAATCACTGAATCAAATCACTGTCCCTCTGAATTGGTTGAATCCAAATCTGAATCAAATACTTGCTGCTTCACACAGGCCTAATACTTAGCTCAGTATTGTTTCTGATCATGCTCAATATTGTTGCTTTAATAGAGAAATAATCATATTAATCCCTCAGAAATGTACAGAATAAAAGATGTTGGTAATACTTGCTGATTCTAATGAGTGAACATTATATACCTTTCCAAAAAAGAAATCTAAGTCTTTGTAGGTTTATCTGAACTAAATGTAATTATTTAGGTCTGAGATCTAAGAAGGATAATTGCTAACCTTTTAAAAAGATGTGTGTTGGATTACTATCTGATTGCCACTTAAAAATATCTGTGTTTACAAGAGAAATGAGCTATGTTCAAAATGTCTTAACATTAGCCAAGTACATGTGCAATTCTTGATCAGCCATTATTTTATATTCAAGAAATGTAGTGAACAGAAATACTGGCAATTAAAAGTATACCTTTTGTAAATTTCTTCATTTCTGTTACTAAAAACAATTTAGGATTCTATCAAGCATTGACTTTTTAAATCAGGTTCAATGTAAGGATTTGATACATAAGCCATATTCTATAGGGATTTAGAGCTGATATTAACATTCTAATAATCAATTATTTATTTGTTGGAGAGAATTACTCAGCTGAGTAATTAATAAAATATAATTGCTGATACTATGGAGATTTTAATGAAGTTACTTTTCCTGGAGAGGGGGGCAAATCAGTGAACATTCCCAAGATGGAATGCAAAAAATATAAACAAGAGCTGTTGGAAGAGAATGGTTCCTCTCTTTTGAGTGATGGTTTTTCTCTTTTGAATTTCAGGATATATCCAACCACAGATTTCTTTCTTGATTTCTCCTTTACAGCTGCTGAGAAGGGTACAATTTGAAATGGATATATTTATAGGCAGCTCATTTGAATGTCACAGTTTTTATGTATGGGAGAGTTATCAAATGTGATTAACACTCTAAGCTCTATTCTATATATATATAGAAAGAGAAAGAAAATTTTACATAATGCATAGTTTTTGTGTGTTCATTTTTTAAGGTAACATCATAATGACTAATATTTTATTAAACCAAAATTACATGCTCCCCCCCACACACACACATAAACAAAAATGCATAATAATTTTGTTTGCTTTAGGGAAAGGCAGGTGTGGTCAAACTAAGTCATTTTCCATTTTCAGTGGATTTCATCTTAAAGCTTGCAGGGCAGAACATACAATCTTGTCTATGGAAAACCTGGTAATCTGTTTACTAATTTCAGTAATATAAAATGTGTTACTTTGGGTTCATCACATCTTAAGTAGTGACCTGGCCACACATTACTTCAGCTAGTGGCATAATAAAATGAGGAATGTGTAATGACTTTGCAGCTGGTTCCTATTATATCTTTAACTGAACATGTGGCTAGCGCTCCCTCCCAGCCTCTGGAGCACATTGGAATTTTTCAGGATGCCCATGTGCTCCAGAGACATGGAGATTCTCACTGGGGCTCCCAGCTGGCAGGCACACCATGTACAACAGCCATAGTAAAGTGAGGAAGCTCAGGGAGCCAAGTGGGCTACTTGCTGGTGCAGGGGAAGCCTGGGATCAGGGTCTCCCTGCACTAGCAATGTGGCATGATAGGATCTGATGCAGGATCCCACAATGATGCTTCCTGCAATGCATGTGGGGAATGGTAGGAAGCATGCTTGTTGAAATCTCATGTCAGATCCCATCATCCCTTTAAGCTAACTTCTGTTAGAGGCTTTAACACATTTACTTTCTCACAATGTTTTGAGCTAAATCTTAGAAGATGATCTCAAATAAAAAGTCCTCCAGCTTAATTTCCTAATGTTCTACTGCCGCAAAGCAGTGCTTCTAGAAAACGAGAGGAAAAAGAAAAAAACAGCTACCCAGACACACACAAACTCTGGGAGCAGCTACCTTCATCAGTGTCAGTTGCTGCAGCTCCATTAAATTCAGTGAAGCAGCACCAATTTTGCAGAAGCAGAGCATCTGGTCCATCTATGATATTCTTGGCATTGTATGGCATTTTTCAGCAATGCTGGCATCTCCCTATTGCTATCTGAGCTCCCAAATTAGTCACATAATTCATTTTTTATTTAAATGAATGAAAATACAGAAGAACAATATTTTTGAAATCCATGTGACACATAATTATTAGAGAACTGAATACAGTTATATATATTAACATACACGTAACTGTCATGCAAGCCTAAATTCCCAAAGTCCTCATATTATTATATATTTCTGAAAAATAATCTGGAGTATACCCATTATATCCACCTTGCATTATCCATAGCTGTATTTGTAATCCTACATCATTTGTTCTAATCATAAATTTGTAGTCATCATTTTCCTACTTCAAAATTCAGTAGTGAATTCAAATATTTGCAATATGTGTATGGCATCTTTATAAATATGAGTAGGAAAATTTTAAAAGATTAATAAAACATTCAGCAAATAAGCGTGTAATTTCTTACTGTAGGAAAAACAGAATATAAATGGTACATCTAACATGGCTTTTCAAAGCAACTTGCTGCCATTGAATTATGCTATTGGCAATTCCAGAGCTTCAAGAGTAGATCTGTGCAAATAATTATGTTTTCAGTTAAGTAGCTGTTCTGCAACAAAGGTGTCAACCCCAAAGCAGAGTCATTTGGAGTTTCCAGAACTGAAAAAAAAATGTTGCTTTGTGTTGAATAAAATATTTAGGCTTTAAGTATCTTAAAAATGCAATGAGACTTATAGATGAAAGCTTAGATTTGTAAGAGTACTTAGAAGCCATGCAACAAAGTAGAGATGGTTGGAGGGTGAGGACAGAAAAAGGGATGGTCGCCCTCATTTCTTCACATTGTATACCCCAATGTTTAGGCACTTGAAGAGAGACCTCCCAGTGCTTAGTGCATGGGGTGTATGGTATGAGAAGGCACCACACCATTTGTTCCTGCTTCTCAGTTTTTAGAGTGACACTTAAATGTCTTTGTATATTCAGTTTGGGGACCAGACATATCTGGAAATTGCCAGAAGAAATTATTTTGACATTTCTAAAATATTCTTTCAGCCCAAAATATTTGGGGTCTTTTCAGTCTAAAACTGGTAATCATTTTGGTTACCCCAAAACTAAATGTATTAAAGTTAAGTAATAAAGACTGGCAGCAGGTAATGCACACAAAAATTGTATATGTAAAGATACTACGCTGCACATTCCTGCTTAATCCCATCTTGTCATTAACTGAAAAAGTAAATTTCAAATCAATGACATAAGAGGATGAGATAAAGTGTCAGTCACTATTGCATTTGTGTACGTGTAGCAAAACCCCCAGTTTTTCTTTTGTTTTGTTTAAAAACACATTCCCTCCCCTTCCCCAACCATTTCTGGTGCGTGTCAAGTTAACATAAGACAGATCTGCATTAACTCACCCCCTCTGAACCAATTATGGATGTTCCAATGACATTTTTTTAAAACAGATTCTTCTCATCTGCCAAATACAAAATCACATGCATCCATTCACATGAAAATATTGCGTTAACACTCCAGAGTTCTATTCTCAACCCCCAACCTGCAAATCCTGCTACTTCATGAAAGAGGCAAGTGCCAACAGAATGCCAGGAATAGAGATTACCATTGTGGCAAAGTTATAACATCTTACATTTTGTTATACAGCCATTTCTTATAATTTAAGAAGAAAAAATAAAAAAGGAGAGGAACAGAACCAGTATAATAGCAAACCTAACAAAGTGTCTTTTTCTTTAAGTTTCCCCTACTAAAGTAAAACTAAGAATTCCAGATATAAATGTGTGAAGCACTAACAGCAAAATATACATTAACATTTTTAAGTGATTTTTTTCCAGTATTGAGAAACTGTCTATGCACATTACATTCCTGGTGCTTATGTCATGCAGTTCTGTTGCAAACAAAAAGAGACTGTCCTCATGGGGATTATATGATAATATTTATCTCTATCTTGAACAAAGGCTTGTTTACTAGATATATACACAAAAGTCTGTTTGTCTGCATATCCATTGGCTGGTACACACTATGTTTGTTTTTCTAGCTTATTATTTTAACCTTCATATTCTTCACTGAGTTTGGTAACTTTTTAGACTCATAATTTGGCTCAAAATTTGTGGCTTTCAAACCAGACACTGACATTACTAAACTGGCATTCCGTATGAAACAAAATAAAGCTACACAAGTCTTTAGTTCTGTATTTTTCCAGACAAACTTCTGATATGTATCCTGAAACACCGCAGGAAACAAAAATGCTGTTTTGTAAAATGACATGTATCCATCACAGGAAGTCAAATAGTTAAAAAAACCCAAACAACTAAAAACACACAACTTCAAATAACCTTAGTATGAAATCGAATCAATTCCAATATATGCAACCGCATGCTAATGTTACTGGAATGAAATATTGCTTTAACATTTCCTTCTGTTTTTCTACTACAGCATTCATTATTCTAAAGGTTCAGTGGCTGCGTCTACACAAGAGGTAGACTATGCAGTTGTTACTGTGCAGTCATTAATACTTGCATCTGTAGCGTCTCGTGTCGATGCGCCCAGTATCTCCAAAGGGAACATCCTGAATCTTTTTCAGAATGCACTGAATAATATATTCAGTATATTAGAGAATATACTATTCGCTGAATAGTATATTAAAGTTTTTTCTAAGGATACCAGATGTTTAAGCTTTTAATCAGTGTTTTCAGATGGTCAATATAACACGTTTCTAAATTTCCAATTTGAAGGAAATTCATATTGAATTTTACTTGACTATTAAAGGAGTTCTTTCCAAATTTGTGCATTTTGAGGGTACATACAAGCATCACCTAAGTGAGCTTAGAACAAGCTAAATGGCATTTACAGGGCTTAAATCCCTCTAAAAATGGCATGCTTGATCTAGTTAGTTCAGCTTAGAAGTGATCAAAAATGGGTTAATGTGGCCTAACAACCACCTTTACACATTCACAGCATAGCTCCAAGATAGAAAAGCCCAGCCATTTGCCAGGGCCCTGAGGCTGTGCTGTTTTTATGCTCCCCCCACCCCATGACTACTTACCTCAGACCAAGCAGCCCCCCTGTGACCTGCCAGTTCCTTCCCCTTCCTCCTCCAGTTTAAATTATTGGCATTATTCTCATCCTTCTAGCTTAAAATAGTTCTCCCTTTCCCAGCACCCTTCTCTCACCTCTCCCCTCCCCAAAAGTGTGGAGATATGTGGATCTACCACATCATTTCTCCTTTGCATTATAATCCAGATAAGTATTGTTTTACTGTATTGTTCTGATTACATACTAACCCTGCTATGTGTTTCAGTTATAAGAAAAACAAGTTCTTCTCTGAATAAAAGTCAATAACTACACATAAAAACTCTGAATTACTTTTGACCTTACAAACTCCCATGGAATAATCAAATAAATAAGGAAAGGACACAGGAGTTAAATGCATTAAAAAGGCTAAAATAAAAATTGCACTGGAAGGTGTTTTGACTTGGTATTTTGGCTGCATTCACAAACATATGGTACTAGAATAGGCTAAAATCAAAATCTTCTCCCCCTTTTGTTGCAGGAATTTGGTAGCTCAAGTGAAATATCAAATTTGCAAAAAATGGAAAATGAAAATGTTGAGCTGTCAGGTCTGGGGGAAGAGGAAGCAGGATCCTTGCTTTCAAGGTCACTGTCACCAGATATGTGATCCACCATGAGTGGCTGTTCAAGACAGTCAAGCTTTTTATCAAGCTTTGTGGACAAAATGTCAAAAGAAGATCAAGAAAAAGCAGATGAGAAATTAGCTTGAGCTATATTTGCAAGTGGTACACCTCTTTCCATAACTGAAAATCAATACTGGAAGGAACAAAGAAACTAATTTGCCCATCATATAAATTACTGTCATGTTATCGCTTATCACATTCTCTCTTAGAGAGTATGACAGAGTTCAAACAATGGTTATTCAAAGGATTGGTCAAGCAGAATCACTGACTCTGATGTCAGATGGATGGACTGACATACAAGGAAATCCTTTATTGAATATTATATTAGCAACACCTGAACCAATATTCCTGAAAGCAATTGCTACCAAATCTTTTCATCTTCCAGGTGACTACATAGCCAAATTACTCAGTGAAGAGACTAAAAGTGCAGGTCCCTTCAGGGTACAAGCCCTTGTAACTAATAATGCGAGTAACATGAAAGCAGCATAGCAAATATTAAAGGCAAAGTATCCTCATTTAATAGCATTTGGCCGTCTTGTTCCTGGATTGTATCTTCTGGCAAAGACATAGTAAGTGTGAATACAATGAAGCTAATATTGCCAAACTGCAATGTGATTGTGAAGGTATTCAACAATCATCATGTTGTTAATCAGACTTTGAAGACATTACACAACAAGAGAAGCAGAGGAAGGAACGTGAACTTTTATTGCCAGGAGTGTTGCTGCACACAAAGAACTGTTTGCAGTGTGCTTCAATAGATGACACAGTATCCCAGATTATTCCTGTGAATATTTGGAAGCAGATTCTCAACAATGGTATGTTCTCGGTTCAAGTTCAAGAAGCATTACATTTACTACTGTCAGTTTCAGTGGCTATCAAGAAACTTGAAGGAGATACACTAAGCCTTTCAAATATTTCAGAGATATTCAGACAACTGAGTGAAAATCTAATTGAGCTTTTGCCATCATCACCTCTATCCAAAAAAGAAGAAGAAGAATTAAAACAAATGTTTACTAAGAGATCTGAGTTTTGCTTTCATCCAGTTAATCTGGCAGCAAACCTTTGGGATCCTCAACACAGAGGGCAACATTTATCAGAAGATGAATTATCTTCTGCTCTCAATACAATTACGGAAGTAGCTAAGAATGTCCCTAACATTGATGAAATAGCCATGATGACAGACATTGCCAAGTACTGCACAAAAGACAGACTATGGAGCAAAGACATCATTTGGCAGGCAGCAGAGAATATGTTTCCTCTCACATGGTGAAAGGGATATTGTAACACCTGACTGTTGTCCAGATTTGCTCTAAGGATCCTAAGCACTCCGCCAACAGCAGCTTCTTGTGAACGGAACTGAAAGGCTTTCAGCTCAATCAAGACAAAAAAGGGGAATAGACTAACAAATGAACACACTGCTAAACTTGTTTGTATTTCTCAAAATCTCTTGCTTCTGGAGAATCAGGCAGAAGCCTGATTAGTGAAGAAGCACAGTGTGATGGTAAGTTGCCCTTGCCCATAGACTCTTTGGTAAAACCATCCTTTAATGAAAGAGAACGTGGTTCAAGTAGTTCTGAATCAGATTTACCTCTATCTGATTCTGAAATGGAATTAATAAGTAGTGCAAGTGATTCTGCAGATAGTGACAGTGACACTGGAGGTGCTCCAGTGACCTCAGTGGGAAACTCTTTTGAAGTAGATGAGTGGACAACCATAGCATATCATGCACAGTTTTTGGGGTGTGCTAAAATTAGTGTGTCAATGGTTTTGGATGTCTTCCTATTTTCCCTTTAAAATTTAAACAGTGTAAGGGAAGTGCATGCTATTGTGTATTGTCTTTACATTTTTTACAAGTATTCCAATGAAAATAATTTCTTTCCAAATAAAGCTTTGAATTTCTTTTAATATAACATTTAAACCACATTAAGTGTGCTGTATTTAATTTTTTTCTAATCAAATATTTCAGTTCAAATACTTGTGGCTATTGGGATATAAAATTAACATGGGGGTACTTTTTTAGATTTGTTTACTAAATATACGTCAAATACACATGCTAAATCAGATCACGCTCTATTTAGGGCATTGGAAAATTTCCCTGCTGCAGGGGGCCAATGCAGGGATGGAGGGGATGGGAGCACACTGCTGTTAGGAGCAGCAAATGTGCTCCCATATCCTTGCTCATGTAGATGCCTATCTGGCGTAGGTTTACTCTAGAGTAATTTACTCTAGAGTAAACCCATACCCCAGCATCTACATATGTAGACATGCCTAATAACTGCAAAATGGGCACATCTATACATGCTCCTGATTGCACAGTTGTTACTGCGCAGTCATTTAGTACTTGCTACTCATTGCTTGTTGCTACTGCACAGTAGTGGTATTGTCGTGATTCATGCCCACCAATGCTATGTCATTATAGCAGTGAGCTACATTGCTGTAGCTTGTTGCTACAGCAACGTAACATCTTATGTAGATGCACCCTATAAGTACTGTTATGTGTGCTGTTTTAGACAAGATATAACAATAACTTGTTATGTTGCTAGATAAATCTACAAATATTCAAGTGGAGTGGGTATGGCCCATTTTGTCTATTTTGTATTAGGTAGATATAACTTGTTAAATACACATCTGGGTAGAGGGGGGGAAAAGAACAGTGTCAATAATTATTACACGACACACAAAAACTATACCACCTTTCCCCTGGAGGGTCAGATAACAGACCTGATTGCTGCAAACACAAAATAACAAGCAATCAAAAAATCATAAGACCCAGAGGCAAGTTTAAGTAAATATTTTGCTGACACACAAATAAAATCTGTTTTCCTTACTACTTTTGCACACAAAAAAAGAACAATAACCCCCTGCCCTCCCCAAAACCCCAAAACACAACCCTTGCCTTCCAAAAAAGCCCTTCTTGCTTATGACTCTGTTATCAGGCTTATTTTATACACATAATACTGATTAAGCTTAGAATAATTATGCATGGTTACCCCATATAGTACTGTGTTTATCACATTTTATCTTTTTCTGTGGTCTACAAAATACAAAACCCAAAAATACAAATGAATCTGACTGATTTTGTAGGGGCAAACAAACTTTTAGGATTATTCTGTTAAGGATTAAAATCATCCTTATGAAGACGGCTAGAAAAAGAGCCTTTATACAACCTATTTATCTAATGGGCAAAAAAAGGTCTTATTTTGAGGAATTAAGATTCAAATCTCATAGCCTTGGGCTTGCCTCTCCACAGATATTTTGTCCATCACTACCCTAGTGATAATACTAGCCAGCAGTGTTTTCTATCACTCATAAAGAAAAAAATAGGAAAAAAAGACATTTAGAAGGCTAGAGTCTGAAAAGATTGGATCAAAAAGGGTGTTTTATGCAGACTGGGCATTATGGATGAAGATTACTTGGATCATGTTATTTCTTCAGTAGGAATCTCTAAATGAAGATCCAAATAAACTCTTAGAAAGTCTGCAATAAGATTGAACCCAATGAGTTTTCTCATGTTTTTACCAGGCATATATACTCATTGAGCTCAGAGATGGTGACATGAAAATCCTATAGAACCTTACTGCAGGACAAGCAAAATAGACCCCCACATTTATAATTTCTAGAGCTATATATAAGTATTATTCATAGAATACATGAAAATGCCTCACATTTAAATACTCTACCCTAACTCATAGATAAAAGCGTATTTAAAGATGCTGCCCTTTATTGCTGCGACCAGCTCATCTTATCATGCTAGCGTGAGATCTTTGTAAGATTTGCTTTGTAAACACTTCCCTTAAGCAGTCTGGACAGTACTCTACTAAAAAGTCTTTCAAAATGTTAAATGTATGGAATAACACTAAACAATGGAAAATTATACGCGTTGTCACTTTTAACCCTGGAGAGGGGGTCATTGTTTTCTGCTTCCACTAGTGCTGCTAATAATGTACATGTGCAGATTTATCTGTATTGTATCATAACCACTCCCTCCAATATCTAGGAAACCAGGTCACAAAACACCCTGACCCAGTGTAGTTACAACATAACATATTTTGAAAAGCAGAACTCCTTTGGAATACCAGCAATTAAGAGGGACACTGCCACATTGCATTTTTCTTGAATCCACCACTGCCTAATATGTTATAGAAAAAGCAGACCCTTTTGACTTTTCAATACTTTTGTCTCAGCAGTGGGTAAGAGTTAACTGAAGATCAAAGGAATAATTTCTATTTTGCTGTAATGTTTCCTGGAATTGAATCTTGTTCTGTCCTCTGACCAACCACCACTGAAAGATTGGTGTAAACAATTCATTATTTTTGGAATTTACTGATTTCTGGATTTTCTGGTTTGTGGAAAACTGACATTTAAAAAAAGTTTCCTTAAAATGGAAATTACAGGAAAAATGTTTCAGAAACATCAGCATGTGGCATTTCCAAACAAATATGCTTCTTAGAGCTCTGACCCTCCCTGGAAGAAATTCATATGATTCTTATCTGCCAATCACTGAATAGCAGCAATGAATTCAGTGGGTTTATTAAAAAGTGGATAGTCCTGCCATTCAGTGGTTGGCAACATCAAAATTGTGAACTGTCACATTTCCCTCAGCTTTGTCAGGACTTCCAGGGTCCAAGGCAGCCCTGCCATGTGGACTATCCCAGGACGGAGGAATCCATAGACTTCCAGATTCCCCAACCAACTTCTAAACCACCTGACCCTAAGAGAAGTTTATAGTAGGAGCTGCACAAGAAGCCAGTTGGCCTAGGCATCTGGGCTAAGTATGGACAGTTGAAGAGCCTGAGGCTAAATTGATTCAGTCTTTGTAGGTTAGTGTAAGCTGCAGAGATTAAATTGAGAAAGAACTGGACACACTTACTTTTGATTCAGGAGATGCAACCACATGCATTCAGTGTGTTAGTTCAGAAGCCAGGGGGCACTAGAACATGGCTGTCTGGTATGTAGGTAGCATGGGCTGTGTGTTCACTTTCTCTTCCTGCTGCCCTCAAGGTCTCTGGCATTTGCAGTCCAGAATCACAGAAGCGGGACTCTGCAGTGTTGCTCATCACTTCCTTTTCCTGCATCCAGGTGCCTCTGGGATTTATATTCCATAGTCACAGCCATCAATAACTTTCAGTAAGTTTATCAGGGCAGGGCATCTCTGTACTCAGGGTTTTTCCCCCGAGTGCAGAGAGGTTAAACCCCTCCCCCCTGGCCCCAGACCCCAACCAAGGTTTGCCTGGGGGTGGGTGGAGGGGCATTCCTTACTTCCCCCACCCCCACCCCTTCTCTGCTGGAGCAGACAGCACAGCCCAGCCCTGGGTTGTAAAGCATGCTGGGATGCTAGGGGACTGATTTAAGTTGAAACAGGAATGGGTCTGGGATAGAAGTTTGCTTAAACTGTTTTGACCCAAATCAGTTAAGTCTGATACCCATTCACCCAGTTTTATCTTAAACCAGTTTCAGGCATTTTGGAACTGGTTTATGTGCACTTGGCTTCTGTTCTGTTACAGGCTTAAACCAGTTTCTGATTACTTAAGCTGGTTTATATGTAACTTCTGTCTCTATCCCTGAGGGCTGTGAAGAATGGAAGTCCATAGGAAGACCTATGATTTTTTATCACTTGCATCACTACCACTAGAGCATACATATAAATGTTCTATTGTATATCACTATTCTGAAATGCAGATTAAAAACCCAGGTCAGTGACACTCAAGAAATCCTATTCTCACTAACAGCATTATACACAAACTATTCTTGAAAAATGCCAGGAGCAAGGGCTCTTTATAAGTCACCCAAAATACAGTACTCTACTGGTACTATCAGTGCTGCTGAGCGTACAATGACCTCTGATATTCCCCTTTCCTGAGTATATGAATGGTTTACTGCACTGCTCACATTGGCAACCAATGAAGACTGACATTTTCCACATCCTGTGGTGAACTTCATATTAAACATAGAAGTACTGTATTCTTTTACTTATCATGACTTTATACATAGAACAAAATGCAAGATATCATAATATAAACTATCCTACTTTTACAATTTATGCGCTCATCTTCCAGTCAGTTATACAATGGAATACTGGAGTCTTTGAATTCAACAGGTCCAGTACTGCTAGCATTTATGTAGAAAATAGTGGCTGTGACACAGATGACATTAAGAATCTGAAATTTCACACTATATTGCAATGCAAAAAATGCCTTTCAGTCATATACAGAATAATCTAAGCAATTGGTGACACCAGTACTTTCTCCTCCTGCATAATAGATTGCTGTCCTAGAGTCAAACTCATCCTGTGACAGAGAATCTGCACCCAATGCCACACCTCCAATTACCTAAGCAGGAGCAGCCATCAAGGCAGTGGGAAGCCATTTTTTAAATTATCTGTGTATAGAGTAGTTCGACTTACTAAAGTCAAGCAGAAGGTAGAGTAGGGTAGCACCTTAGACCAAGTGGTTCAAGGAGGCATGAGCTTTTGTAAGAAACCACCTACTTCATAAAATGGTATGAAAAGTCCCAGCAAAGAAGCAAAAAATAGATATAAACCTAAGTGGAGCCAGTAATGAGAACCCACTTTATAGGAGATCACAATGAAAACTGATGCTGGTAATAATTAGCAAGTATCAGACAGGAATGTGATTTTTAATTATATTCACCTCACCTGCTTAATTAGGCTTAGTCTCAGTAGGGAATTATCAGTTATTTCTCTAGATGAACATGTATTATTTTGCATGTTAGCACATAAATGGCATAACTAGATAGGGCCTGAAGTACATACAGACACAAGCCCTCTGTCCCTGCTGTAAATTTGATTTGGTTAAACAAAGGCACTTGTTTTAACTTTCTATAACATTTTCCATTTACTAATCAACATATCTAAAAATTAAATATATTTTTTCTCTCTTAATATATTACTTTAAACCAGTTAAAATAACGTTAACTGAGA
This sequence comes from Gavialis gangeticus, assembly GCF_001723915.1. Classification (NCBI taxonomy): domain Eukaryota; kingdom Metazoa; phylum Chordata; order Crocodylia; family Gavialidae; genus Gavialis; species Gavialis gangeticus. The sequence continues at coordinate 29,590,501 of NW_017729029.1, read as the reverse complement.
ATGATCACCTGTCAAACCATGTATTCAACTGGACAAACACATATGAAAATTTTCCTTTTATTCCAAAAGTGATTTAGCAGGCATATCTTTTATAATATAGTTATTTATTCTGGATCAATGTACCAATACTAGATATCGTTGATACAGCAAATATCCACACGCTGTTTTCTTGACATAACAAACATCCCCAATCCACATGAGACACTTTACTGTGCAGTAGAGCTAGTTACTGCAGAGGAAGCATTCACATCCACAGGTGCAGATGCTTACTGCACCGTAATTGGCTCTAATAATGAGTAAATTTGCTACCTGCAAATGCAAGTAGCAAATTTATTTTTGATTACTTACTGGGCATGTCTACATGAGACACTTACTGCACAGTAGCCTAATAACACTGCACAGTAGCATGCTGGCCAAAAACCATGCTAATAAGCTACTGTGCTGTGTTATAAGGCTACTGCACAGTAGGCATAACCCCCCCCCACCAGTGCTACTGTGCCGTAACTGTACTTATTGCACATTTAGTTAGTACTTCATTAAGCAAGTACTAAATGAAATGCACAATGTGAAGGAAACAAGCAAAACAAGAATGGGCTCATGGCTGGCAGCATGGACACAGCAAGGAGAGACTTGGCCAGGATGGGTGAGTGGGGAGTGTCTCGGGAGTCATGGTTTCAGAGCAGCTGCTCGGTGCAGCTAGAGTGGCTCCAGGGGAGAGGAGAAAGAAAAAGACCAGAGAGAGGGGAGTGGAGTCCTAGGATAAAAGACGTTGGGTGGGATGATCCCAACTCCAAAGAGCCAACAGAGTTAGTAGTAGAGTCCTGGGAGCCCAGTGTGGCCAGAAAACCCCAGTAGGGAGAACACCATGGGATAAAAGCAGCACAGGAGGCGGGGTCAAAGAGCTGTGCTAGAAATGGCCAGCCCTGGGACGAGTGGCCAATCCCAGCTTGAGAGTTAAATGACAAATTATTGGGGTTTTTGCCGCTATTTTATTGTCAACCAAGAGAGGGTGAAAGGGGGAAGTGGGACAACTAGTCAGAGCCCCCCTCCCCCCCGCCCAAAAGGGAAAAGAACCATGGACCCTGATAAGGGAAGGGGTTTGTTTTGTTTTTCTTTTATGGAGATGAGGGTTTCCCAGGGAGGGCATGTGACCACCCTTTAAGGGAGGGAGAAGACTGGGACATACCTGAACTCATGTGAGACTTACCTGAGATTGAAAGAAAGTCCAGTTGTCCGTGTCATTCCTTTCCATCAAAGCAGGTAGTGTTGGCAGTCATGAACAGGCAGGGGACATTTGCCTTCTTCTATAGTGGGGGACATGGCCCTCTTCTTTGGATCTCTCAAACATATTTTAACAAGCTTGCAGCAATAGGACATTGACCACTGTTGTCCTCCTGCTTTACCTTTGGTAGGTTAGGGTGCTATAGTTTGTGGTTGTATGACAGGGTAGCCTGTATAGCTTTAGGAATAGGTTAGACAAGAATTTGTTTGGGATGGTTTGGATAGGGATGATTCTGCCTCAGGCAGGGGGTTGAACTAAATGACTTCCAGAGGTCCCTTCCAGCCCTACTTTTCTAACCTATAAGAAAAAATCCCAGTTCCAACAATGAACTTCCAGGAAGAAGCAACTAATCTGCTGTGGACCAAGAGCATAAAACCATGTTTAACATTCAGTTAACTCATTGACTCATACATCTGAGCTTGAAGGAAAAGCTAAAACAGCAAATGGGTGCTGGGAGAATCTTATCTAAAGTCACTGGCCACCTGTGGGCCAGATCCAGTGAGTGGTGGCTGTCTACCCATGGGCTGAATCAAATCTCTTGGTGGGCCAGATCTGGCCCACAGGCCATATTTTACTCACACCTGTTGTACAGGCAGGATCTACTGCATGTGAAGCCCATTCTGGGCTGAGCTGTGGCCAGAGTAGGCTGGGCATGAGGTATGGATCCCGGAGTGTCCAGAATGGGTGCCACGTGCAATGCAGTCCAGTCAGGTCAGGCATAGATCCCAGATTGCCAAAAGCACATGTAGTGCTATATGTAATTTCCATTCCATGATATGGACTGCATAAGGTGCTCTTTCCTGGCTGGTCTGGGATTGTGCCACATCTGGTGCCCACTTTGACCAGTCCCAGACCCACACTACATGCAGTGCCTGTGGGCACCTCATACAGCATGGATCCCAAGCTGGCTGTGTCCTAGACAGGTCAAGACATGTGGTACAGTTCCCAGAGAGGCTGGAACAGGTATTACGTGTGGCCTTGCCCTTGGGGCATTTTCATGGGTCAACTTGGATGCGGAAGTAGCACTGGAGGCTGGATAATAGGGCTCTGTGGGCAAGATTCAGCCCAAAGGCTATATTTTTGACACCCCCGTGTTGGTCAATTTACAAAATGTAAAGGAAGACGGATCCCCCAGCCCAAAGTACTAGGTGCAAGAAGGCCAAAGACAAGACTACAGTCAAAGTTTAGAAATGGCCTTTTTCAAGCATACCCCAATGCTTTCTAGCACTTCCTTGATATTTTACTATATTAGGCAATCACATGACTTAATAAGTTTTAGGATTCAACAGAAGAGGCCAGACACACCCCATCAATCAGGAATGGTTTCTGATAGTTACAGTCAGGTGCATGGTTACAAACAGTGTATACATAAAAAAATAGAGCCGCCCTACTAGTTGAACCATAGTATTGAGAAGGGGAGGAGAGACGCAAACAATATGCGCAAATAGTTTAACATCTGTAAGATAGGGATTGTACCACTTCACATTTCCTGAAGGAATGTTGTAAAACTTAATCCTATTTGTGAAAAAGGTGCAAGATGCTAACGTGAACAATGCTGGAAAAGTGTTATGAATTTATTTTCATTATCTCTTAACCCAAAATTTGCATGAGCTGTACCTTAAACTAATCAGTAATGCATGGCTGTTACTTACTGAGTTGTCATTATATAGCCCTGGTAGCAAAAAATTCACCTTAAACTGTAAATCACTGTCATTCTGAATTACTGTATAACATCTGCAAACAGGCATTCCATAAAAAGTAATTAAGAAATAATAGATGTCTGGAATGATTTATGGTTTGGGAAATGCCTGCTGAAACCCAATAACTTTTTGACAGGAGCGAAGAAGAATGGATCAGGCATAATGACTACACTGGTGGACCATATCATTTCCTGACTAAGGAAAAACGAATATATATATATATATATATATATATATATATTACCTTTAGTTGCCCAGAAAGCAAATAGTTCAGGAGTTTATTTCACACTTCAAAATAACCATTTTTATCAAATAAATTACCAGTGGAATTCTGTAGACATGCAACAAAGAAAGATAGGAAAATTGGGTCAAAAACTGCTTGATTCTGTTTGTATCTATCCTGTTGCTTAACTAAAATGAAGCAGCTGGAAATGTATATTCTACTTAAAGGTGTATTGTGTCTTTCATGATAAAGTGACCTACTATAGTAGAAACATCAAGGTTTGCTTTGTGGAAAATTAGTGGGGAAGGATAGATAAAACAGAAAAGCATAATACTGTTCCCACCTTGAACTAAGTGAGGAATGTAATCAAGGAAGCAATAAACTCAATATTGAACACTGACCAGAAAAAAAAGAGGAAAAAATTGTATACAAATAAAACACTAAGTTGAAGTTCAGGAGACATGTTCTAATAATGGTGTGTATTACCTATAGGATTGTCTCCCTCAAGGCACATGGTTACAATTTTAGTTCATTATTTTAAACTTTTGATAGAGTAGCATATCTGAGGGGGGTGATCAGGGCAACAGTCTCAGTGATGGGGTGTGCACGTATGCTGTCCTGATAGAAATAGCCAGCATGCAGGTATTTATTCAGTTCCTTATGGAGGAAATATGTCCCATACATGAGAAAGGTCTCCCACCTCAACACCTGGAATATCTCCCTTGTGACAGTTTCTCCTGCTAGAACGAATGTCTACAGTGAACTCCTTCATGATCAGAAGGAGCTTAGCAGCAGTTTAACATATACCTTCCAGCTGCAGCTTCTCCTTCTCCCTGGTCTAGAAAGGGTGTCCTCTGGAGGAGTCAAGCTGCAGCTTCCTCAGTGCCCTTCCTAAACTCCAGAGACAGGGAAGAGGGGGCATTTGCAGTCTGGAATACCTGTACTCTCCCTGTCTTGTGAAGATTTGTACTGCTGCAGATTTCTCAGAAATGAATGCCACCTTCATGTCCAATGTACACAACTTGAAGATGTGTTAAGGAAAATGAGGAAGACCATCATAATTTTATTGTAAACCTTTTCAAGCACCACGTTTATAATAATTAAATATTTCAGTGTAAGTTCGCAGCAGGAGAAATTAAAATGGTGAGGTTTAATTAGGGAATTAATTTGCAAACCGCTTCTAAAAAGTAAATAGTATCCTTTTACCTTTACATAGGTTTTAAATAATTTTCCATATGGATAATATTTTCATATGATCCAGGATTTAATTTAAATATGGAGAACTGGAAACAAGAGTATTTGATTAAATTACAAAGCAAGCATTTAATAATACACAGAGGTCTAAATCCAATTAATCTTTCTGATTTCTCAGAAATTTCCTAAAGCATTGTTAAAAAGATAGGCAACTTAAAAAATTATCTATTTATATTACTAAAATTATAATCATAAAACTGCTGAAGTCAAGAGGAGGACATTCATTGACTTTAGCAAACCCTGGGTCAGGATAATTTTGCAGATAACAATATTCACTCACTACTTTTGGAGTCTTCCACTCTCTATATTTACTAGGCCTGTGTGAATAGAGAACTATTCGATTTGGGTTCAGATTTGGCCGATTCCAACGCCAATGATTTGATTAGGAACTCTGAATTGGTTTTCCGCTTCGATTCGGCCAAATTGACTCCAAAGCTTCGGAGCCCATTTGGAGATTTGGCCATAGGGTGTAATGGGGAATCAATGAAATATCTATAACTTTGTTTTTTTTGTCTGATTTGGATGAAACTTGCAGAGATGGTAGCCTCTATTGAGTGAATGAAGCCAGCTAAGATTCAAGGAGATAGGTGCAGAGGTTCAGAGGAAACTGCACCCCAAATTTTTAAAAGAAAAACTCATGTCACGTGTGTGCGTTACGGCACAGCATGGTCAAAACTGCAGAAGTGCTAGCTCCTGCAGAGTCCATAAAGCCTGCCACATTTCAAGGAGATGGGTGTACTGGTTTGGGGGAAACTGTACCTCAAGCTGTGGACAAGCAAAACTCATGACATGGGTGACACTGTGTGTGTCAAGGCACAGCAGGGTGAAAGCTGCAGGCCTGCTAGCCCCTTCTGCGGCCACAACGCCTTCCAGCTGTTAAGGAGATAGGTGAAGCAGGGTTATGGGGCCCTGCACCCCTAGCTGCTGACAGGCAAAACTCACCCCTGTGGCTTAACACACACATGTGATGTGAGTTTTGCTTTCAAGAATTTGGGGTGCAGTTTCCCAGAAACCACTGCACCTCTCTCTTTGAAACTTGGCAGGCTTTGTGGCCTCATCAAGAGCTACCATTCCTGCAGTTATCACCCCACTGTGGCTTAACACACACACGTATGACATGAGTTTTGCTTTCAGGAATCTGAGGTGCAGTTACCCAGAAACTCTTGCACCTATAATCT
>NW_017729029.1:29578130-29579864 GCF_001723915.1 Gavialis gangeticus | reverse complement strand
CACTGCACCTCTCTCTTTGAAACTTGGCAGGCTTTGTGGCCTCATCAAGAGCTACCATTCCTGCAGTTATCACCCCACTGTGGCTTAACACACACACGTATGACATGAGTTTTGCTTTCAGGAATCTGAGGTGCAGTTACCCAGAAACTCTTGCACCTATAATCTTGAAACGTGGCATGCATCATACTCTCAGCATAGGCTACCATTACTGCAAGTTTCATCTGAATCAACCAAAGGACAACAAAGTTACAGATATTTCATCGATTCTCCATTATGCCCTATAGCCGAATTGCTGAATCTTTTCCGAATTGATTTAGAAAGTCTACAGCTTCCAGAGATTTGATTTGGATTCACAGATTTGGCCTCTGAATCATTTGAATCACCTCTGAATCTGAATAGTCATCCGAAGCTTTGCACAGCCCTAATACTTACTTGGCATGGTAACAGATCTTAACATGAAAATGTACTAATCTCCTGTATATTTTCCAACTTATGTGATATGCATAAAACAAGCTAGCGCAGAGGACAGAGAAAAAGATTGCCTAACATCCCAAGACCATCATCAGTTAGGAGTATAATTTTCCTTATATTGAGAAATCAAATAATGTATTTTCATTAAACTAAGTACAAGGATTTCCTCCACTAAAGCACACTTGGGCAATGATCTTCCAATCAGATTTCAATAGGCAAATGACTGTACTTGTTCAGAGCCCTTCTGATGTCACTGGGGTTCCACAAAGGCACAAGAATCTAGCAACATGCATATATTTGCTAGACTCAGTTTAGGAGTCAATCCTGCAATGGCTTTGATATGCTTAACTGCTTTCATGATTTATATTTCATTCCAAGAAAATGTCAGAGTGCAAATAAAGAACATTTCAGAAGTTTTTGGCAATGCTAAGCTTTTCATGGCAATTTGATACATATATTATGACTGTGCCTTAAACTGAACAATGTTAGGCAACAAATATTAAGTTTTTCAAAATGAGAATCAAGTCAAGCCATCACCATTTTTGCTAAAGAAGACTCAAAACTATTTCATAATTCATGGAAAAGCAATTTTAATCCTGATTTCCTGGCATGTACAAAAGAATGTAGCACTATTTCCTAGAACTATGCATCTTGCTCCATTTACATTTAACAATGTTTAATGCAAGATTATAGTTATGTGGACAGGATTTTCTAACTTTTTTTCTGCATCCCTTGCTAGGTAGGCAAAACTTCATTTACATCAATTGAAAAAAACCTAATAAATCCCACCACTTACACACTCTCATATATTAACCAAGTAAAATATAATTACCAAAAAAGAAGAAGAAAAATAGAAAGACCATAGGATAGAAAGCTAGACCTATTATTCCTACAGAAACAAGAGCCTGTTTTTCCTACCAGACAGTTAGCAATTTAAAGTGCAAATGCAAAATTCTGGCTACAATCAAAGTCAATGAATTTTGCAATTGGCTTAAATGAGATGCAAATTTTACTCCAGGGGTATATAATCACCGCAGGTTGTAAAAAAGGGAAACCTAGTTTATCTTCTGGAACTGTATGCTCCTGCACTGCATTTCAAGATCTTTGTTCAGGCTAGTTTCAAAATGACTCTAGTCAGGAGATTCAAGCAGAAAAAGCTGTTATTTGGGAAGATTGGCGGTAAAGAGGAAAAAATCTGTAGTATTAAGTATTAAATGGCACAAGTCTGTCAATGAAAATTATTAGATTTGGGTGCTGCCAATA
>NW_017729029.1:29564774-29578119 GCF_001723915.1 Gavialis gangeticus | reverse complement strand
GACCGTGAGCTTGGCTTGCCAGCTCCGGGCACCGTGACAAAGTCAAGTGCCATTTAATAAACTACAGTTCTCTACATCTGTAAAGGACACAGATCAATCTACAAAACATTTTGACCAGGTTCAGACATTACACACAAACCAGTCTAAGTGATTGAAACTAGATCTAAACCCATAAATGTACCGAAGTTCCATTTAAATTAGACTGGTGAATGAAACTTTTGTACACGATCCCCTATTGATTCAAGTTAGATTACTGTCCTCTGGCATCCCAACCTTCTTGGCCCCCCCACAAGCCTCTCCTTGCAAGGAGGCGTGCAAGCACTTGGCCTGCACTTAGCTTCTCCTGCTGAGTGCCCAGTGAGCCCCAACCCCAAGATTTCCCAGAGCTGAGCCAGCAGGGACCCTGTTCCCAGCCCTGACTCCTGCCTACCTCTATCTGCCAGCTGCAGACAAGCAGTGGAGGGGGAAGGAGGGCATCCATGTCCCCTGTACAATCCTCAGGATCTGGGCACCTGCATCCCTGGGCTGTACCCCCACACCCTATTATGAACAACCCCATGATGTACACACACACCTGGCACACAGCTCAGGAGAAGCCCCATGTTCAGGCACATCCCCATGGAGCTCGACCATGCCTCCCACACACCCACCCAGAGAACCCCATGCTCCCATACTCAGGTACAGCCCCACAGAGCTTGACCCTGGCTCTCACAAATACCACAAATCAGAGGCCAGAGACAGGCACCCTGCCACCCAGACCCCATCATGGACAGCCTCCCTGAGCAGGATCTAATGCAGGCAACTCACCTCTGGTGGGTTGGGGTTGCAGGGGACAAAACATCAGGACTGGGACTGCACAGAGGAAACCCTGTGAACTCCACAGCTTGGGCACTTCCCACAGTTACTTAAGCCATGGACACTTGGGGTTTTGCAAGGCTTTTCTGGCTGACAGGTATAGGGTCCAAGAATACAGGGTGGTTGGGGGGGGGCAGGGAGGGCATGCTTGCATATGCCTGGAAGCCAAAGCAGGGTGGCCTAGGTGCTCAGCTATACTAAGAAGTTTCTGGCACCCCAGGGAGCTGACAGGGTGTGCTGGGAGTCGTACAGAATTGCCCCCAACCTGCAGCACTCAGTGCAGGCAGCCTGCATGCTCCCCCCAAAGGGTGAATATGTATACTATTCACTACCAAACTAACATAGGCCATTTAGAGTAAACTGTGTTACTTAGATTAATTCTTCCTTGGGCTTTTTGAATGTCTGCACTTAGCCTTTAAATAGTAATACTTCAGTTTTATAAATAACGAAAAAAAACCCCAACAGCACGAGTCATCCTAACCAATATATCCAAGTCTTAAATATAGATAGTCTAAACAGAATAGAACAGGGGCTTGACAGTTCTGCATTCCCATCAGGCTCTCAGAGACACATTTATTCCCAAAGCCAAGAAGGTTATATCAGACTGAGTAACCTAGAGGGCTAGGTTAAGTAACAAGCAATAATTCTGTAGCATCTCTTAGGTCAGGCAAAACAAGAGGCTTGGAGCTATAGAAAAAATAGTGCAAATTAAATGGAAACAATACTTTTACTATAGATTTTTACAATTACTTAATATACATATATTACACTATTTCCACAGTAAGTAAATTCTCATGTATACTTAAAGACAGAGACAAAATGACCTGGGTAAGGGGTATCTCCAAAAAACACTGAAGGATTTATTTTCAAATTTTAGGCTCTGTTACACTGTTTGGAATTACATGTACAAAGACTGGAATATTTAAAATTCCAAGTGATTTCAGAGTTTAAGAGGATAATTATTAGGGCTGTGCGAAGCTTTGTTCCCTGATTTGATTCAGCAGAGATTCAGCCTGATTAGGTGGTCGAATCTCTAAATCCATATCAAATCAGAGGACCTTTTAATTTCTCTGAATCAAATCAGAACCCTCCAAATCAATTTGGACAGATTCAGCGATTTAGACATAGACACATACACAACTTTAAATGTTTTTTCTACATACCTCTAGGTACCAGGCAGCTCATGAATGCTGCAATGATGTGGCAGATGGAGTATCCGACAGGAGTGCAGGGGGCTCCCAAGTACACTTGGCAGCAGATCCGGAAGTGGACCAGAAGCACTTCCGGTCCATTTATGGATATACTGGGGAGTGCCCTGGAGGGCGCCCAGTTCACTGACTGGTGCTTCCTGGGCCTGGGGTGGGCACCCGGGTTCCCCCATGGCCAATTGTGGGGCTTCCCCATATGAGTGCAGAACTGCAGGTGTACAGTATGGAGGCCTGGGGGATAAAGGCATCCAGCGCTGTAGTGAGGGTGAGAAGTGCAGCCCCACACAGCCTGTCCAGTCACTTATATCCCCCAGGCTCCACACTGCACACCTGCAGCTCCACACTCACAGAGGGAAAGCCCCACATTGGACTGCATGGAGAAGCAGGGGGCAGTGCTCCCTCCACTCCTGGCAGAGTGCAGGAATTGCACAGCCAGGAGCGGGGGAGATAGCTAGCTCCAGTGTGGGGCTTCTCCCACTGCGAGAGCTGCACCTACAGCCATGGGGAGCAAAGCCTCGGGGATAAGGTAAACTCAGCTCCCTCTTCCACTCAGCGCTGGCCAGAGCCACACTTGCATCAGGCATGAGCACCTTGATGTTCCTGCCTGGTGCTGCTGCCAGGCTGTGGGAGCTGCTGCACACCATGGGAGGAGTGTGGGGGGGGGTCCTTACACCCCCACACCCTGCCCAACTGAGCTCCATTTTCCTGCTGCTCCTCTGGGGGGAGGAGGAGGAGTAGGAAGAGTTCTCCCAGCATGGAAGAGAGTTTCCCCCTGCCCCTGCCTCTGCTCTGAGGCCAGGCAGCATCACATGGAGACCCCCTGCCAGCCCTGGGGCAGCAGGGGGAAGGGAGGAGGAGAAGGGGGAAGAGTCCCTGCCAGCATGGAACAGAGCCACCCTCCCCACCCTGCAGGACAACCAACCCAGTATGGCCCCATTAAGGTAAAGGAGGCAGGGAGAAGGGTTAATTCCTTCCTCCATCCCTTCCCTGCAGCCAGGGCCTGCCAACTCCAGGGGCCACTGCTGCAGTCCCCTCCCCTCTGCTCCCCAACAGACAGGCAGATCCCGGCTGCGGTAGGGGAAGAGTGGAAGGAGGGAAGAACTAACCCCTTCCCTGCCCCCTTTGCCTTAACAGGGCCATGCCAGCTCCTCGAGGGTTGGTCCCTGCTCCAGCTAGAAAGTAGAGGGGAGGGGCCAGATCTGCTGTGGAGCATAGAGGCCCACCCAGCCCAGAGAGGATGTTGGGGAACTCTGGTTTATCTTAAACCAGAAAGGGGTCTGGGACAGACATTGCATAAACTGGTTTGAGTCAAATCAGTTAAATCTAATACTATATTCAACCAGGTTTATTTCAAATTGGTTTTGGCCATTTTGAAACTGGTTTATGTGCGGATGCATCCCATCACCTCCTCCTATGTGTACTGAATGTCTGTTCTGTTACAGATTTAAACTAGTTTCTGTTTACTTAAAACAGTTTGTGTGTAATGTCTGTCCCTAGCCAAAAGGAAACAAATAACCAAATAACATTACTGGATGCCTGCCACAATGATGTAGAAGCATTAATTCAGTTGCTTCCCTGTTAGCCTAACTTGTGTTCTAGGACAGTTAATAGTTCTATCCCGATCACTGAGGAAAAAAACCCCAAAACTATACCTGCTTCCCAAGTTGTTTTTCCCAAGTGAACAGTGATCCATTCATATGGCCCCTCCCTGGCTAACAAGCTTAAGACTATCTGCAGGCAATCCATGCTAACATGCTAACTCAAAGCTGTGTCTCCAAGTTCCAGCAATGAACTTCCAGAAAGAAGCAGCTAACCTGCTGTGGACCAAGACCATAAAATCATGTCTAACACTCAGTTAACTCTATGGCTCATACATTTGAGCTTGAAGGAAAGGCTAAAACAGCAAATTTTAGCTGTTAGTTGGGAGAATTGTTGGATAAGCTTTTGGAGATCAAATCCCTTTTTATGGCCTGTCCAAAAGTTCATCCAACAACTGTCCCAACTATACAGTTGGTCCAAGAAAAATATCATAAAACATCCTTGCCTCTTACATTCTTTTTTTCTTTAACCACTACCATATAGCCAACAAAGAGATTTAGCCCACTGCTTTTTGGAGTTCAGTTGTTACTATGGCAAAACAGCAATCCTGTGTTTTTGATATTTGCGACAGTTGATCTTGCTTTTCAAAAGTGAGGTGCACAATGAACTGTGCTCTGATTCAATCAACCAATCTTGTCTCCAACGTACAGCCTTGTGTGCTCTGGTGAAGAAGCTAACAATCATAAAATGGATTTAAAAACACAAGTTTGCCTGAACTAGTTCCTTATGTTTCCCCCTGCCCCCAAGCTCTCTGCAGCAGCTGACAGACAGCAGTATGTGTTCCTTGTGCTTGACTGTTTACTAACTAGCTGAAATCTCAGTAGTAAAAGGGAAGGATCTTGCCTTCTTGGCTGCTTGCAGAAGTTAAAAATAAAACAAAATGCACTTTACAGAAAGAAGCAGTGTGTTAGTACAACCTGGTGCTGCAGTTTCTGTAGAGATTGAGTTCTTCAGTGGGACTTTTTGACACTTTATCTAATAGCTAATTCAATCAGCTATTACATAAAAGCACCAAAGAGGCCCCACTAAAGTGCCTAATATATGCAGATGTTGGGTGAACCGGGTCTAAGTATTGTGCTGCCTCAACTGGGCATACGGTGGACTTGGCATAAAGCACTGGGGTTTTATTTTTGGGGGATTTTGTTAATGTCTGCAAGCAGCCCTTGTTTATAATTCATCATTATAATTTAACAACTTATATTGTTAAATTATGCATAAGTAATTATAAGTTATAAGACTTTGCCTATGAGTGTATATACAAAATACAAATCAAAGCTCATATTACTTGTTATATTATCTATATTAAGAGTACAAGTCATGGTTTGGAATATTATAATTACCCTTTTGAGAATAAAATATTTTTACATTTGGATTACCAGGATCGGACAGTTTTAACTTCCCTGGGTATTAGCTCACCATCTCATTCTCAACCAAAAGGAGCATTTACTTACCTAATGTAAAAATGAAACTCTGTCATGAATATCATTTTAACTTATTTGCATAGACAACTAAAAATGACTTGTGCAGAACTGACAGTTGAATATCTGACTCTAAACTACAAAGAAGAGGTTGGGGAAAAAATGTCCTAGAACATTCAAATATAGCCATAGTAAAAACAGTTCCATTAAAAAAATCTAAAAATTGATTGCTAGCTGAGAAGGGTATATGGGGCACTGACAGAAGTGACATTTGTTGTGTGATCAGCCCCCTGAAAGTGTTCTACAGCCATGCCATGACATACGCGCATGGCTATAGAGTGCTTTAAAAGTGTCCGATTATGTGACAAATTAACCCTCATCTAATGAGGGATCAGATGAAGGTGCTTTAAAGTAGAGCATGTTAGGGAACTCGTACTCCATAGGATCCATCCACCAGCAGGATTGCGGCTGGGCTGATGCATCCCAGCCCTTCCTTCAGTGCTGTCTGCAGGAAGAGATGGGGGAAAAAAGAAGCTGAATGAGCTTCAGCCTGGGGTTTGTCTGGACTGAGCTGCAAAGGGCGCTGGAGGATTGGAGCCCCCACCACCTTGTGGATTCCCACCCCCTCCGTGTCAAGCTGGGCAAACCCCAGTCCACAGCTCTCTCTCCCTCACTTCTCCCCTTGTTCCTTCCTGCAGACAGTACCAGAGCTGGAGGGAGGGCTAGGGGAGAGAGGCTGCAGGCAGGCTTCTGTGCTGATTGGCTCCAAAATGGAGCTCAGTCCTCCCTCCCCCCTTGATCAACAAATCAACAGCTCTGTTGGGTTGGTGGGTGCGGGCCAGGGAGGGGAGTTAGAGTGGGGAACTGCATTTCTGGCAGCCTCCACATTTGTGCACCTGTACTAAGACAGGAAAGGTTGATTTTGGATATACATATAGAAGAGATTGCCACAGGTGTTTCTTTTTCAGTACCAGCTCTTATTTTATGTGTGAGATAAGGGGTTGTATACCAGAGAAACCTGGTCATATTTCCTATTACTACTGCGTAAGTCAATGAAAGAGAAAAACAGAGATAAAGCCAGTGTCTTTCTGTAAAATATCAGCTTCTTATAGCTGGTCTTGGCAAGAGGTTGGCAACTTCAAAGTTCAGAGCTTTTCCTTACTATTTCCTGCATGGCCCTTTGAGGTGTAATCCCTTGAAGATAAGTTTGTAGCAAAGCATTTATATTAAAAGGCATACCTTGAAGAGCCCAAAGGGCTTTATGACAAGGCAAAGCTAGGACAACAACTAAATTTAAGTAAGACTTGTGAAAAAGAACAAACCATGAGAACAAGACTGAGAGAGAAAAAGAAAAGTAACCAGGAGCTGGGCAAAACACCTAATTATTTCTATAGTACAAATCAAAACTCCTTTACCACAAAACAGGTCCAGATTATGAAACTGTATTTCCTTGCATTAATCAAAATAAAAATACAAATTTACCACAACATGTATCTGTTCCTATGGCTGCTACAGCAGAGCAGTCGAAGACTGCTTATTTGTCGTTACCATTAATAAAAAAACAGAACTGACAGTAAAAGGTACCAAGGTTTGCTACTCCCTTGCAGATGTAGGAGGCAGTCGTTATTTGCTGTAGATTGCAGGCCTTACTTACTACTGTCGTCCTAAGAGGTACTGGATCTCATGCCTATAATGAACTGAGATAATAGACCCAATTTGTAACTCTGTAGCAAAGCACTTTTGGCAAATCCCTAATGTAAAATTTCTGCCCTGTTATGCTTAAGGCTTATAAAATCAAGCTAAAACCATGACAGTCCTGTGGGCTCTGAGTGGATCATTGCATGCATGTGCAAAGCTCATTGTAAGCATCAAGACCTAGTTCTATATACATGTTTTCTTCAGCTGACAAATTTATATTCCTTCAGATAAATTTCTTCTCTAACCCTTTGGTTTAAATGACTCATCGGAAAAGTAAGATAAATAAGGCATGAGCTTAAACTCACAACTATTTAATATATTCAGTTTCTCCTGTTATTTTTCTACTGCTTATATTTTAATATGCTTTATCTATTGTGATGCTGCCATTGCTACCGAAGGTAATGATTATGTTAATGGAAAAGTTTCATGAGGGAACCTTAGAAATGACAAAACCCAAGGATATATAAGATGTTTTTCTGGCAAGGTATTGCTTAGGGTGTAAACTTTGCTGGTTATACTGCTGTTTATACAGTCATGTTATCCAATGCCAAGCAGTTACAGTTCAGACCTTAAACAAAGTAAATTTGGTTCAGATCAATTATCTAACAGCTCCTGGCACCCAAAAAAATAAAACAAACTCCTAAATGGAAACAACAGCTGAAGAAGCTTTAAGCAACAGAAGGAAGAAAGGCAGAAGATGGATTTATCCCAAGAATACTAGCTGGAAACTACTGCATATTTTCAAATACTTTTAAAGTAACTCAGACAGAGGAAGTTAATTAGCACTATATTGAAAAGTTTGAGAAGCATTTTTCTCCATGTAGAAATATGAGAGGTTTTTAAATATAGATTGCAAACAGTACATAAAAAAATGTCCAATGTTGAAGAGCCAATCTTGTAATGCTGGAGAGTTGTCCAAATCCCTGGTAAGAGGCCAAATCATGATTTGGATCTGGGAGAAAAAACTCCTACATTAAACCCTAATTATTGTCACAATTAGAATTTGCTGAGCAAAAGTTGTCATGCGACTGAATCTGATATAGGATAGTTGTAGTACACAAAAAGTTGCACATGGAGCTGTCTTTCAGAAAAAAGCCAAACAAAGCCTAGCATTTGGGGGTAGGTGTCAGGGAAAGATGTAGAAGAAAAGTATTTACAAGCACAAGCATGATGTATATGGCCTGGACAAAGAGGGCAATGCCAAGACCAAACCCTTCATTAGGACAGTAGACAAAATTGCACAGATGAGTGGACTATCAACCTATAAAATTATCATGACTGCACTAGCCAATGCGGTTCCAGAAACAATGACTTTAAATGTTGACTTAAAGACATTAGACATTAACAGTGACTTTACCCTATATGCATCTTTTCTTTAAGTCATTCCTAATGTTTAATGTCTTTAGGTCAATATTTAATGTCACTGTTTCTGATACCTCCTTGGCTTGTGAACCCATGATAATTTTGGGTAATGGGAAATTAATAAGTAAAAGGGCTTCCTGAAGCAACTTTCTCTCCATTAAGGAAGCATGCAAAGTAAGAATATATAACTTAAAAAACATACAATTTGTAATACTAATGGGGAAAAATGTACCCATTTTTTATTAAAAAACATATCAAGGCTTTAGTCTTAACATTTACTAAATGTCTGCAGGCGGGGACAGGGGAGAAGTGAGGGGGAGAGAGCTGTGGACTGGGGTTTGCCCAACTTGACATGCAGGGGGAGGGAGTGGGAGTTCACAAGGTGGGGAGGGCGGGGCTCCAATTCACCAGCGCCCCTTGCAGCTCAGTCCAGGCAAACCCCAGGCTGAAGCTCATTCAGCTTCTTCTTCCCCCCATCCCTTCCTGCAGACAGTACTGCTACTCAATCACACTGAGAACTATTCCATTGTTTACGTAGTATTACCCTTCATCTCTTGCTTTATTACCACTTTCCAAAATACAGTACTCATGTTTGTAAGTATAATCTATACTTGCAACATCACACTCTTACTGAGGTTCATTTGTTTTTAATAACAAGCATTTCACAAATAAACTGTGCATGAGAAATGGAGTTTTTTTGGAGACATTTAAAACCAGTATCAGGAGGTCGTTACAATAGTATAGACACAGACACAGAAAGAAGACTGTTATCAAGGTAATATGAATTAGATGAGAGGGGGCAATTAACTAGAAAGAGGCGCTGATTAAGAAAGAAGAATATTCCGCTAGCACGAATAACGTACTGTCGACTTCACAGAAACACCTCAGAACAGTCTTTCTAGATGGGTGAGGTTTATAAGTTTAAAGAAAGGACTTGTGAGAATGGTCAGCGAACCAATAAAATCTGGGCTGCTTGAATGGCTAGATTCAAAATGACACGTTTGAATGATGTCACACTTCTGAGATGCTGATAAAGTATAAGTTCAGAGGGCTGGTCGAAGTTGAAAAATTTTATTGACCCATAATATAGATACATGTGTTGCCCTTTTTCAGTTATTAAAATTCAGTTACACACCAAGAAAATCCAAACTAAGACAGATAGGAAGCACCACCCGGGACACCAACATCATTAACTCCCTATACTCTCTATCCCATTCTCAATATAGTTTTTTGAGGAAGGAAAGTGCGAATAAGAGACATCACCAAAAAGAAAAAAAAGGAAAGCAATAGCAACCCTCCCACCCCAAAACCTTTCTTCTTGCACATTTCCCAGATCATCACACATATAACACCATTCCAACCTTAAAAGCTGTCAGTTCAACACTACTTTACCAACTTATATCTAACTCTTTTACCTTCTCCTTCTCTCATATACTTCATTTCTCCATCTACATGTCATTAATGTGGTGGAGCCACACAACTGCTTTATTGTTGATGCTTGCCAGGTCCTCAGCTTTGGTGCAAAGGGTATGCTGCATATGTGAGGATGTGGTCAACAGTCTGTGGCGCATCACCACACTCACATATTGAACTGTCCTTTAAGCCAATCTTATAAAGTGTGGCATTAAAGCATCCAGCTCCAGAGCAAACTCTATTTATTGATTAAACTAAACTCTTACATGAGACTGATTTAAACTTTGACCAGGAGGAAAAGTGTTCCTTTGGCTCTCTGAATTATCTTGCCACCATCTCCACAGATAAAACAATAGAGAAATCAAGCATGCATTGGTGGAACTTCAGTGCAAAGTGCTGCCAAAAAAGCCACTGGGGCAGTTGCCAGGTCATCCGTTTTTAAGACACAGTATGAACTAGTGATTATAGATTGTAATAAAAATAATACTATTTAACTATGTTAGGGATTAAAATGCAAAACAATTCTTAACCAGATATTTATTGATTTTTTTTAAAGTCATTCCATTGCTATGCTTCAGTCTCTTGGGCTGCATCTAGGTGAGCACACTGGTGTGAATGTGGTGCCGCAAACATACCGCACATTCTGATATTCTCTACGCTGCAAGGGAGCACTGCCCATGTGTATGCTGCTCTAATTTAAGTGCTCAGACCATCTCATGCATCACCATCCCCACACTGAAAAATGATGCAAGATTTAGTTAAAGTACCCCTGCTGCCATTTTTCAGCATGGGGGCACTAATACACAAGACGCTAGAGTCTGCTGGAGTGTGGCATTTACCATGCTCCAGTAGACTCAATCATGATTATGTAATATTATAATGTAATAATATTAATAATGTAATTATTAATGTAAATACAGCACATCGGAGGAGTGTCACATTGAACATGTATAGGTGTCCTCAGTGTGCATCTACACATGTGCTTTAATGCACATTAGTCTATTTTAATCATAGAATCATAAAAAGAAGGACCAGAAGGGACCTGTAAGATCATTAAGTCCGATCCTCTGCCATGGGCAGGAGATAATTGGGCTCAAACAAACTCAATGATGTATTTGTCCAGCCTCCTCTTAAAGACCACCAGATATGGCAATTGCACCACCTCTGCTGGAAATGTATTCCAGATTCTAGTTACCCATATGGAAAATAAGTTGTTTTTTTTATGCCCGGCTAACACTTTTCCTTGACTACCTTGTGTCCATTGGTCCATGTCTTCCCAGGGGGAGGGAGGCGGCTTTTCTGAAAAGCTGTTCTCCTAGATCCTGGTGTTTTCCCTTGCCATATTTGTAGGTGGCTATCAACTGACCTCTCGGCCTTTTTGGTCAGGCTGAACAAACCCATATCTCAAAGTCTCTTCTCATAATGCCCACCCCCAGGCCCTTGATCATGTGGGTGGCCCGTCTCTGCACCCTTTCGAGCTTGTCCACATCCTTCTTGAAGTACAGTGCCCAGAACTGGACACAGTACTCCAGCTGCGGCCTCACCAATGCTGAACAGAGGGGGAAGAGCACCTTTCTGGATCTGTTGGTGACACATCTGCTGATGCATGCCAGAGTTCTCTTTGCTCTGTTGGCAACTTCATCACACTGGTGGCTCATACTCATCCTCTGATCAATTGACACCCCTAGGTCCCTTTCAGATACAGTGCCAGCCAGTGGACCACCACCCATTGTATAGATATGGTGAGGGTTCTTTCTACCCAGATGAAGGACCCGGAATTTGTCCCTGTTGAACATCATATGGTTTTGTTCAGCCCATAGGACCAGCCTCTCGAGGTCTCCCTGAATCCTTGACCTGTCCTCTGATATGCTCATTTGTCCCCACAACTTGGTATCATCCGCAAACTTAATCATTGCACTTTTCACTCCCTTATCCAGGTCATTAATAAAGATGTTAAAGAGCATGGGCCTAAGCATTGATCCCTGGTACACCACTGGATATGGCCTTTCAGGTTGAGTCCACAACTCATTGGGATCAGCTGCTAAACTGGTTCCCAACCCACCTCACCATAGTCTGGTCTAGGCCAGTACTCTCCAATTTAACTGAGAGGATGTACATTAATGCACATTAATGTCATGTCTTGGAGCATGTGTAAAATATAGATTAATATGCAATTAATCAAATCTGCTGGAGGATGGAAATTAACACGCTCCAGCAGACTCTAGCATCACATGTATCAACAGCTCTGTGCTGAAAAAGGTGGTGGGGTGCTTTGAACTAAAGCTTGTTTGATAAGCTTTAGTTCAAAGATCCCAGCCACCATTTTTCAGCTCAGGGAGGCTGATAGATGTGATGCTCAGGTGCTTTTAATTAGCTCAGTCACTAACTAAAATGCCCCGCCCCACAAGCCTCCCAGAACACATGTAAAAATGCCCAATGGAATTCAGCATAGATATAGGCTATGAAGAATTAAAAGGCTGAAACATAAAGAAAAAGGACTGATAAAACTTTTAGTTCTATCCAAGCAGAAACTCAGAATGGCCATAGATTACTTGAATCTAAGAAAATATTTTCCCCCTTCCCCTCACCACCCATCAGCATGGGGAAATAAAAGGTGCACCTTTGATTCAAGTGCTGGCCTGGAGCAGGTGGCAACTCATTTCTTGATGGTCCCAGGCTTGATTAGAAGACAAGACGTAGGGAGGATTACATAACAGTCTTCAAATACCCAAAGGGCAATTACAGAGGGAATGGAGATGGGCTTTTCTCTGTGGCCATAGGATACAGGATTAGGAGCAATGGCCTCAAGATTCAGCAATGGAAATTTAGGTTGGAGATTAGGAGACTCTTTCTGATTATGAAGGTGGTCAAATGTTGGAACAGGCTACCTAGAGAAATTGTGGAATCTCCATCATTGGAAGTTTCAAGAGCAGGTTGGAGAGACACTTGGTTGGGATGATTTAGTCAGGGATGATTCCACCTTGTGCTGGGGACTGGACTAGATAAAATTGTCAGGTCCTTTCCATCCCTACTTTTGTATTATCCTATAATTCCTTAAACATTATTAAACATGTTTGTTTAGGTAGCAGCCAAGGACCACCAGGAACAGTGTCCCATCCTCCAATGCCTTATACAAACGTAAAGGTTGAGGCAGTTCTAAAACATTTTAAGACCTCAAAATCTAAATATGATATCATGCAAGTAATGTGGGAAGGGGCAAAACACACAAGCAGAGCGACCAAAAAGACAGAAGGGAACAGTATGTTAGTGCCACGTATTTTTTCTCAACAGGAAGTCTATTTAAGAGAGATTAAGCTAAACATAAAAAAGAAGGGAAAAAAGGTGAGACACAGGAAATCATAGAATCATAGAATCATAGAAGTAGAGTTGGAAGGGACCTTGTAGATCTTCAAGTCCGACCTCCCGCCTGGGCGGGAGAAAAAAAACTGGACTCAAATGAGTCCAGCCATGTAGGCATCAAGCCTCTTCTTAAAGATCCCCAGGGTAGGAGCCAGCACCACTAACCTAGGAAGTTGGTTCCAGCTCCTAGCCGCCCTAACTGTGAAGTAGTTCTTGCGGATGTCTAATCTAAACCTACTCTCCAGTAATTTGTGCCCATTATTCCCTGTCATGTCAGGGGGCTCTAGGGGAAACAGTGTCTCCCCCAAACCCTTCTGGTCCCCACTAGTGAGTTTATAGACAGTCACCACATCCCCCCTCAGCCTTCTCTTGTGAAGGCTGAACAGGTTCAGGTCCTACAGTCTTTCAATGTAGGGTCTGCTCTGTTGTCCC
>NW_017729029.1:29556960-29564422 GCF_001723915.1 Gavialis gangeticus | reverse complement strand
AGCCAATCTGCAATCCATCTGACTGTGTAGGCATCAATGCCACAGTCGCCTAGTTTTTTAATGAGGATGGGGTGGGAGACAGTGTCAAAGGCCTTGCTGAAGCTAGAAAGACTATGTCCACGGCGACACCTACATCCATTGCCTTTGTGACCTGATCATAAAAGGCAATCAGGTTGGTCTGACATGACCTGTCCCTAATGAAACCGTGCTGGTTGCCCTTGAGCATCATCCCTGAAGCTGGCCCATCACAGATGTGCTCCTTGAGGATCTTCTCAAAGAGTTTCCCAAGGATAGAGGTAAGACTGACAGGCCTATAGTTGCCCGGGTCCTCTCTCTTCCCTTTTTTGAAGATGGGGACCACGTTACCTGTCTTCCAGTCATCAGGCACCTGGCCCGAGCACCACAAGCACTCGTAAAGTCGAAATAGGAAAAAATAACAGGGACAAGTGTGAAGCAAAGCTGAGATAAAAAAGTGAGGAAAAGAAAAGAGATTAGAGCACAGGGAAAAGCAAATCCATTCTGTCCAAATGGACAGAAGACCCAATAGTTTAACTAGGGTGCAGCATCAATGGCAACTTCCCCAGGTGCTAATTTGATTTGGGAGGGAGGTTTGAAATCAGCTGCCACTGGCTGCTATGTAATTGTGCTAGTGGTGCACTAGCAACTGGAAGATGCCATTGCTCTGTGCCCTGGGTGCCCAGCTGCATTGCTATAGCACTGGCAGACCAAGAGGGACAACCTTTGGCACATTTACCACAAGTGGCACAAGCAACCTCTGTATGTGACAGTGGCAGACTGAGGAAGGGGCAGACAGCACAGTGGCAGATAGGGCAGGAAACAGAAACCAGAACAGTAGATCAGGGAGGGAGCAGAGGGTAGGAAACAGAAAGTAGAGTAGCATATCAGGCAGGGAAAGGGGACTGGAGTGGAATTTAGGGAAGGTGTGGGGCTAATTTGTGGAATGCTTCTATCATGACTCCCCATCATAATACTTACGCATGTTTTACTGATATGGCATGTGTGGTCTCTTTGAAAAGACAGTGCTGTGCTGTGTTCATTTCTGTTGCTTTTATCTCTGTCTGGATTATGTTATGTTGTCTGTATATATCTTTGTGATTTGGGGCATGGTTTAGCAAAAGGAAATGAGGAAGACATACTTATAGAAAAGTGGGTAGGCAAAACTCCTAAATATCTCTTGTCATTGTGTTACTAGGGCAGAGACAGGAATTCCAACTGGCCCTGGTAGGAAAGAAATCTGTAAAGAATTCTGAGACTCATGATTAGGGACCTACCAAATTCACAATGATGTGATTTTCACAGAAACCACAAATTTGATAAGTTCCCATGAAAAAGCCCAGTTCCAGATGAAAAGCATGGGGACCATGAAAAAGCAGGTAAATGGGGAGGGGGAAGGGAGCTCTGAACAGAGGCAGGGAGATGTGACATTCTGAAGCACTGGGGGAAGGGGGGAGATTTTTGTGGTGGAGCGTGGTGCACCCCCCCATACCTGTGATTGGCCAAAGAGCCCCTGAAGTCCCACCCCAGAGAGGTGAGACTTCCTGGGTCCTTTGGCCAGTCGGAGGGGGGGGGGCGGGATTTGTGCTCTGCCATGAAAATGGTTCCTGGATGCAGTGTTGGGACCATGAAATATGGAGGCAGCCTCTGTGAATTGGGTAGGTACCTACTCATAAGGAATTGGGACAATGTTTAAGGATATATGGAAGTATTTAAGGTATTTTATTAAAGGAGGTATCTTGGAGAGAGAGGTGGTTTGGGGGTTTTCACAGGCTTAAGGATGATCCAAATCCCCAGCTGTTGAGACTGGAAGGAAAAGAAAGAAGACTGATCTCTGCAAATACTGGCAGGACTCTCTGAAAGGACTCAGTTTCAGTAAGATGAGTGTGTAACCAACTTTACTTCAAGGTTGTTGGTTGTAGCCGTATTGATCTAAGGACATAGGCAGACAAGGTTCTTTGGGTAGATGCAAGCTTTTGGGCACAGATACCCTTCTTCAGGCAGACTCTTAACTTTTAAAAGAGTGCGGGGTCCAGCCCTCCTCCTAGTGCATGCTGACATAAGTTAATGAAGGTACTCCACTTTGGAGTGCCTTTATCTGAACCCGAGGGTTCAGATTGTCATGGGATCAGGCCCTTTTAAATCGCTTTGCAAGAACCCAAGCCCTGGTTCTTGCCTGTGGGAGTTGGCAGCTGCTGTGGCTACATGGAGAGCAGAGCCTGACTCCCCCTCCTGCATGGGTGGCACAGCTAGAGTGGAGCCCATGATGTGGGCTGTGGATGTGGGCTGCCCACTGTGGGATCAGGGATCCCTTTCCTGCTGCTCTCCCCCCAGGGACTTCTTCAGCCCCGAGGGTGGAACCCAGCATGGGAGGGTGGAGCAAGGTGGGGAACCCCAGGCTGTCATGGCATGCCCTGCCCACCTGGCAGCAGCAGGGACCACAAATCTATACCACCACTGCTGTTGCTTCTGGATGGGCAGGGGATGCCTCCTCATGGTGGCCTGGGGCTCCCAGTAGTGTCACAGAGCCTCCCATCCCGCTCTCCCCTGTTGCACTGGGTCTTACCCGCTGGGCTGTGGGGGCCCCAAGGGGAGGGCAGCAGGGCAGGGAGCCCTGAGCCCATAGCAGGAAGTTAACAAAGTGCCCCCACCATGGGCTCCACACCAGCCATACTACCTGTGGGGGAAGGGGGAGTCGGGTTCCTTGCTTTGCTTGGGGTGCAGCAGTTGCTGCCTCCCATGGTAGCAGCTGAGGCTTAGGCACTGCTGGGGGGTGGGGAGGGGACTGCGGACTCAGGTTCCTGTCCTGCATCCATCCCTGCCACAGGCACATGTCTGGGAGATACTTTCCACCCCCCATCCCTCTTGACACCTCCTAGATGAGCTGCCTGTAGCCCTGTCCTACTCCCTGCCTGGGTCCTGTGGCTATGCATTTCCACCCCAGCCCTGGGCCCCAAGCCCCGGGCCCCGAGCCCTACCTAGCTCCCTCCCTCTGCCCCTCCCTCACTATAAGGGTCTCAATCCTACCCCCACAACTTACCCGCGGGGAGCTGCAAAAGCTGCTCTCATGCTGCCTGGCTGCCATGTGCATGTGTGTGTGCACACATGCACATGGTGCCCCCTGCCTGATGGCCCTCCTCCTGCTCCCCCCAGCCCCTTGCAGGCTGTAACTCTGCCAGGCTGAAAGGGGAAACTGACCATTTCCCATGTTTTTCTCCTTTAAAGGAGAATATCTGCATTTTTCTCCTTAAAATGAGAAAATCCATGTTTTTCTGTGGTGAATGGAAAACCTGGATCCCTACTAATCACAGGCAATTTGGACAAGATGGATGTTGGCTCTTCCTAACCTCTGCAAGATGCAGGATTCACTAGTTCTAAATCATCTTAGACAGTGCTCTGTTAAATCCATTTGAAAACCTTCAGTGATAAGATTCTAGTTTCCCTGGGTAGCTTATTTTACTGGTTTCCTGTTCTTATAGTTAGGACATTTCTTTCTAAGATTAATCTAATCCTGTTGCCTTGTCTTTTGCTCTTTGTGGTAGGAGAAAACAATTTTATCTCCAACTTTTGTACATCCACTTTTCAAATATTTTGAAACTGATATAATACTTCCATCTCTGGCCCAAATCTCCTTTTCTCCAACTACCTGTAATTTAGTTCATCCTTTCTTTAAATGCTTTACAGTCCAACCCTGTTATCTTTATCATTTGCTTGCTAAAGTTTCTTTACATCTTTCTGTAGCTGAGGGCCTTGTTACACGGTAATTTTGAGCAGCTCCTGGAGTTATTAACACCTGGACTGTTCATGCATGAATATCTGAAACTAATTTTAAGAACTCATTATGCAGCTCAAAGTTACACCATTCCATGGCAGGATTATCCTTCATCTGTGCTACCAAGCTTATGTTATACTAAGGTGTATCCACCCTAGGCTTAATGTAAACACCCAACCCACTACCCTTCTTCTGGTGTTCCAGATCAGGCCCACACTGTCCATTCCAGGGAAGTAGGCAGGAAAGGGTTAAATTGACTACCTGGCCACCACTACTGCTGCTGTCTGTATCGGCTCAGCTTTGAGAGGAACACCAGCCTGCCATAGTGACTGGGCAGGCAGGTTTTCACAGATTCATAGACATTAGGGCTAGAAGAGATCTTGCAAGATCATTGGGTCCAGCCCCCTGCCCAAGGGGCAGGAAGTCATCTGGGGTCCAGTGATCCCAGCAAAGGGTTAGCCCTTCCTTGTCTGCTCCCCTGGGATAGACATCCTGCCCCCCCAAGTAGGTGGGAGCAGAGGGGGAACCAGGGGAGATGTGGAACATAGCAAGGAAGTCCAGAATGGACAGGGGGAAGGCTCTTACTTTTCAGTCCTCCAGGCCCTGTCTGGCCTGAATATGTGACTGCTCCAAAGTGTTAGTACTGACACTGATCAATGTTTGTGTGGCTCACAGTGTACTGTGTAACAAAGCCCTGAGTCGTAACCAGCATTAAGGAGATTGCTATTATATGTCACACAGTGATTCTGTGAATGCAACCCAAAAGTACTTTTTTTTTCCTGACTTATATTGAGTCTGTGGTCTACCACAACCAATAGCTGTTTATTGGCTGTGCTACTGCCTAGCCAGTTATTCCCCATTCTGTATCCATACCTTTGTTCACTTTTGTTGTCTACAGTCCAGTTCCCCAGTGTATCAAAATCCCTTTAAATTGTTGTGTTTCACTCCAAAATGTTTTCTATCACTCCCGATTCTGTAGCATTCATTAACTAATTGTTTTCTTGAGGTTACCCACCTTGCACAGCTGGTGTAAAATGCTGTTCCTTCCCATCATAATAATCCCTGTCTCCACTATAGGTGTCAAGGAAGACTAAGTATGTTCTTAAAATGATAGATTCTTATCCCATTACCTGAACAGGCATTTATAACTTTTATGTTCCTTAGTGGGCTGACTGCTTTGTTTTTTCTCTTCGATCTCTTCCTTCCTCTTTCTCCAGGAAAGGGATTCTAACTCAGATATTTTCAGACATGAATACCAGAATAAAACAATGTTCAGCTCTAAAGATGGGTGATGGCTACTGTGTGGAAAAGAAAGCAAGAGGTAACTTTTTTTTTAATAATGTTTTTAAAATTTTTTTTTCAAGGTAGTGATATTTGACAAAGCTAATGAAAAATATTTTCAACTTAAAAAAATGTTTTAAAACATACAAAATATAGCATTTATTATGGTCCTAGAATGTTTTTGCATGAATTTTAGTTCTGCATTTTTTGTTGTTTTGAATAGCTATGATGGGTCACATGGTTTTGGTTCTTTCTCCCTGATTCATAGTAGAGATACACATACAAGTTATGAGGTAAACAAGGGTGAGGATTTACTACACAGCAGGTACTCTATGGAAATTAATCTTGTACATGTGCTTACCCTCTCATATTTACTGACTTCTCTTCTATTCAATCATGCATGTTGTATAAAATTTGATAATGCTTTGGGCAAACTGGTGAGAAATACTCTTACGGCCTAGATGGGAAAGTGCTTGGTTAATCCAACTGCAATACAATAAAAGAAAGAAAATAGCCACAGTGTCAAACTTGTTTTCTTTTCTCCTGATTGAAGTTGCATGCCTGCGTGTAAGATTATAATGACCTTTGTCTGACATCATGAGCATATGCATATGAACTTGTTTGGGTCTATACCACTCAATATGTTGCAAAACTGTGTGTGTGTGCAACATGTGGGGGGAAACTGGATAAAGCCTTTCAAGAGAAAGGCTTCAGCTAATGGAATTAAGATATAACAGGCTAAAGTTCTTGCATCACTAAACACAAAATTCCATCCTTAGGCATGTAAGTTGTGCATAAATAGGAATGACCCATATGAGACTCTGAGAAACATCTATCCCCAGTGCTGTAAATTATATGCATGTCTCACATCATTATTAATTATTGATATTTGTAACAGTTTTCCCTAATATCAGAAACACTTAAGGGATTCATACAAATCTTAAGATTGTTGCCCTGAGGGGTCAGGCCAACGTTCAGGATCTCAATATTGCACTGTTAGACAAGAGGGTATGGTGTACAGTTGTACATGCACACATAAAAATCAATTAAGCACACACTCACTAGATGCATACACCCCTATTAGGCATACACACTCACACTACCAGTTCAGGCACATACAATATACACCCCAAAAGTTAGACGCAGATCACTAATTCATGTATCATGCACAGAATGCCATTTATACACACACACACACACACACACACACGCGCACACTAGCAACTCAGATACACACACGTTCAAAATTAATCTGGGTTCACGCACACTACATACACCACATTTACACAGAATCAGTTACCAGTTACCAGCACCTGCACATTCAATACACATATGCAGATTACTAATTCATATACCACACACATAATATCTATATCTATATATATGTGTGTGTGTGTATTCACTAATTTACACATATACCACCCACTTATACATATACACACAAGTGAGTTCCTAAGTTGGGTATTGTGATATGCATGTATGTATGTATGTGCTTGGTGTACTTGGGATACCTGGGGAAAAGTTAAGGTAAGAAAGTAGAAGTGTAGGGAGTGAAAGTTACCAGGATTGGGATTAGAACTGGTAGACTACAGGGGCCTGGGTTGAAGAACTGAGGCTGGGGGTAACTTTAGGTTAATCGATCTTAATTGATTAAAAGACAATGCCCAAAGCCTGCAGAACAGGGAAGCATGCTGGCACAGAGTCTGGGACTAGAGCCAGAGCTAGGGGAGAGTTAAAAAGGTAGATAGGGAGGGGGGAAAATGGGACTAAGGGAAAGTGTGGGTATTAAAGAGGGGCTCTGGGTGTGGGGAGCCAGAGGATGGCTCCGGGGCAGCTAGATTAGTTCCAGAGAGCGGCAGTAGGTGCTGGCAGCTGGAGAGAACTGCAGGACAACTAATAGGAGCTGGGGGGGAGATTATAGAAGCGGGGGAAAGCCTGAAAACAGAGAGAAAATACAGGAAAAAGAGCAGGGACAGCAGGAAAGCAAGGAGAGGCTGAGAGGTGGCAGAAAAGAGGATCTGGAATTGGGAGGAGATCAGGAAACTAGCAGAGAGGGTGGGAACTGGAGCTGAGAGAGAGAGAGAATGAGGCTGAAATTTAAGATAAGGAAGGAACTGGGATTTAGTAAAACATGACCCAACTCGGGGTTGCAAATGACAGTGGTTTTATTGAACAGGGGAGATGGTGACACAATGTCCTATTGGTTCCCTTGTGCGTGCATACACACACACACACACACACACACACAATGGCAGCAGGGGTTAGAGAGCCTTGGTGCAGGGGCTGAAGTCCACTGAAGTCCAGGAGGAGAGACAGAGACAGAGACACCAAATTGTAGAAGGAGGTGTGCAGGTAATATCTACCTATCCCAGGCTGGAAAGGGGTCCTTGTCCA
>NW_017729029.1:29545200-29556890 GCF_001723915.1 Gavialis gangeticus | reverse complement strand
GGCAGGGCTTCTGGGTGGATAGGTGGTGTGGCATGGTGCTGGTCCACATGGAGAGGGCATCCCACTGGGTCTGTCTTCACTGCCCCTTTTATAGGGGCAGACCGTATATGACAGGAGGCATGTCCAGGCAAGGGTCAGCCCCTGGCATACTGAGCATGTGTGCTCCATGCAAGGATGTGCAGTTTTGGGTGTCTGTAATGGTAAGAGTTGCTGGTTCTGCAGGGTCTTTTGTCTTTCAAATGCTGGTCTTGTCTCTGTTCCTGGGTGAGGTCCATGGTTCCTGGATGAATCAATGCAAGGTGATGACCCAGTCATTACAGACCATTCAGTAGAGGCCTGCTACCATTGTATTTCAATCATTTCCAATCACACTCATTCATTGGGGAACCAATTTACATGGGAGGGATATGTGACTCAGACAGTTGCGACACACAGGGGATGCCTGGGCATAGGACACAAGATGGAGACTTGACATAGAAAATGGAAACTTGACATGACTTTGGTTCACTTACGAACACAGGCCTAAACCATACTATATCCATATGAAACAATAAAAATCAATACGAAATTATAATATTACAATAGTAATATTACAACAGTCTTACAACAGTAAGAATTAATACAAACCTAATAATAATACAATATAAAACAGTGAATGTCCAAAACCAAAAACTTGCTACCAAAATAAAAATGTTTAAAGCTTATCCTAAGTTTGAGCTCACTTATACTTATCTATAGGGAATAGAGAGGGAGAGAAAATTCAGAAATGGGTGGGGAAGGGGAGGGAATGCAATAAAAAAAAAAGAAACTGGGGGTTTTGCTACAAGATGACTTCACCACTGCAATAAAGCCCATCTTTCTTACTCCCGCTCTTAAGAACAAATGCCTCACTCTGTATGGCTTCAGTGACAATGAACAAAAGCCATTCTCAGAAAGATAGATGTTAGATCTGAGAGAATGAAAGACTGACCTTAGGCATAAGTCTTTAATCTGTAAAGACTCTGAAATGTTATTTGATGTACTGTACTGATAAGTGCCAAACTTATATACCAGCTATGTCAAGGGGTATGTCAGTTCCATTCTGTACTGTTTACTATTCAGTGCTAATAATTAGTGAGTGAATAGGGGCTTTTTTCCTAGAATGCAAATGGAAAATTTGAGATATGTTACACATGGAGATATCAACTATCTATGGAGGTTATAACACCTGTACTCTGATTATGTGCCTGTGCAATCATAATTCATATTTTAGTGTAAACTTACCCAACATTTTTAATTAGTTTGTGGAACATTCAGAGCATGTTAGGTACTGTTCAAAACACAAACAATATAGATATCACTTAACAGTAAATAAAATGCCCCTGTATAGGATTCCACAGTAGGTAAATATGCATTAGGTATTAAGACTGAAATATTTTAGCAAATGTATCCATTGGAGTGAAAATGCATTCTACACTTCTTTTAATTTTATTTTTAGGGTTTCAAATTTGAAAAATATCCAAGAGTGTGTTTTATATGATCTTTCTGGAGAAAGGAATCTCAGATAATTTCTTTTTGGAAAATTTGCTCAAACAAATCCCAGTCTAGTTTAACCAATATTTGTCTCTTAAAGTGGAGGAAGATAGGAGTCTTTTCAAAATAATGGTTATAAAACCTCCCTGACACCTTGGTCTGATCTAAAAACTGTTTTCAAAGCTGCTGAAAAACCCTATTGAAAGATTAGTGGAGTAGTGATGAGTAATACAATTGTATTTTCCCTCCACATCCAATTTCAAGATGCCTGAACAGTTTCCTGATAAATCTTAGACTTCAAGTTTTTATGCTATAGATATCAACTGAGCTCTAGTAGAGTGTGGCCTAAATTAATAGGGAAGGACAAGCTTGTTCAGTTTGGTTCCCATTCTGGAAAGGCATGAGATACCAAAAAGGTAAAAAAAGCAAAATAAGAGATATTGGTACTGTATGTAATGGCTGGAGGTGCATTTTCATAATTGGTACTCTTACCTTTGCTATCAGAGAATACAGAGCCAGTAGAACGTGGAGAAATAGGAAATAGAGGTTTTCAGTACAGGACACTCCAGGTTCTTGATAAGCTGAATGTCCAATAGACTGGGGCAAAGCGGCTAGTATTTGTTTTGGATTCAGATTTGGCTGATTCAGTGGCCAAGTCTGAATCAGGCAGGCTCATCCCCAGCCTGCTCTCCCAACCCTGGCAAAAGCTACCCTGCCTGCCCCAGCTCAGAAGAATGCATCTTCTTACAAAAGAAACAATGATTCATGGTACATCAGTGATGCCCCTCATACTGGGGTGCTGCCAATGGAACTATTGACTCAGATGAATGAGAATACCAACAAGTCTGACTGGTATGGCTCTGATTGGATTTAGATAAACAGTATTAGAATGCTGAGATTTGGGTCTGTTCCTAGGCACAGGATAGAAAAGATCATGAGGCAGAATCAGATATTTTCTCCTTCCTACCATGGGCAATGCACCTGCCTGGCTTTGTGGAACCTCTCTTGTGCAGCCCTGGATTGGGCGCTAGGAGTCTGCATAGGCTGCTCCTACTGCCATGATGCTTGGTTGTGTTCTCCCTGAGGGATACCCCAATACTCATCTGTCATGTCTTGGTTATTAT
Source organism: Gavialis gangeticus (assembly GCF_001723915.1). Lineage (NCBI taxonomy): Eukaryota > Metazoa > Chordata > Crocodylia > Gavialidae > Gavialis > Gavialis gangeticus. The sequence continues at coordinate 29,554,254 of NW_017729029.1, read as the reverse complement.
GTTCCATAGTGGGTTTCTCTTCTACAGTGGGGGACACGCTGGGCATTGTCACTACTGGGTGTTCCTGGGGCTCCATCTCCCCTACCCCCAGCCATGCATTAGCCTTTTGGGACAGCCAAACAATGGACAGTTTGGCTCCACTTAGGTGTCGTGTCCCAATCCCTCTCCATCTTTCTGGCCTTCAGTGATCACAACAGTTTTCCTCTCTGCCATACGGGTGTACTTGTGGCAGTGAGGTGACCCTGGTGATGGGTCTGGCTGATCAGCACCGGGGTCCCCTGAGCAGGCCCGGCTCCCTCGACCCTCAGCGTACATCCTGTGGGCCTTTCTCCTGGCCCTGGGACTTCAAAGTGAAACAAAAGATAAACAAATAATTGAAACTTCAGGGAGGGGCCTCAGCCCACTCACACATCCTGTGTCTGACAGCTTGGCCATCCTTTGGGTTCCTCCTCCAGCCTGACTCCCTTGCCATTTGGGTGACATATCCCTTTTAATTATGTCCTGGACCTCTCTTCTGGGTCCCTATTCAGTCCCTCCTTGTACTTGTTGGGAAACCCCTGCTTGGCTTGGTGGGTGGTCCTGCAGCTACCTCCCTGGTGTGTCCTCCCAAGCTGATTCCCTGCTGCCAGCTTTTATCCCAGCTGGGCAGCATTCTTTGATGATGTCATCAGGCTGCATTGGCCCCAGCCACAGAGAAAAATGACTGATGAACTGTGGGGGTGCTCCACCCCTCTGCAGCTCATTCAGCCCAGCTGCACCTGTGGGAGGTAAGTTTGCCCTATTTTCAAGGGTTTTCACACCACGGGAGGGGTCTCCTGCCCTTTTCTCATCATCCCCCAAAGGCAACAAGAGCCTTTCACTGATGTATAGGTGATAAAATGAAACATGAATTTATGACAGTCTTTTAAATATTGCAAACTGTACTTTTCTGAAAACACTGCAGATGCAGTTTACCACTTCTACTCACAATTCAAATGGTGCCACAGTATGTTGCCATAAGAAGTCCTGAAAACTAACATTTGAAATGACTCATATATCTGACCATAAAGTTCAATCACTTGGTTGCATTTGTTTTTCTTTACTAGTATGGCTAATTTTATGAAGATAGGATCAAGACAGTTCACCTCCTCCTAATACAGTGAATGACAAATGACTGGACTCTACCACATGTGCAATGCCCTGCAGTTGACTGGAGAGGTTTTTTGTTCTCAAATTTCTATGAAATGTTTTATTTTTTTCCTTTTGACAAGAAATTCTTTTGATTGTTGACAGAGTTTGAAAAAAAATTACTTTCCTAAATTCCCTCATATTAACAAAGTACTTTAATATGCAGTCTCTAGAAAAAAGAATTCTAGATAAAAACAAATAACTAAATTATTTTAAAAGGGGAGGGGATGTTGTTACTGGAAATTGCACATCAGCTGGTATTCTGTAACTGTATGATGTACATCTACAGTCTCTTGTAGTGATAGAAATGAGATAAATTTCTGTAAATCTAACCCTGAAGAAAAGACGGTTAGAGTTGCAAAGGTTTTTCTGTGTTTGTATCATTAAAGAAGCAAGCAGATGTAACAGTTACATCACACATTCACAGGTCAACCTTGTGTTCTCATAACCACATAGGGACTGGTCACAACTTGTGCAGTTGTTTGGCATTCTTATAACCTAAAATTTCATTCTTCTATATAAATTGTTACATTTTGCACCTGTAACTACTATTTTGAGGTTAACAAAGAATTCTGATTTGAAATTAAGTTGAAATCTTTTGAAAAAACATATCCATTTTCAAGCAAGTGTTACCTCCGTAATACAGGTTTCCCTCGATTTACCTGGTACACGTGTTTCCAGAAAACTGCACATAAATTGAACATGCATAAAGGGAGCCCAGTTTATAATGTAAGAAATAGGGATACATTCCTAAGGTAGTAAGGGAAGGAGGAAATAAGGTTGGACTAGGGAAGGGGTGGGGAGAAGGGTGCGACGCAGCCCATCAGCCGCTCCCGGGGCTGCAGAAGTGAGCAAAGCAGAGGGAACTGTAAGTGGGTGTGGGGCATGCATTGGCAGGACATGGCTCTTGCTGCTATGTGTACCCTGGGAGGGTTGTGGGCTGGTGGGCTGTGCCAGGCTCTTCCCAGGGGGCGGGTGCCCCTGGATCTGCATACAGAATAAGAGCAGGCTGCTGCTGCTGGCTGTGGCCAGAGGCAGCACCAGGCTCTTCCCTGTACTCGAGGAGGGCAGCAATGCTGGGGGAGGGGGCTGCTGGCACCCCAAAATTCTCCATAGCCCCCTCAACCTGCCCTTCCAGTGCCACTGCCAAGGGCCTGGAAGTGTCCAGTGACACCACTGGCCTCAGCCTGCAGCAGCAGCCTACTCTCATCCCACATGCAGATCTGGAGGCATACATCCCCCAGGAAGAGCCTGGTGCAGCCCCTCAGCCTGTAGCCCTCCTGGGGTGTGCGCAGCAGCAAGAGCCCCGCCCCTCTGCTCCACATCCCATAGCTACTTACAGCTCTCTCTGCTTTGTTCTCTGCTGCAGCCCTGGGCCTCTGCTTCTCCCAACTCACCCTAGTCCCTGCTGCAGCAGCCCCAGGAGCAGCCAACACCAGCAGCCTGCAGCCACTGACCTGCACTGTGCCCCAAACCCCCAGGGTTCCTCTTGTCCCCAATCACCCCAATTCTTGCTGCAGCAGACCCAAGAGTGGCTGACATGAGCTGCCTGCACCATGACATGACGCAGCCCAGGAACTGGGGTGAGTGGAAACAAGCAGAGCCCTGGGGAGTTTGGGGCATGGTGCAACCCAGCAGCTTCAGGAAGCTGGTGTCAGCCACTCCTGGAGCAGCTGCAGCAGAGGCTGGGGTGAGTGGGGCCCTGGCCCCACAGCTCCTTCCCCTACCCCCACAGACCTGCTGGGGGCAGGGATATGCCAATTGCATAAGAATGAATTTACTTTGCATATAACGAATTTGGGGTATAAAAAGGGTCATCATAGAGGAGCAAATTCGCATATACAGAACCTGAATAAATCAAGGGAAATCTGTATCACCTCTTCTACCCTCAACCCACCCCTGAAAACAAACAAACAAAAAATACCCAAAGCCTAGAATGTGCTGAAAATTGCTATTTCTTAAAAAGATTTTTATGAAGTATCCACTTAATAATGTTATTCATTTGGCAATACTAGACTAAAATATTATTAACCTTTTTGTACTGGAGAATATGGAAATCAGTTCTCAATCAATGCAACCTTAACCTGCAATGCCCCAATGGCCTACAGCTATCTCTAGATAGAGACAATAATTCTTGGCTACTGTGCTGGAATTACAATACTTTTTACTATTGGTAGTACAGTACTTTGCTTTATGTAGACAGCTTTATTCTGGCAATTGAATGAAAAATTGCTTACTTCACATATTGCATACCACAAAAATCTTATATATTGCAGACTTCTTCCTGTACTGACTTCAATTGAATTTGAACTGGTGACTTAGAAATGATATACTCCATATCTTTTTACTAGTCATGAACCTTCAGACTCCTTTTGCCTCATTAAATTAGTGCAACCAATATTATTGCTATTGTCTTATGGAAATTATAGCAACTACCTTTGCCCATATGCACATCCATGGGAATGATCTAAGTCCTCCATGAAAAGAAAAAAGGGTTCTTGCACTATAGGAGCCTATTACCAACATACACACTCACATACACACTCTATTATACTTCAATGGCTGAAGGAAGTAAAAGATTGGACCTTAAAGGAAAAAAAAAAGAACTTTGTACATAATTTTTAATTATGTATGTAAATTTTCTATTTTTTTCTCCAGGATCACCTCTTGGTCATCTGAAATCCAACTTCATTTTATTCAGTCCTGAAGAAAAAAAAGATTGGCAATAATTCATTATTTCTTACAGAGAGGACTGAAAGTAAATTTAATTTAAAGTCTTTTTCCAACTTCCATGAATAAGTAGAAAGGTGCAAGACCAGCACTTTTCCTTATTTGAAGATAAAGCAAGTGAACACTAGCATTTTAAAGAGATACCCTAAGGTCTGACTAATTTATGAAGAGCTCCTATGTGCTACTGTAATCCACATAATAAACTATAAAAACTGTATTTTAGATTCTCTAGCTGAATAAAGAATATATGGATATATAATATTAGAGATTTATCATTGTGTTTAAAGGTGAAAGGTCACAATGTACAGGTGGAAAAAAATCACATAATCCATGGCAGATACTTAATGAAATTTGAAAACAAATCAAATGAATGATAAATAATTTTAATCATACATACAACAGAGAGTTAATTTATTGTCCTGGTTATGCTAACTCTCATTAAACACTATGTTTTCCATTTGTATATTTTGAAATTTGTACACTCTGGACACACCTACTGTAGAATAATTTACTGTGTCATAAAACGTCACCATGCAGGCACTTACTGCACAGTAAATTAATCTACTGCAAGTCATAGTTACTGTGCAGTAGCACATGTGTAGATGCTGAGTGGGAGCAAATTTGCTCCTGGTCTGTCCTACAACAAAGGGGACATACTCAGGCCAGCCCCAGGGCCATGCGGCTCAGAGGTTCTCCAGCCCCAGGGCTGAAGTGGCTCTTTGCTTGCTTCAGCCTGGCCTTTGTAACTCTGCAGTGGCCTCTGCTGCCTGCCTGTGTCCAGTGGGTTCTGCAGCTGTGGCCCCAAGCCAACCGTGGCAGCCTGCACAGACCCTGGGGCTGGCCCCCAGCCCAGTCCCACCTCTTGCCTGCCTGTCCTGCACTGTGCCCCTGTGTTGTGCACTGCAGGCATCTTCCCAGGCCTAGTTGCACCCAGGCTCTTGCCTGCAGCCCGTGAGAGCCATTGAAGGAACCATGCTAGTGTCATCTCAGATACCACACACCACATCCTGGGGGCCTAACTGGTCCCAGGATGCGATCACAGAACGTGTTGTACTAAGGCCCAGAGCTCATTTGCCTGGGGCAGACACTTCAATGCCCACATCTGTGAGGGCCTGGTGGGCCGCATGTGGGAGTGTGGGCATGACCAGTCAGCATGCCAGTGCTGCATAAATGTCAAGGCCCTGTGGGAACAGTAGGTCTGTCACCAAATATAACTGCCAGTTGGGGGCTGCCTACAGGACCATGCCCTATATGTGGTGCCTGGATCACAGCCTCATCCCTTGGGAACCCGGGTGGATCTGTGCCATGTTGTCTAGCACAGGCAGCCTGCCAGAGCCTCTGCTGCAGCCTGGCAGTGGCAACAAGTTGTCAGTGGGAGAGGACCCCTCAGGGCACCAAAAGCATGTCCCATCATGATCGCTTCCCCCAGCATCATACAGCAGTTCTGGCAGTCCAGACCAGTGCCTGCCCCACCAGCTCTGGGTTTGCAGCCTTGCCTAGGAAGCCAGCCTGAGGATGGCACCACCCACCCTCACAAGCTGAAGTTCCTTCCCAGAGGGGGCACCTGCACATCCATCTGGGCACTGTGTGCCTGCATCCCAGGATGCCACCAGCAGTCGCACATCATCACTGCCAGCAGGGATAGACTGGGGTCACTGGACATGCCTGGTATGCCCACATGGTAAGCCCTGCACTTGGAGGAGGACCCTCCCCACGCACTCCCCCACCCCTGCTCCCACCCCTCTTTCCTGCCTGATCTGGCTAAGCTCCATGCTGGCCCTTGAATTTCCTCCCACAGCATTCAGGGAGGTGGGAAGCAGTGCAAAACTTTACTGGGCAACCGGTGACACCTCAGATATGCATCTACAGACCTCTCACACATGAAGAAATGTGTCGATGCCTGTAGTGATGTCATCCTCAGTAGTGGGGGCAGGGATGCATAATGTAGGCACAGGTCCCTCTCCAGGCAGCAGCAAAAATTGTAGGGAAGTCCAGGGTCCCACACCAGGTTCTCAGGTGTGCCTGGGACACCAAGACAATCAGCAGCCACAGGGTAAAGTGGGTTGGGCAGATGCACGTCCATGCAAACACAAACACTTCATCACAGCATGCTTGGAGCACTCTCACCAGAGGCACACTCAGGGTGCAGGCATGAAGACCCCTGGGGTGAGGGCAGGGGTACCACCAGCTCTCTGTTTCAGTTGGCCAGGAGCCTGTTGCCCCTAAAGCCTGTGTGCCATAGGCCTGTAAGCAAGGGAGGAGACTGCCTGGCCTGCAGGAGAAGTGGATAATGGGTCTGGAGCACCCACAGTAGGTGCTGCCAGGAACCAGGCCAGTACTGACTTGGAAGGGGGTAGGGAAGACAGACTGCCTGTGGCAAGCACCCAGAAGCCCACCTGTCCCTGTGGAATGTGGATATGGGGGGTTCAGCTCAGCCTGTGCCAGGGCCTGTCTGGCTGACTTACCATGGCCCCTGGTCACTTGTGCATACATGACCCCTAATCTGAAGCCAGGCAGGGCACGGCCCCCAGTATAGTGTATGTTATCTCAGAAATGTGAATTCCAACAAACAGCCTCTTTCTCCTGGTTCTGCAGGTCCAGCAGCTGCACATGGTGGGCAGAGCAGTGGAGGCCACAGAGGAAGGCCATCGAATGCTGGACCATCCTGGCACTGGCAGTCACGTTCATTCCACCCACTGTTATGACCCCATCCCTAGCCCTGCCTGGCCCCTGGCTTCTGCCCACCACCCAGCTGAAAGCCCCACAGTGACCTTGGACTGAGGTGCAGTGGCACCTCCTGCAGCCAGGTCACCCTGCCAGCCAGCCCCCCTGCCTAAGACCCCCCCAGCACTCACCCTGGTTCCATGAGGCTGCTAAGCAGAAGCTGCCTGCAGTGGGGCCAGCACTGCATGTGGGTCCTGCCAGCACTAGCCTCAGGCTGCAGGAAGGGGAACTGGCCATGCAGGTAAAGCAGTGGCCATATTCACCTGGGGGCAAGCCCCCCCACCTGCTGGCATTGGTGGTCTGGTCAGGGTGCTGGCTGTCTGTCCCCAGGCTCCACCCAGCAGGCACATCCTCTCCATTGTTCCCTCACCCCAGGAGAGCACAAAATGCACCCCAGAAGGGCACACTGTACATAGTCTGCATGGGATAGAGGGTGCTTTATAGGTGGTGGGTGGGGAAGTTGGGGGTGGGGCTCTGTTGTTCAAGAGGGAAGATGGGATGGGTTCTGTGTGGTGGGGAAAAAAGTGTTTTGCCGAAAGCTGTCCGCAGTGAGAGTGATACTGGGAGTGCATGGTGGGGCTAGGGTCTGTCGCTGACTGGCTAGGTGGCTTACAGTGGGGGATGCAGACGGAGGCAGTCTGCCAGTGCTCTTGCCCCTCACTACTGGGTGTGCAGCTTGCCCAAGGTCCCAGTGAAGGTGCCTGTTGCTGTTGCTGCCACTGCAGCTGCTGCTCCTTCTGCCAAGTCTCCTCTATCCACTATGCTTTCTTTGCCCAAGCTTCATGGAAGACCTACCCCCAGGCCTTGCAGATATTCACCTGGGAGATGATCACTCAGGGGATGCTGGCCTTCTCAACTTTGAGGCAGATGATAAGGGTGCACCAGTGTCCCTTCAGGTGGCTGAAGGTGCACTGTACTAACAACATGGGTGTGGCCAAGGCACCAGTTGAATTATGCTTAGTGGGGGCCAATCTGGCCAGTGTAGGACCACATGAGCTAGAGAAGGAGCAGGTAGGTGGGTTTCCTGATGAGGAGAAGCAGGACTGCCACTTTGCCCACTCTCCACCAGGGCTGGCAGGACAGAGTTGCAAAAGATATGGACATTGTGGGTGCTGCCAACCCAGCTGGTGCTCACATTGGTGAAGGTGCCATGGTGGTTGATGATGGCCTGCAGCACAGTGGATCAAAAGCCCCACCAGCTGTAGTAGGGGCATTCATCACAGGGCAGGCAGGTGACAGGGATGTGGGCCCTGACCAGGGCTCCAAAGCATTGGGGGAATGCAACCTACAGGTTTGTAGGGCATGGAACCCTACAACCACCTCCAGGTGGTTTTGAATCCAGAGCACGGTGTGCCCCAGCACAACCTGAAGGGCACCACACACCTGCAGAATGGCCCATACTGAAGGGGTGACTGACAGTGCAGGCTGGCAGGTTTGGCCTATTTGAGCAGGGCAATGTTCAGCCAGGTCTTTCCTGGGATAGGTGGCCACATGGGGGTGTCCTGCTGCTCCAGGTGAGGGCAGAGCTGGTTGAGGAGTTCCTGGAAGGTAGCCAGAATGAGTCCAGCCACTGCTCATTGTTTCAAGTGTGCTGGATGATGTGCAGCCACCAGTTCTGGCTGGGCAGGTGAGCTGACAGGTGGTGAGGCTGGAGCCTCAGAAGCTCATGGATGACACCAATGGTTGTGTCCTAGCATGTGTCAGTGGCATCTGTACCAGGGGCTGGGCAGTAGCCCAGGGGCTAGGTAGTATCAGCATGAGGGCAGGGGCCTCAGACGTAGCCCTGTGGGGCCAGGCCAACCCTCAGGATCTCAATATTGCACTGTTAGACAGGAGGGCGTGGCGTACAATTGCACATGCACACATTCAAAAATCAATTAGGTGCATACACACACACTCACACACACACTACCAGCTCAGGCACATACACATCCAAACCAGCCTAGGCACATGCATACCTGTCACCAATTCAAGCACATACACTATACACCCCAAAAGTTAGACACAGATCACTATTTCATATATCATGCACACAATGCACATATATATACATACACACACTCACCAGTTCATACACATACAATCTACCTACATGTACACACAGGTAAGTTTCTAACTTGGATGGTACAGTGTGTATGTGTGTGCTTGGGGTACCTGGGATACTTGGGAGAAGGTTCAGGTGAGAGAGAAAGAGAGTTAAAGTGCAGGGCGTGAAAGTTGCCAGAAACGGGATTAGAACCAATGGATTACAAAGAAGCTGGATGAGAAACAGAGGCTTGGGTTTACTTAAGGTGGACTGGGGCTGGAAACTGAAGCAGACAGCTGAGATATTTGTGGGGGAGGCGGCAGATAAGTGGTGGCAAGGAGGAGAGAGCCAGGTAAGAAACTGAGGCTGAAACCTGGTTGCTCAGGGGAAAAGGAAAAGGCAGTGGG
>NW_017729029.1:29541527-29544188 GCF_001723915.1 Gavialis gangeticus | reverse complement strand
AAAATAAATACAAAAAGAAAAACTGGGGGTTTTGCTACACAGATGCAATGGTGAGCCTGGCCACTTGGTTGCACAACACAGGGCGGCAGGCAGGGCTGAGGCTGACCTAAGCCAGGTGGCAGTCATCATGGTGGTGAAGTGCAGTAAGCAGGGTGGCAAGCAGGAGCCTGGGGCATGAGTTGTCATTCCTGGGGCCTGGGGGTGGAGCAGCTATCACACAGTGGGCACAGACTTGGGTGACAGCATTGCAGAGGGCAGTGCCAACATGCTACAGACTAGTCTGGGCCAGAAACACAGGTGGCTAGGGAGCACGTCATGGGACTGCCTTTTAATGAGTACTCTTGGCACCAGGCAGGTGTGGCTGGAGCCTCCAGCTCTTCCTGGCTTCAAGACAGGGGCACAGCAGGGCCAAAGGAGGCCTGAAGCATATAAGGAGCAAATCTGCTCCCAAATGGCTGCACATGTAGATACCTGCCCAGGGCAGGTTTACTGTGCAGTAAACCCATATAGCATTAATTGTACATCAGTAGATGCACTCTGTATTCTAAATAACTGTTCTATTGGCCTGAATGGTGGGGAATAAGTCAGCATGCAATAAGGAAATGTACACTAAAAAGTGTATTTTGGGGGTTTAAGATAAACCAAAACTTTCTAAATTTATAGCAAGAGTTTTTCTGGTGATATTTTAATGGACCAATTGTATAGGTAGGAATAATATTAAAACTCTTTCCAACCCTACTCAAAACGTATAGACAGTTTATATTTTAATAATGCATCCAATTCTTTTATTTCATAATCTTACTAAAATAAACATTTAGAAACATTTATGCCACAAAAGGAACAAAATGGCAATAAAAATATCATCTACCATTAACCCATTCATGGATTTTTATGAGTGTGTAAATTAGTGCACCTCCATTCACTTAAGTGATCTCTTGGTATATAGGAAAACACAGGTTAATTTGATTTTACAAAAAATTTCCATAGAGTTTAGGTAGCAGTCATATCTTCAGTAGTGTTGTACCTCAGATGTTGAGTTTCAGCATCCAGAATTTAAAAAGATGCTGAAAAACAGCATAAAATGCAGAGGAGAACAACTAGGCACAGTATATGAACTATGGGATCTAAATAAAGTCTCTCTAATAGAGACAGGACAGGTTCAATGCTATTAGACTCTTTATGCAGTAATACAGGATCAAATGCCTGGAAGTTGAAGCCAGAAAAGTTTAAACTGGAGGAATGTGAAAACTTTTGTCAGTGAGGGCAATTAACCACTGCAACAGATTACTGAAGGTGATCAGAATATTTCAATTATCTGGAGTCTTTTCTATCAAAATGAGCTAACTTTTTAAAACAGTGTTTCCAACTGAGCCACAACAGTTTGGGCTTAATGAAGAAATTGCTGAGTGGAAATCTATAGCCTCTAATATGGACATGGTCACACTATTAAATCACATGATATAGCTGCTATCTTAAATTGCACTGGTGTGATGAATATGCCTAGGAATACATACATCTATAAAGGAGTGTTTTTCCCTATCTTTCTAACAAGAGAGAGAGAGACTTCCAAGTTGAAAACTATATATATTAATGAGTTATGGCCTTCCTTTAGAGACTACCATATAATAAATTAAATTAGAAACTGCATTAGAGGAGAGTCAACCGGGCATTGAGTGATATTCTTGAAGAACAATAGCATTTTTAGTTTTTGGAAGTTTGGAAATGAGATGGCATGTCTCAGGGTATTATCATTCCCATAGATCAAAGTCCATCATGGAGTATCCACTGTCACTGTTAAGAATCAAAGCATAATTAATAATATACCAATTACATACAATTTGCTGGAGTAATTAAGAGTTAAAGCAAACTATCTCATTACCTACCAGGTCCTCTGGCAAAAGAAAAAAGGCTGTATTTTATACAGTAAGTTAGAAACAAGACTGTAAATAGAGATTGTGCTGAATTGAATGTCACTATGGCTCTTGTTGTAGACTTCTTAAAACCTCATCCTCAAGGGAATTATTTAGTTCTTTGATGCAGAATATTAGTGAAAGAAAAAGTACTCTGCCATCTCCTGTAAGAATTTTAAGGAAGGGCTGAATATTTCAGCTGGTAACACATTTAACAATCAACCAGTATAGGTATATTTGCAGGGAAAACTTTTTGTACATTGAACCACCACCACAAAGGAAAAAAAAGTCAATACTCAGCTGGAGTATAGCATATTGCATATAACATATTGCATATAACTATAATATCGGCTTTTTGTTGCAAGTCGATCTACAGATATCATCTCCAGCTGAACATATTCAGTCAGTATATATAATTTTTCTCAGGGCAACTTTCTGTAGTATGAGCACTAAAGGCAACATATATTCAAACCATAACTGACTAATAAGAATTTAAGCACATTTCAATAGATGGCAAACAAATTCAATTCATGTATTGATTTAATTGTGTTTATATGCTAGTAAGAAAAGAAGGCTTATATTATTTAAAACAATATGTATGCAAGAGCTTTATGAAAAGGTAATTACAGACCACTGAAGGGAGAAGGCAAGGAATGTGTTTTGGATGACTTGTAATTCTTAGAACACTTTGAGAACATATCTTGCTAAAGAAAAAAATTGCTGAATTCATTTGAATTAACCTTTCCATTCA
>NW_017729029.1:29523749-29536527 GCF_001723915.1 Gavialis gangeticus | reverse complement strand
AGGAATGTATTTTGGATGACTTGTAATTCTTAGAACACTTTGGGAACATATCTTGGTAAAGAAAAAAATTGCTGAATTCATTTGAATTAACCTTTCCATTCATTACTGAGAGATCTGACATTTCCATGGTACTCAAAGTTAATAGGGACAGAGAAATACTTCCTTTCTTCTTCAAAAGCAAGGCATTTTCTTTTTTCAAACACTATATATTTTCCAGAAAATTTAAACTGTGAAAATAGCTCTGGAGAAAGGAGAAATTGTTTTCCCAGTTTCACTAGTCCCAACTAGCAAATTATACTCAGACGTGCTGTATAATGCTTGCTTGGTATTTTTTTTTATTTCTGGACACGGCCAGCAATACATGAACTTTATGCTAAATAAAATGGTGAGTGTGACATATTTGTTATATTCTTCACACATAAATATAGATTATCTCTAGAGTGGTCTTACTGGACTTCTGATAGAACGAGTCACAGATTGTGATTAACCAGCATATCAACTAATTTTGTTCAGTTGATTTTAAAGTGTTATATGCTGTATTTATATTCAAGTCTCATAATGATCACTAGCTGTGCAAAAAGACCAGTTGATTTTTTTATATCCCACAATCATTCTTTTAAGTTGAGAACTGACCAAATGACCATACCTTCATAGCAAGCAACAGGTTGAATGAGTTCTTCCACTACAAAAAATTATTCTCTTATTAAGACTTCTTCTGTTAAAAAATAAACTTGAATTTATTATGACTATTACTGATACAATAGACAGTTGCTTTCACCTCTTAATTTTGCATTATAACAAACTGACTTAATATTCCAGGTATTCACTGTATTTAATAAGATTTCAGATACCATTGCTCTAGAAACATTGTAAAAAGCACTCCACAAATTAATTCTAACAATATGGCTTCCATCCAAATACCATGCATTGCAGACTGTCATTTTCTTCTGGTCACAGATGTTGAAAGAAGCCACCTTATTTACCTTCCACACAAACCTAACCGATGTATTGGTGCACCTTTAGTATCTACCTATTTTGAGAAACTCTACAGTCCTCTCTGAAATGTGCTTAAGAGATAGTTGGAGGACAAGAAAAGTCATTCAGAAGGTTCATAATATAAATAATTTCCTAAAACATCATTCAGGATCCTTAATAAAGAATTACAGCTTTAATCTTCTTAAAATTCGTTTCTGATCTTATTAGCACTCTGATTAATAAAAGACATCTTTAAAGGGTTTGTTAAAGCAGTTGGCTGATCCAAACTTTTGAAGATTCCCATTTCCCATCTTTCTACCATTATTTTTAAACCAATCAGTCTCCAAAACAGGTTCAGACTCTTCAGAAACAAAGGCTTCCCAATAACTTAATGGACATTTCTAAAGAAAGCCAGAGTCTTTTAAAGCTAATGGAAGGATTCTTGGGAGGAGGGAATTTAAAGTCTCACATTGGAAAAGGCAATAGTCCTTAGGCACATTCCTCCTATATTTTGAATTGTAGGACCTCTAGAAGTTATCTTTTGGGGACTGTGCAGCTGGTCCACAAGGTTATGATGCCGTTTTTGTAACGTGTATAATTGACTTGCACCTTGAATGGTCCCTTCCTAGTCTTCTGATCTAGAGATTTGAGCCCTGTTAGAAATAGCCCTGCAAAATAAAGTAAATAAAGTAAATATTTACAAAACCAAAATATGTGTAACTCTGGGCATGTCTGCACGTTGCCCTACAGTGACATTGTTATACTGAGCCAGAAGTACTACTACTCTGGAAGTACGGTTTACTGCTTTTGGAAGTGCTAAAGCACAGTGCAGTAATTACCAGTACAGTGCCATGGTTATTTCTAGCAGCTACTTCACTGTAGCAATGCGCTATAATGGGGGAACACACCACTATGGCAAAGTAGCTGCTAGTCATGTGTAGACACCTGTGGATGCTATGTTGCCATTGCATGTTGCTATGGCAATGTAGCACCACATGCAGATGTGCCCTCTGAGTGCCAGCAGGAATGAGGAACTCAAAGGGGTTTTAGGGATTTGCTAAAGTAAGTACTTTAATAAGGCACCACGATATGTGCAAAAATAATATGAAGTCATTCAACATCAATGTAGAAAGGTGGGAGGAGTGTGTAGAATCCCATACAATCTGGAAGGAACATCAGGTACTGGGTACAGCTCAACATGGAGTGATTTTGAAGGTTGGCAATTATTTGGGCCTGTGGGCCATATAGGGTCTTTTGGGGAGCTGTTGTGGTCCAGGTCAGCACCCCTTGCTCCCATGCAACAGCTCACCAGAACCTCCCTATGTTGGATGGGAGCTGGCATGGGTAGGGGTGGGCTGGCATGGGTGGAGGCAGCAGGGAGAGGCTGCAGGACAGCCATGGCTTGGGCTCTGGATCCCACTTTTTCCTGCCACTGGCATTCATCATGACCTGAGCAGGTGGGTCCAGAGTGGGGACTGCACAGTGATCCAGGGCCAGGACCAAGGCCAGGCCTCTGTGCTCAGCCTGGAGCTCAGGCCCTGCCTGTGCAGGCTCTGAGGATGGGCTGGAGCTGCTGCTAGACTTCAGTGGTGGTGGTCCCTGTAATGGACATGGCAGCAGCAGATCCTCCTGGCTGCTGCCACCACCACCAGTGGCCCTGATCTCATGGAGTCCCACTGGAACCTACATGGGCAAGGCCTACATAAATAAAACATAAATAAAACAAATAAAATATAGTGGACACAAGTTGTGTAAGAGTAATGAGGTTATTTTGTACTTCAGCTGTATTCTAAGTTTCCAGATAGTATTCTAAGATAGCTGTTCAAAATGTGTTCATAATAAACTTTGCATCTGTCTGAACATGTTCTGAATTAGCAGAAATAATCTGCACCTCAAACAGGAGCATATGTAGTATATTCTTAAGCAAACCTGAAGTTGTGTGGTTTTCTTGTTCTACTAAAAGGGTTCAATATTAGGAAGAAAGGAAATATGAATATAAATGTTGAAGCTCTGTACGACAAAATATAGAATAACTATAGCAGAGTTGTAGCAGAACTGACAGAACAGTTGCTATAGCTCAGCAACTTGATATGGCAATATAATATGACTCTAGTCTCTGTCAATGTCAACACCATTTTAACCACAATTTGATATATTAACCTTTTAATTTGTATAGGATAGCCACTAATGTGGTACTTGCATTGTGCTAAGGCATATATAAAAATTGCCATGTGTTCTTTGTTGCTTCTCCAAAAGCAATAGGAGAATATCACAGAATAGGTATTGTTGTTAAAATGCAACAGTTAACAAACATAACCTTTAAAAATGTAAGTTATTAGAAGATAATGTAATTCTGTCATATGATGGAGGAAATTAATTTCAACTATCAAATTAAAAAGAAAATAAAGGCATTCATATATACACAACATAGATCATGAATTGTTTGCACAATTGACTGGACTAGTTCATAAAAATGAAAAATATTTTATATCATCATCATTAAATTTGCTTTACCTTTCTGATAGATGTCATAACATTGTTAACTAGCTTTCCAGTGGAGATGTATAACTGGAACCAAATATGGGCATAATTTTGTTAGTGATATGAATTGCATTTAAGGCAATCCCTTCTTTAAAGAGTCTCAATCCAACATAAGTCCTCATTGACCAGAAATAAATTCAACCAATGGCTATTGTAGAGAATAACTTCCCTGTAGCACATCTCATACTTTTTACACAGAATTTTGTACCATTATACAAGATATATATAAGTATTTGTTTTTTATCCTTACTAAGAGAAGCATTGTTAAATATGATAATATTAGTAGTAGAAGAGTTTTACCAATTTTGGTAACTATCATAGCTGGCCTGGGAGTTCTCTTTTCATGTGGCATGCATCTTATGGTGTAAGCCACAATAAGCAGAAGAACAATAGAAGTCTGTTTCTAGCAGAATTGTACCCAACCTACCAAAAAGCATGTGCATATGTACAATGAAGATGTGCATGGCTAGTGCTTATATTCTTTCAGTAAATGCAATGTTTTAGACTACTAGGAGGAGGGGAGGGGGAGAACAGGTTAAAAAAAGAGTCAGGTATAAAGACCACTTTTCAGGAAAATACAGATACACTTCTCAAATGCATAATATTTTATGTAAAGGAAATTAGAAATGGTACTTGAGCACTGTTCAGTGAGAATTAAGAACCACTGTATTTATCTGAATCTAAATCAATCCTGAACTAAACATGGACCCTTCCCCCACCCCCCAAAATACATTCTATATAAGGAAAATGTATAAATTTGTTTTAATATTCCAGGTATAGAATCTATTTATCGAAAGGTTGTCTTAAATTTATTCCCCTCCAACTGTTACAACAGGGAAAATAGTGACTGGGGGGCCAGGTGCCTCCCTTGTCCTTTGCTCCCTCCACTTCTTTCCTCTGCCACTTGCACCCCCACACTCCCATCTCCTCACAATCTCTGACCCTTTTCCCCCTGTTCCCTGCAGCCTGTGCCTCTTCCACCCTACCCTTGCTTATTGTCAGATGCTCCTCAGGCTCTGTTCCCTCCCAGAGCCATGCAGCAGTGTCAGTGCTGGGCAGGGGAAAGAGTTTCGATGTGCTCTTTGCTCTGGAGGAAACCCAGCCTGCGCTGGAGCTGAGCTGTGCTTGATTCAAATTCTCATGTTCTACTAAGTATCAATATGAGAAAAAAATTTGCTTGCAATAAGGTCCCATATAAAAGCAAAGCAAGTTATGACCTCCACCTTAATAGCTAACAAACAATTAGACAAGTTGTGCTCCAAAATGAGCTCCTGTACTTGTTAACTACCAAGCCTTTTACTTCCTCTGACTGACACAATCATATATTAACAATATTTTATTATATTATTTTAGCACCAACAATAGGGGAAAATGTGTTTCAAAGTATCTATTCTCCTGCCTTTTCCTTCCTTCCATTTTTATAAGTGTCTGTCTCCTTGACTTCAATTTTTATTTTGTTTTTCCTGTAAATAAACGTTCTTCTCCTTCTTTATCATTCTAAATCACTCTTTCCTTTTCTATTATTTCACTTCTCTCCCTTTCCTGAAACCTTCTCAGTCAGTGTTCCTTGATGTTTTCCACATTTCTCCAAAGCATAATATAATACAACTCTTCATCTGGATCCTGGGAGTAGGAGTGGACACTCTACTCTGAACCTTTTGGGTAAGGTAGGATATAAATCTAATAAACAAACAACATGCAAGCATAAAACGGCTGATGGTTTCTCAAGCCAATTCCTCATTCATTTTGCTTTTTTCTCCCCAATTCTCTTTTGACTTTACCTTTCCCCCAAAACTTAGGGTCACAAGGCAAAAGTAACATAATTGAAGGGAAGACAGATTTGAGCCTCTTAGGACTGTTGGACAGAGGCAGTTTGGACATCAAGAAGATAGAAGCATTGAGAGAGAATGATGTAGGTATTCTGGAAAAACAGAGAGAAAGAATGGCAATGGGGGAGTTCTGTATTGAGCTTAGGTCAGTATTCCCAATTTTCAGGACTTAAACAAACCACGCTTCATCCCTTTGAGTTTTTCATATTGCTAGCTTTTATTTAATAATCCTTAAATAATGGTGTAGACTTAGACACTGCTACAAAGGAAGAACAAGCAAGCTGTTTGTTTTTTCCCTAAGACTGCATGTGTTTGTATATCCAGTTGTTATATGCATTATAGTATAATATTTACAGTACAGTTTACATTGTCCTACAGTATAATATTTATAATACAATTTACATCATCCTGCATATTAATGCATGACTAACAGTGAATCTGCGTAATCTACTGAATTTGTTCAAAACATGTTGTGGTGCACACTATACTATCAAAATAATAATATTAATAATAATAAAACTACCTTTTGCATAGTCTGTGAGAATGCGGGGCAGGATGGCAAGAGGGTGTTTACACAGGCACTTAGCCAGGAAGTGCTGTGTTTTTCACAGATATGGTAATTTATGGAAGCGTTCTCATCTGCTTTTGCAAGCATTCTCTCTTTTCTTGTACTCACAGTGAGTCATAATTATATATGGAATTCTATCTCAACATAAGAATTTTCTTCATAAAATACTGTGCAATGTATTTTAAATGCTGCCTCTTTTAAGTAAGCATTATACCACTCTGGAGCCAATTACATAAATTTCGCATAGTAAAATGAAGTATGTTGCAATAAATGCAAGGAACGGCATGAACTGCAGGATGCTTACCGATCATTACCAAAAATCTTCATAAGGAGAACATACTGAGTGCACCATGAACACATCCTCTGTAAAATGCAGCATTGTTTATTATTAAGCTTCACGCAAAACCTCATGGGAAAGAAAGTCTTCCCACTTTATTTGTGTGTGCTTTCCTGCATCTTAAGTTGCTGCCTAAGATCCCTTAGGAGCATGTGAAGCTAGGTTATATATTAGAGAGCTGTGCTATAGTGCTGTGGAGAGTGTATAAGCCTAGCAGCTGGGTAGTGTTATGGTAGCTGCTTTCCTGTGCTAAGCTGATTTACTTGTTTAAGGTCTGACCTCATCATCCTGTCAGTATGGATTCCCACCTATACAGTTAGCAGCAGCTTAGCATCAGCTTGAAGGGCTTGCTGTGTATTAATCAGGAGAAAAAAGAGGGCTACTGGTATTTCTTCTTTTGTTGTCTTTTCTTAAGAAGAGGCAGAGAAAGACAAGGAGATAACAAAGAATACATTTCCTTTCTAAAGGATATCCCTTTCTCTTTTCTTCC
The DNA here is from genome assembly GCF_001723915.1 of Gavialis gangeticus. Classification (NCBI taxonomy): domain Eukaryota; kingdom Metazoa; phylum Chordata; order Crocodylia; family Gavialidae; genus Gavialis; species Gavialis gangeticus. Next base: position 29,529,787 of record NW_017729029.1, on the reverse strand, counting down.
TGCAACAATGTCAGTCTCTGGAAAGAAGGAGTTTGATGTGAAACAGATCTTAAGGCTACGCTGGAGGTGGTTCACTCACCCCTCACAAGGCTCCACAGGCACCGGAGGCTGCCTTCAGCAGGAAGGATATGAACATAGAGGAACACCGGTTCAGAACAGGTTGAAGAGTCACTCTCGGGAGAGAAATGGGCTGAAGAAAAACAACAGTCCTGTTCACCACAATATACTGGCACCGGTACCAGGTCCAACCCCTGTACACCACCGATCTATTCAAACCTGGCATCAGCAAAACCTATTAGAACAACTACAGACTAATGAGGATATCCATAAAGCAAGCACAGAAGAAAATTTTATCAAGGAGGATTCAAGGAAAAACACACAGGATTTGCAGATGATCACAGAGGAAAACCCAGATAAATCCACTGAGAGGTAGGAGAGTTGTCAGCACTGTGAAAAATATACTCCTTTTAAAGTTACTCCCCAGTATAGTCTTTGTTTCTAACTAGAGTTCTTTACTGCATTTTGTAAACCTGAAATATAAAAATACAGACATTGCTAATAAAAGCAAAAATAAGTTTACAATCAAAATAATATAAACCTTACCACGAAATGTTGATCTATTTTATTTTTAACATCTCGTTGTTTAAGATCTACCTCCTTAATGAATAAGACTGTCATAGTTTATCAAGTTTTCTTTCTACCATTTACAACAACACTGAAGAGCATGTTGTTATCTTGCCCTGAATTCTTATGCACACTCATGGTACAAACTGATCCACCACAAAATACTGTCCTCATTCTGACTTTCTTAATAAGTGCAACTTTGACAAATGGGAAACACTGAGCTGTAAAAATTGTGTTCTTGCCACTAATACAATAGTATCCTCACTGCCACTTTTATAATTAATGTTGAACCAAGTGGAAAGGGAGCAACTTTACTTGGCTTTTATAAGGTTTATTTCAAATAACATTACTTTCACAGGTAGTTTGTTATATTGAGAGACTAAGCAAGCTTAGGTAATAAGTTATTACTTACAGCTTTGTGATTTTAAAACAGGAAGAGTAGAGCATGAGTTCTTTTTAAAATGTTAATATTCAGGGGAAAGTACTCTGTGCAAATGCTTTGATTAGGCATGACATAAATTAGCAAAAAAGAAAATCACCATATTTTCAAAATAGACACCAAGAGCATTAAATATATGGAAGTAATTTTGCTTAGGCTAGTAAGACTTCTCATAAAATTGGACACAGTAAGTGTATTTTTAATGTGACCTTTTTAATTTTGTGGGTGTGCTATAACACTTCTTTACACTATAACTCAAAAATAAACACCTAGTTTACTCATAGTTCAACAGCTGACAGTTTGTGTATTTTTAGCAGTTCTTAATCAAGTTGTGTAATGTGGCAAAGTGAACATCTGTGATTCCTTAAGTATGTCTGTACAAAAGGCTGCATTTTGAAGTTTCTTGCCTGAAACTTCATCTCAGGTAGGATATTAACAGGCGAGGTTATAAAAATGAATCACAAAAAATCAAAAAGGTATCAGTATATACAGATAAATACATTGCCTTTGCATGCAAATCAGTACCTGTTAAGACCTTCACCTAGCTGACCTATATAGCTCCTAATCATTTGTAATGCATAAGAAACATCTGAAACATAAACAGAGAACTATATGTTGTTTCACAAGTATTTAGTGACATTTTGACTCTTGAACAATCCAAGTTGCATATAAATAATTTTTAATTAAATGAAAACATTACCAACAAGACAGGAATTGTATCAGATTTTTGTAAAACCAATGGAGCACCAAACAAACCATATGTTTCAAAATCCTTCCCATATCAAGTGAAGAAGGGGGGAAAATCATCCCTAAATTAATTCAGTTATGAAAATGACTAAGTCTGCATATGGAAACATCAAATATGCTTACATGTCTATTCTGTATATAGATATTCTGTCATGATCTGGCAGAATTCTGTGACTCAACACATCTGATTTAACAACTTCTTTGCCCGATCTGTTTCCATTTACAGTCTTTTAAAAATATTGTATTTTTATTTTACAAAAATTACTGGAAAAAACCCCCAAAATACCAAAACCCTCCATCAAGTAAAGTGAAATAATGCTACTTTTCAAGTTGGTATGTTTTCCACTGAAGTGTTGGGGAAAGATACGAGTCTTATGTGTTTGAGTTGATGTTTTCAAGTTTCATTTAAAAGGGAAATACCTTAATTCATTTATTTTAAACCATAAATTAGAAAGTCAAAGTTAAACTTACAGCTTAATCAAATAAAAATAAGTGAGCATGAGGATGCAATTATAATAGACCTCAGCAGTCTTAACTTAGCTGTCATGTCAACTTACAGCATCGAAAAACAAATATTTTTGCATCCCATATAGCAACATACACAGACCACACAATAATTTATAAGTTAACTACAAGAACAAGAATAAAATAACTGACACCTTATAGTTTCTAGCAAATGAACAGACTAGACCATTATTACTTTTACAATAAAGATTTTGCTATTATAAAATGACAGATACATTTTCATGTTTATGACAGTAGCTGTTAAGATACCCAGGCCAGGTTTTTCTTTGCATGTACTAGGCAACCCCAATTTCAACTGAAGTCATTCAAAATCATTGCTAGTGATCAACAATTGTGAAAAATTCAAGCCCATGGTCTTCTGAATCTCCTAAACAAATCTCTCTACAGCATGAAATTATGGCATAATACATTTAGGGGCAGATACAACTTCACTACAAGTTACCTGATTACACCTCAGCATTGATCAAAGGGTTACTGTAGCAACAATTACTGTCAAGTAGCATATTGACTCCTTTTGAATTCTTTGCTGTCTGCAGAAGTCCTTTTCCTGAATGGGCATTTAAATAGAGGTTAAGAACAAGTAGGAAGTTGTTAAACAGTAGCAGAAAGTGTGGAAAAAGGGCAAGGGACTAGGCCAAGACATCTTATGGTGAGCAGACTTTTAAAATCTCTCCTATTTGGCAACTGAATAGAAAAGAACTTTTAAGACTCCAGTACTACTGTCCTAGCATCATCAGTAAACAAAAACAAAAGCAAAACCCATGACACCTTGCCTTAGAAACCCAGCAGCAGTGCTGTTTGATGAAGGTACTTGAAGTGCAGACATACCACCATGTCCTGCTTGAAGAAAAGTGCTTGACTCAGTAGAAAACTGAATGGATAATCTATGAAAAAAATCCACAGAACGGTTTTGGCCTTGTGCATGCTGAGATGACTAAGTTCACCCTGACTCTATCTTGCAGAATCTACCTCAGTGCTCTGGGGTCAAGAGGAAATGGAGGCAAGGCATAAAGGAGTCCTTTCCAACAGTGAAAAGGAAGTAAATTGCAAGATTATGGATCCCATCTGAACAAAAGAAAAATTCAGACATTTGTTATTCTGACTTCTAGCAAAAAGTCTTGTGCCTGGATGATCTCACTTGACAACTGGCAGACAGACAAGCCAATGAGGCTTTTAGTGATCTCTCATGAACATCCATCTTTTTTACTAAGGTCATCAATTAAGGTGTGTCTTTCCCATTCATACTCGCCAGATGGGGAGCTGATGAATTGCTTCTTCACAGGGAGATGAATGAGCACTGTTGTCTGTTCAGGCATGCATCACAACTTATTAACTTCACCAATTTCCCTTCAATTATGAGGGAATTATATTTGAGAATAGCTTGGTGGCTCTCTGTTCTATTCAGTTTGCATAGGGTCTGAACTCCTTTGTTTGCCAAAAATCAGAAATGGTCAAAGGTATCCTAGTTCTATTATTACCAAAGAAACAGGTTAAGAGAAATCACAGTGTCTTCCAGAATCATCCACAATAGTGAATATTTGACTCTTTGAGGAGAGATGTTAGCATGTCCAATTTACCAAAATGGGCTTCCATAGCATTTTCAATTATTCTTGTAAAAATTGCCTGTGCAAATGTATTGAAGGAACAATAAATGTGCAGATAAGCATTGAAGTATAATAATGTCAGATAAAAACTCCACTAACCTAACCTGAATAGGATCATATCCAGTGGCTTAATGAGATATTGGAGCCTGTCCTTACATGGCAAATAAAGCAGCAATTTAAGCCAGTTAAAATTTCAGTTGGTGCTGAGGTAGACCTTCTTAACTTGCAGACTGATGGAGGGGGGCAGAGAGGGGGGCAGGAAGAGAGAAAGTGTGATGCACCGCTGAAACATTAAACTTTAGAAATACAGCTTCTGTATAGCACAAGGTATACCTAGAGGATTTGCAAATGCCAAAGAATCAAGACTTGATTGCAAACTTTCCAGTAATTGCATGGATTAAAGCCTTGAACACATGTGAACTGTTGCTAGTTCAGAGATTGTCACATGAACTTGAGGCACAGTGTTAGTGGCCAAGTTGTGTCTTGTCTGGAATCTAAAGGATTGCACCCATAGACCTGGACAATAAAGAAGCCAGTGCTGTTAAAATGAATGTTCATGGAGAAAGTCAACTTCAGATATGGGATTTAAAGAGACCAGAATTCTTTGAAGCTGTCAGCCTTCTACCTCAAAAGAAACAATCTAAAAGTGGTACCGGACATTTCAAGGAAAACCCTAAAGGATTTTTGGACACAAATTTAGAACGATTTTTTTCTGTCCTCTGAATTATACTGGATCCAGGATGTAGCTCTATTCTAAAGAAATACACATCTTCATGCCTACAACAGCCTAATATCAGCAAATTCACAGGAATGGCTATAATACCATCTTCCTTACTGTTTCTTTTCTTTCCAACAAGCTCTAAAGCAATTTTCACATTGTTCAGGATAAATACTAGTCAGGCCTGTGTGAGTAAGCAGCTATTTGATCCAGCATCATGTCCAGCCACTTTGGATGCCATGGATGTGATCTGGAGCTCTGGATCAATTTCACGCTTCGATCTGGCCGAAGCAGCTCCGAAGCTTCGGAGCAGCCTTGGAGATCCAGCCATAGGGTATAATGGGGAATCAATGAAATATCTATAACTTTGTTATTTGTCTGATTTGGATGAAAATTGCAGTAGTGGTAGCTGCTGCTAAGAGCATTCAGCCTGCCAAGTTTCAAGAAGATTGGTGAGGAGTTCAGGGGGAGCTGCATCCAAAATTTTTTAAAGCAAAACTCATGTCATATGTCTGTGTTAAACCACATGGAGGTGAAAACTTCAGGGGTGGTAGCCCCTGATGAGGCCACAAATCCTGCCAAGTTTCAAGAAGATAGGTGCAGGGGTTTGGGGAAAACTGTACCTCAGGCTGCTGACAGGCAAAACTCATGACATAGAAAGTCACCAGGACCAGGATTAGAATGGGTAGATTAGAGGGGCCTGGGATGAAGAACTGAGGCTTTGGGGTAACTTTAGATTAATTGATCTTAATTGATTAAGACAATGCCCAAAGCCTACAGAACAGGGGGATGATGCCGGCGCAGAGGCTGGGACTGGAGCCAGAGCTATGGGGGAGCTGAAAAGGTAGGTGGGGAGATGGAAAATGGGACTAAGGGAAAGTGTAGGTGTTAAAGAGGGGCTCTGGGTGTGGGGAGCTAGAGGATAGCTCCGGGGCAGCTAGAGAAGTTGCAGGGAGTGGCATTAGGTGCTGGGAGCTGGAGAAAGACTCCATCTGCTGGAGAAAACTGCAGGACAGCCATGAGGAGCTGGGAAGCTGTGGAGGGGGTGGGGATGACTACAGAAGGTGTGGGGGAAGCCTGAAAACAGAGAGACGGACAGCAGAAAATCACAGGAAAAGCAGCAGGACAGACTGAAAGGCGGCAGGGCAGTGGGAAAGCATAGAAAGGCAGCAGAAAGTCACAGGGAAAAGGCAATAGATGTCATGAGAGGCTGAAAGGCAGCAGGGACAGCATGAAAGCAAGGAGAGGCTGAGAGGTGGCAGAAAAGAGGATCTGGAATTGGGAGGAGATCTGGAAACTAGAAGGGGGGGGCTGAAGCTGAGAGAGAGAGAGAGAACGAGGCTGAAATTTAAGATAGGGAAGGGACTGGGATTCAGTAAAA
>NW_017729029.1:29474975-29518749 GCF_001723915.1 Gavialis gangeticus | reverse complement strand
AAGGTGATGGCCCAGTCATTACAGGCCATTCAGTAGAGGCCTGCTACCATTGTATTTCAATCATTCCCAATCATTCTCATTCATCTGGGAACCAATTTACATGGGAGGAGTACGTGACTCATACAGTTGCAACATGGGATGCCCAGGCAGAGGACACAAGATGGAGGGTTGACATATAAAATGGAAACTTGACATGACTTTGGTTCACTTACAAACCCAGACTTAAACCATACAATATCCATATGAAACAATAAAAATCAATTAAAAAATGATGATAATACAATATACAACAATAAAAATCAGTACAAACCTAATAGTTATACAATATAAAACAGTGGATATCCAAAACCAAAAACTTGCTTCCAAAATAAAAATGTTAAAGCTTATGCTAAGTCTGAGATCACTTATACTTATCTATAGGGAATAGAGAAGGAGTGAAAAAGTCAGAAATGGTTGGGGAAGGGGAGGGAATGCATTTTAAAATAAATTTAAAAAAAAAGAAGAAAAACTGGGCGTTTTGCTACAGTACTTTCTTCCTTTCCAGTCCTGAAAAAATGTGTGCGTTGTTGCAATTTACATAGCATTCTTTCATCAGATTTTATTTGTGCATTTTATTCCCTATGTTGCTTTAATAAATTCAGGATATTTGACAAAAGTCTGATTTTGCAAAAACTAAGTGGGCACATCTACACATGCATTTACTATGGCCCAAATTTACTGTGATGTAACCTACTCTGGAGTAAGAGTTTTTGGGCAGGCATCTATATGTGCTGGGATTAGAGGGTAGATTTGCACCCAGTGCCCTCAGCCCTGCAATGGGCCCTGCTGCCACTGGGGGGAAGCTCCAGACATCCCCCCACTGGCAGGGAGCCCCACGTCAGGAGATTTTGCATTTTCAGGCAGCAAATTTATTCAGGATTAGGGAGGTTTATTGTGAAGTAAGCATGTGCATGTGTAGACGCACATGCTTACTTTGCAGTAAATTATTCTAATGTAAAGTTAAGCATCTTATGTAGATACACCCAGTGTGTCTTTATTTTCCACATTGGGGTTTATTCTGAGTAGAAATTTATTTTTGAAAGCACATTGTAAACTATACTGTGCATTTCAGAGATGTGACTTTTTAAGGGATTTAGAAAATATCCTTTTAATTTTGGCTGAACACACAGGATTGTACCCCAAAATAACAAGTCTTTTATTGCACTTGCCTTTGTGAAAATGGGTACCTCCATCAACTTTGAATTTGTTTACTTAATAAATTAGGGTTCTCTCAATCTCTTCTTAAAAGTTGCAATTGTGGTATCAGGATACCTGTGCAGTCTATTAACTATGACTAATTGTGACCTCTAAACAGATGGGTGGCTTTGAAAATTTCAGCTTTGGGGATTTGCATGCATAACACACATTAATTGAATCTACAAGTTGATGGGGTAGGATAGGATACACCTGGGGGTGCTGAGGTGATTGCCGAGCTACTGGCCATCATCTTATAAAACTCATGGTGATCAGAAGAGGTCCCAGATGATTGGAAAAGGACAAACAGTGCCCATATTTAAGAAAAGGAAAGACGAGGATCCAGGAAACTACAGACTAGTCGGTTTCACCTCAGTCCCTGGAAAAATCATGGAGAAAATCCTCAAAGAATCCATTTCTAAGCACTAAGAGGAGAAAATGGTGATTAGGAGCAATCAGCATGGATACACCAAGGGCAAGTCATGCCTGAGCAACTTGATTGCCTTCTATGTTGAGATGACTAGCTCTGTGGATGTGGTGAGAACGGTTTATGAAGGATGTGGTGTACCTTGATTTTAGCAAGGATTTTGATATGGTCTCCCAAAACATTTTCACAGGCAAGCTAAAATGATGGCTGGATGAATGGATTGTAGGATGGATAGAAAAATGTCCAGATCATTGAGCTCAGAGTGTAGTAATCAATGACTTGATATCTAGTTGGTAGCCAGTATCAAGTACAGTGACATGGGGTAAGTCCTGAGGCTGGTTTTGTTCAATGTCTTCATCAACACCCTGGAAGATGGCATAGAGTGTACCCTCACCAAGTTTACAGATGACATCAGGGTGGCAGGGAGTAGTAGGTACACTGGAGGGTAGGGCTAAGATTCAGAGTGACCTAGACAAATTGAAGGATTGGGCCAAAAGGAATCTCATGAGGTTCAAAAAGAACAAGTGCAAAGTCCTGCACTTAGGGCAGAACAGTCACATGCACCAATACAGGCTAGGGGCTGACTTGACTGGGCAGCAGCTCTGCAAAAAAGGACCTGGGGGTTACAATGGACAATAAGCTGAATATGAACCAGAAGTGTGCCCTTGTTGCCAAGAAGGCCAACAGCCTATTGGGCTACATTGATAGGTGTGTTGCCAGCAGGTCAAAGAAAGTGATTATTCCCTTCAATTCAGCACTGGTGAGGTCACATCTGGAGTCCTGTGTTCAGTTTTGGGCCCCCCACTACAGAAAGGTTGTGGACAAATTGGAGCAAGTCCACTGGAGGGGCAACAAAAAGGGTGAGGGGCCTAGGGAACATAACTTATGAGGAAAGACTGAGGGAACTGGGCTTATTTAGTCAAGAGAAGAGATGACTGGGTGGGGATTTAATAGCAGCCTTCAAATACCTGAAAGGGGGTTCCAAACAGGATGAAGTTAGACTTTTCTCAGTGATAGAAGATGACAGAAAAGGGAGCAATGGTCTCAAGTTTCAGTAAGGGAAGTTTAAGTTAGATACTAGGAAGAATTTTCTCACTAGAGAAACACTGGAACAGGTTACCCAGAGAGGTGGTGGAATCTCCATCCTTGGATGTTTTCAAGACCCAGCTAGACAAAGCTTTGGATGGGATAATCTAGTTGGGAATGGTCCTGCTTTGAGCAGGGGATTAGACTAGATGACTCCTGAAGTTCCTACCAACCCTAATTTTCTATGATTTTTACAACTTAGATAGCTTTAAAACTGGCAAACAACCTAAAGGGAAACAGTTGTACTCAAGAAATCCCCCTCTCTTGGGGCGCAATAGAATCATAGAAAATTAGGGTTGGATGGCATAGAAAATTAGGGTTGGAAGGGATGTCAGGAGGTCATCTAGTTCAACCCCCTGCTCAAAGCAGGACCTTCCCAAATTAAATCATTCCAGCCAGGGCTTTGTCAAGCTGGGCCTTAAAAACCTGTGATTTGAGACCAGTGCTCCCTGTTCTGTCATCTGTCACCACTGAGAACAGTCTAGCTCCATCCTCTTTGGAACCACCCCTCAGGTAGTTAAAGGCTGCTATCAAATCCCCTCTCAGTCTCTTCTTTTGCAGACTAAATAAGCCCAGTTCCCTCAGCTTCTCTTCAGGGCTAGGGACAGACATTCAAAAAGCCTGAGCCTGAACTGATTCATTCTTTGCAGGTTAGTCTAACCTGCATTGATTGAAACAGTTTGCAACTGCACAGATATTCACTCTGGACTGAAGAAAATTCAGGCACATGCCTGTAGTGGCTCAGGCTAGGAGCCAGGGGACACTAGAGCAGCCCTCCCTTCCTTTCAATAGGGCTCACCCTCAGTGCTGCTAAGCTGAGGGTGGGGGCCTACCCCAGCAGGACCTCTGATTAGGGAGAAATTTAAATCCCCATCCTGCCTGTACAATCCCAGATTTTTCCCCACTCGCTCGCTGCTCAAGGGGCAGGAGTGTTGTCAGACCCCAGACCCTGGTTAGCACTCTGAGGCAAAAGGCAGGGAGGGGCTGTGTAGTACATGCATCTGCTGATGATACAGAGCTTTTCAATCTCCCTCCCCCTGTTTCTTCATACTGTCTGAAAAACTGACATGCAAGAGAGCCAGCAGGGGGCTATTAACACAGCATTTAGCTGCCCATCAACAAAACAAAAGACAAGTTCAAGCTCATTAGTTCAAGCTCTTCTTAAACAGCTTTTTCCAAGGAAAGATGGGAAGGACATTACCAGCTGACTTGTTGATTAGCTCCAAAATGCCCTAAGTTTTGTCTGCCTGTCCCAGTGAAATTACAGACACAGATACATACACACACACCCACCTCTCAGAATTAGCTAGCATACCACATGCCTAGAGTTTGTGTGCTGTGGGAGATAGGAGGGAGGGAGGGTAAGAAGGAGGGTCCCTGCTTGAGCAGTTGGTGGGGGGGAGGGGGAGGGGAAAGCCAGGCAGACCCTGCTGTGACCGCAGTTTCCACCAGAGTTCTGGCTAGGAAGCAGAGGGGTGGAGGCAGCCCTTTTCTCTGGAGCAGACAGCCCAGCCCAGCCCAGCCCAGGGATGCCAGGAGACTCTCCTTTAAATTAAACTAGGAAGGGGTCTGGGACATACATTGCATAAACCAGTTTGACTCAGATCAATTAAGTCTGATATTACATTCAACCAGGTTTATCTTAAACCAGTTTCAGCCATTTTGAAACTGGTTTATGTGCACTGAGCTTATGTTCTGTTATAGGTTTAAACTAGTTTCTGATCACTTAACCTGGTTTAAATGTAGTGTCTGTCCCTAGACCAGAAGTCATGTGTCCCAGCCCACAAAACATTTTCATTGCTCTCTGCTAGACCCCATCTTGTCCACATCCTTTCTGTAGTGGGGGCCCCAACACTGGACACAGTACTCCAGATGTGGCCTCAGCAGTGCAGAATACAGGGGAATAATTACTTCCTTTGATCTGCTGGCAATGCTCTTACTAAAGCAGCCCAGTATGTTGCTAGGCCTTCTTGGCAACAAGGGCACACTACTGACTCATATCCATCTTATTGTCCACTGTAACTCTCAGGTCGTTTTCTGCAGAGCTGCTGCTTATCCAGTCAGTCCTCAAGCTGGAGCAGTGCATGGGATTCTTCCATCCTAAGTGCAGGCCTTTGCACTTGTCTTTGTTGAACTTCATGTGATTTCTTTTGGCCCAATCTTCCAATTTGTCTAGGTCACTCCAAATCCTAGCCTTATTCTCCAGTGTACTTACTATCCCCCCCCATCTTGGTGTCATCCATGAACTTGCTTAGGGTGCAATCTATCCCATCTTTCAGAACATTAATGAAGGTATTGAGTAAAGCCAACTGCACCCTTTCATGCATTAGAAGGTGCATCACAAGCAGGCCTAAGGAGATTATACTTCCCCTCTAAGTGGTATTGATAAGACTGCAGCTGGAGTACTGCATCCAGTTCTGGGCACTGCACTTCAAGAGGGATGTAGATAACCTTGAGAAAGTTCAGAGGAAGGTTACTTGTGTGGTTATGCACCTACAGGTAAGAACATATAAGAAGAGATTGAAGGACCTGAATGTCTTCAGTATCTGCAAAAGAAGGCTGAGGGGATCCGGTAGCTATCTACAAATTCATCGGAGGGAGAAGCAGCAAGAAATAGGGGATACTCTGTTTACCAGGGTGCCCCTTGGAGTTACTAGGAACAATGGCCGTAAACTGACAGAGAGAAGATTTAGATTAGACATTAGGAAAAATTTCTTTATGGTGAGGGTTGCCAAAACCTGGAATGGGCTTCCAAGGTAGGCTGTGCTCTCCCATACTTTGGAGGTCTTTAAGAGGAGACTCAACAAGCACCTAGCTGGGGTCATCTGACCCCAGCACTCTTTACTGCCCAGGGCAGGGGGTCAGACTCGATGATCTACTGAGGTTCTTTCTGACCTTAAAAATCTATAAAATCTATAAAAACTGGCCCCAGGACTCACCCCTGGGGCAATCCACTTGATTCTGGCTTCCAACTAGATACTGAGCCATTGATTACTACTTGTTGAGCTTGACAATCCAGCCAGCTTTCTATCCACTTTACAGTTCATTCATCCAATAGTTTTTCTCCAATTCAGTTGTTCGGCTGTTTTTGATTCTTCATTTTAAGAAGTTATAAAGAGTAAAGCTCTCCTTGGGCAAAAAAAAGAAGAAAAAAGAGAAAAGATATTCTTAAATATGACTATAGGAGTTGTCTTACAAATAAGAAATTTACCAGATGTGAAAGCTCATTTGAAATAGCTGATATTTTTGACAGTTATAATAATCACCACCATTATCATCTATATAGTTTTACTATCCCTACAGTTGTATTCAGAGGAGAGTGAAATACTACGTACTGGATACTGGATCAATATGCCTGTCCTCATCCAAATTTCCTATTAATTTTCCACCAGCACAGACTGTCACATTTCCTGTTGATACGCATGCTTCTGTAGGAGCTTTCACACCACATGCATTTAAGTTTGCTCACAGATGTTCAATGATACTTGATGTCATCTTAATTTTGCAAAAGCAAAAGATCAGATTCTAAGAGAAAAAGAAGACAATCATTAATTTCCTTGACAAAAATAGAATATAGAAAAAGAATATTTTCCATGTTGGAGACTCTGCCCAAATCTGAGGAAAACTGTTGTCCCATCATTTCATTTAAATAATGCCAATGCCAATCAGAAACTTGCCACCACTTTCTGTGGACAAGAGGTTAAGCATGAGAAGTTCCCAAAATACCTTAGTGTAACTCTTGATCAGAGCCTTACCTTTCATGAACATCTATGGAATGTTGCTAAAAAGAATGAAAGCACAAGTTAACCTTGTGCATAAACTGGCTGGAATGACATGCAAATGCAACCATGATTTGAACACCCACTGTCATGCTTCTTTTTCCTGAAGCAGAATATTGTTCCCCAGTCTGGAACATAAGCATACACACAAAGATGGTTGACACACAGTTAAATGCAGCTATGCGCTTTATATCAGGAATACTAAAAAGTACACTATTGTTATGGCTTCCAGTCATAGAGAACATTGTTCCCCCACAGCTCCACTGCAATGCCTCAGGTGTGAGGGAATACCATAAGGCCATTGGTAACCCAGACCTCTTAATCAACAAGGACATCACTATGCCACCACTGGATAGGCTTAAATCTAGAAAACCCTTCTGGAAATATGCAAAAAACTCTATGATGATAAGAACATCGAAGAACAATAGAGTTGAAATTGTGGTGCAGTTTTTCAGATGGTGCAACACATTGTGAATGATTAGCTAATTAGATGATTTAATGGAGATCTAAAATCAATCCATGAAGCAGTTGAATGGCTGTAGATATTAATCTATGAATATTGTAATCCTAAAATGTTGAGAGAGAGAGAATACAGAAATTCTTTAATAAGAGCATGTCCACACTAAATAGCTTTTTGTACTGTGATTACAAGTCTTGGTATCCAAGTTAGTAAAGTTCCAGTGCTGTTAATAACTGCTGACAGGAAAAAAAACAGATTTTTGATATATGAATAGCATATAGCATAGGACAATAAAGTGGTCACACAAATAATGTCACCTATACATTTCATCATTATTCATTAGAGTAGGCTACCCACTAATTGTCACTATGAGTAGTAAGACAAAGATAATAGTGATAAGGCAACCACTTTACAATTTTGACTAGTACATGAAATGGACCAAGACACATTTAGCCAAACATGAGAAACCAGTGTGCTCTAGAAGCTCTGTCAGTTAACTGCGTCCCTTGCGGTGAGTAAGGATTCAGACTTACACAACATTTCTGATTGTAAAGATTACATTTAGAAACTACTGTTGGCAATCTTATCCAGGAACACACTTTTATTTTTAAATGAAGATATAAGTACTTTATTTTATCCCATGATTTCACTACAAATCTAATGTTGCAACACCTAAACTTTAACTTTCTAAATCATTCACCAGTGTAATGAAGAATACTTGAGATATGACTGTATGAGGAATAGCTCTTTTCTGATCTTGAATATCTGAAAACTGTTATTTAAAAATGTTTGCTGGATGTTTGTTAAACAGATTTGGAAAACAGTAATAAAATCTAAAGGTCATAAGACTGAACAAATATTCATATAGCTAAATTCAAACAGAGAAATCTGAATGATAGTAAAGCTTTAATATATTTTATTTGAGAAGCTTCCTTTTTATGAAGCATTTAAAATATTAAAATTTGACTTAATTCAGAACTGGAATGAAAAATGAGTTTTTTAAAATCTCCACTGATAACTTTAAAAGTGTCTAGGGTTAACTAAAATACTTGGCTTCAAGAATTTGATTCTGTACTTTAAAATAATGTAAATTAAAAGCAGTAATTTGAAATGAGAAAAAAATCAAAGCACTTCATTATAAAATGTTATAAACATGTTGATTTGATATTGTAGAAACTCTGGACTGTCTCCTACATTTTTCATTTACCAGTAAAATTCTGGCAAGAGCTATCCAATTTCCATATGATTTTTGATTTATACATAAATACATATTTCAGTTGAATACGGTTCCATTAGAAGATTTTGACATTTTTAGTATCTAGCTTTATAAACTCTCCCATATAAATCTTTTTTAGGTAAAGTATGTAGAAGCTCATGAGAACAACTATTTTAGTGGGAGGGTTACATATTTCAAATCATGTTTTGGAATACATGCTAAATCAACGTCTTTATGATTGATGAAAAGCTTATTGTAAATATTCCTGGTTTGCAGGGATGCCTAGACTTTGCCTAAACATATCCTATTTAGTCATTGTGTTTTTACCTATGCAGTGGTATAGCCTTAGAAATACTCAAAATTTTAGAAAATGCTTTGGGCATCTATGCTTTCTTTTGCTGCCCTATTCCACCCTGCTGCACTGTGGCTACATATGCACATTCAAACAATCTGGGAGAATTCTCTCAGGTTTGTTCTCCTGGTAAAAAAAACTTCAGAGCCATATGTACAGACATGTGAATGCTGATCCCAGAACGGTGGTGCCCATGGTCAGCCTGTGTTTCTTGCAGCACAATGTGGGGATTGTGAAGAGGGCATGTTCTACTCCCAGTTGGAGCAGCAGAGTTCAGCAAATGACATAGTGTCTCCCTCCGGGTGGAGGGAACGGATGCAGGGGGCCTGTCATCTCTTCTGACAGAAGTGCAGTGACAGCATTTATAGGCTTTTGCTTTCCCAGAAGAAATTCTCTTGGGAGTACTTTAACTCTGGTTGTTCACAGGTTATTTTTCTCCTGGAAAGACCATTTTTGCCCTGGGACAAAAAAGCCTGAATATCTGTACAGTTAGGGCACGTCCACATGAGCGCGCACGTGCCTCTTGCCCCTCCTCAAACCCCTTTGAGGCGGGGCAACAGGTATGTGCGGGAACAAAAAAATGCTCCCCATGCTGCAAGTTTGCAGTGTGGGGAGAAAATTAGACCCCTGGATATACAGAGGTCTAAAAAAAGCAAAGTTTAAAAAAGTGGTGCAGGGCACAGTCACTGACCATGCCCTGAGGCAACTAGAGGCTGGGTCCTCCATAGAGATGCTCTGGCTGCCACAGTGTCTCTATGGTTGCCCCTCATCCTGGTGCTGAAACACGCTGCTGCCCAGGCCGCGTGTTTCAGCACCAGGGCTCCGGTGCCGGTGAGTAAGGGGTCAGAGGGGCTGGAGGAGGGGGAAAGGGACTGTAGGGGGGACCAAAATTATGTAACTGAAAATTATTCAGGTAATCCATGCACTTCTATACCATACCATTAACATGTCTAACTATTCTCTGCAAACACTATAGAAAATAAGTTCATCTGAATCATGGGCAGTTTGCTTGTTCAATGATGTCAAGGAAAAGAAATGCAATCAAATAGAAGAAATGCCAGCTACTGATAGAGTGCATCCAATTAATTTGAGATGAGCTGAGTTTGCCTGTAAAATATAGGTGACATGTTAACAGAAGTTTTCCACTCTACAATAATATTTACATAGATAGAATTCAAGGAAAATTCAGGGTTTTTCATTTTTCCTTCCAGTACAGTTTATCATATTAGTGGAGCAGAAAATATTTTTAACTTCAGGAAACCAAATTCAGTTGAGGCAGAGTAAAGTACATAGTGACCAGTGGTACAGTTTCTATTGACACATAGGCATGGTCCACAATGAGTGAGGGTTAGGCCCAATCCAGAATAGGGCTGTAAGGCTTTGCGACAGAATCTGATGTAGTTGGGAAAGGGGCTTCACATAAGCAATTTTCTACAGACCTTTTACCTTTCTTTTTCCAGTATTCAAACATCAAAACTACATTAACCACAGAGGAATGCCTGAAAACAGAAAGATAAAACATTTGAAATAATGAACAGACTGAAAAAGAATAGAAGCAAATATTAGGTGTCGGCCTACTCAGACATTCAGATGAAGTAATGAGTGTGACATAAAGAACTAGAAGCTAGCAGTATGACTTGGTACAAACTGAAATTTCTTAGATTTTCTACTGATATTCAAAAGCTTAGACACTCTTGGCATTGTAAAAAAAGTTCACATTATAACTGAGAAAGGTCCTACTCTTTTTACGCCACATGAAATGACAGTATTGCATTTCTATAGCTAAGTGCAATTGTATTGACTTTTTAGTCATAGTTATCTTCTTATGCAGATAATATTGATTCTGATTATCAAGGAACGTGGCCTCTAGCAATGACTTCAAGTAACTGTCTTCCAATAAGATTGGGATCATCTACACAGAAACTCATACAGCTGTCCACTACTGTGGACATTATGGATACAAGGTTGACAATGTGAAGGGTTCATACCTTGCCTTTTAAAAAGACAAATAGAATTATCTGTGTCTACTTTAGTTCCTGTGCCTCCTGCAAATGCTGGCAGAAGGCTGCCAATGATGAATTTAGTAAACTTTACTTTGCTGCAGAAATACCTCTCTCACATATATAGTACAGGTTTAGCCTTATTTACATACAGATAGTTTCAAATTATACATATAAAGCAGGATGTATAGAAGTAGAAAACATTTTCTTTACATTATCCTAATTAATGCAGTTACATTAGAAATGTATGTGGCTCGTATCTGTAGTACCACCAAGAATTTCAATGTCCCTTAATATATAACAAACAAGCAGGATAGCATAGGCCACATGATATAGATTTTCCAGTCCATATTTAATCAATTGAATGCCTTCTGTTTTGAAGGTATTCAGTTTATTTTGTTTTTTGCTGTATCTGATTAATTACTTGGTACTTATAAAAAAAATTTAGTAAGTTACCAAGATATTTCTTACCTAAACCATTGTATTGCATTGGCCTGCAGTCTTATATGTGTGCACATATATATGTGTGCACATATATATGCAACTTAGTAATACTACTGCGTATATATTAAATGCATAAAATTATGCATATGCATAGATGTTTTAATCCCAAAAAAGAGCACCCCCCTCCCCCGAAAAGTACAGTATTATTTGGCCATATTACCCTTCAAGCAGATGGACAAATGAATAATAGGTAGGGACTTGTGTCCATCCATCTTCATCACTGACTGTTCAGAAAAGCCAAGTCAGTACAGGACAGAGACAATATCAAAGTATACCTCTGCTTCAGTCATACCATGTAAATGGCAACTTTTTAGCTGGGTGCAAAAAATTTTTCACCCACTTCACTATTTTCTCCCCCTTCCCCAGAAATGTATTTATCATTCACACTCAGTTCAATATTAATTAAAATATGCAGGCTGACTCCTATAGTTTCACTCCCCATAAGGTTTCTGTCTGTTCAGCAAGGCAGGGAGGGTGGTGGGGGAACAACCTGGTGCCAGGTATTTTTCATCTACTTGATGTGACAAACCCCCTTCCATAACAATCTCCAAAAAAGCTTTCAGTTGTATCACCACCATCTTAGCTATTTGTTGCTTTTTCACTTCACTATTTGGGAGATAGGTGATTAGTCATAAGTGAGAGTTACTTCTTCGGACAAATTAAATAGCATGTTAGCTTCTAGGCTGCTAGAAACTCATGATATAAATGGATTTGTCAAGCAGTAAAGTCCCCTCTACACATTAGAGGTATCATGCAATTAACTGGTTAATTGCTCAGTTACCTTGAGACCAGATACACATGCAAAGTAACTATCATATGATAAAAAGTCCCAACCAGCTATAAAGTTAGGCTTCAAAAATATGTATTAACTTTATAGCTGGTTGCTATTGAGCTTCAGTTTGTACAAGTAACATGGTCTCCCATGCAGCTGGGAGCCCCATCAACTGACAGGGCTCTCAGCCACAGGGTGCAACCCCCAAGCCCTGGGGATCCTGATTGCCCTGATCCCCAAGGCTCAGGGGATGTGTGAAACCACTGGGCTTACGCAGAGCTCTTGGTTCCGGCTACACCCCATGTCAGCTGGGGGACTCTGGGTCCTGGCTGTGCATGGCCCCATGTGGCTGGGAGCCCCCTCAGCAAAGAGGGCTCCCAGCTATGGGTGCCTACTTCATGCCAATACAGGGGGAGCCTAAGATTGGGTTCTCCATACACTAGTAATAAGGTATGATTGAATCTAATGTGAAATCCCAGAACTGTGCCTCTTGCCATGAGTGAGGGGGGAAGGAGTTGGAGGCCATAAAGCTATCCAGGACTGCAACATAACCTGAGGCAGCAGGGAATGTGGTATAGAAATTTGATAGACTGGCCTAGGCTAAATCACTTAAGTCTGATATTATGTCCATCCAGGTCAATCTTAAACCCATCTACGTGCACTGAACTTTTGTACGGTTACAGGTGTAGACCAGTTTTCTCAGCACTTATACCAGTCAAAGTGTAACATCTGTACCATAAAGTATAGCCATAAAGATTAAGCAATTTATACTCAACATACAACTTGGGAAATTGCTTCCCTTAAAGTTTTCTCCTATTCAGTCAGTTTGATGTTGAAGCAGTTTAATGGTTCAATTAAAAAGAAATGTTCATGAGAAAAGTGAGTAACATCCAATTTCTGACTTTTATTTATTTAAAAACAAAGAAACTAGGTACACTTTAGAAACTGGTGTAATAAACATCTATATAATTTGTCCATTTTGTAAATGATTGGTATAATCAAGCCCATGCTTTCTAATCCAATCTCTGGTTTAGAATTATGAAAGGATGCAGGTGGAAGGGATCTCCAGGCTCATCAAGCCCAAACCTCTGTGCAAATCCATGTTTCTACCATCCCAGACAGATGCTCATCTAGATTCCTTCTGAAAACGTCTGATAAAGGAGATTCTAAATCTTCCCTAGGGAAGCTTGTTTCATCGCCTTATTGCATTTTATCCAAAGACTAGTTGGTGTAAAATGCATAAATAAAATCAGAAACAAGAATCAGAACCCAGGCATCCCTCCTACCAAAGGAATGCCCTCTTCACTGGACTACAGAATAAGATTGCATCTTTCATAGCCTCACAGCGGTTGTATTTCTCTGTGCTCAGTGGCCCAGGTGTACATAAAGATTGGAAGAAAGATACCCTAAATACTTTCTGGCCCTTAGCCTTCCAACTAAGGTTCTTTCCTGGTAAGTCAGAGATGTTGGTTCACATTGTCATTCAGGCCATCTAGGGCCTAGAACCCAGATCTCCCATTCCTCAATGAATGCACTAGGCAGGTGTGTTTCTCATTGTATTCATTTTCTTCCTAATTAAATGTCTTCCTCCAGATTATTTGAATTCTAAGATGATAGGGGTGTATCATGTGCAGCCTGAAGCAACATACACACATTCAAATAATCTAGGAGAATTCTCCCAAGTTTGTTCTCCTAGTAAAGAAATTTACCCAGAGCTGCATATACGGACATTTCAATGTTGAGGCCCTGAAGAGTGAAGAGTGAAGAGATTGCAGTACTGACACTATGCAGCCATGGAGGATGGGTAGTTCATACATCTCAGCATACTCTGCAGGCTCCCTCAGTTAGCCTGACAACAGATGGCAGCAGTGTATAGAGCAGCCCTGATTGGCTGACCCAGGCTGCCCACAGTCAGCTTGTGTTTCCCTGAAGCATAATGTGGGGATTATGAAGGGGGCATGTTCTGCTCCCAGATGAAACAGCAGAGTACAATGAGTAGCATGGTCTCCATGGGAATGATAGGGGCAGACTCCTGGAGGATGATACTCTCTTCTGAGAGATGTCACAGAAACTCTCCTGGGAGTGATTTACCCCTAGTTGTTCCCAGATTGTTTTTCTCCTGGAGTGACCGTTTTTCTTCAGGAGAAAAAGCCTGAACATCTCCTGGGACATCAGTAACTCTCCTAGAAGAAACTGAATGTCTGAGAAAGACTCCAGACAGGTGTGAGGTCATCCATACCCTATGCCTGCATTTTCTATTGGTTACTTATTGAGAACTCCTTATTCACTGTTTTCGTGCTCTCAAGGTACATAAGGATGCCTGTGAAAGAGAGAAAGAAAGAAAGATCTGTGCTAATTTCAGGATAGGATAGGATCACTTTCTTGAGGAGAGATGCATTTATTGGAGGGGGGGTTGTGGGGGGAGACAAAGCAAATGGCTGCATAGATTTAGATATCTCAGATGTGAGACAGGATCTGGGCCTTAATATGTTTGATCTATTGAACGAAAAATATATCAGATACCACTATTAGTAGCTCATATATTGTAGATAGTTTTGTTACTTGAAAAAAATGTTATTCGCCCCCCTCTTCTATAATCTATAGTAGACTGCATCATAACAGGAACACTTTTTTCTACACCCAAATGTACAAAACAGATCTAACACTCACTTCCTCTTAGATGTCAGAGCATGCACAGACATGCTTGACCCATAGTGCAGGGTCTTCTCTGTCTTTTTCTCTCTCATGTGGTGCCTTTTGCAACAAGCACTACCCTTCAGCACTGATACTCTAATCATAGGAGCATAGGAGTTATCCCATCAAGTCTCTTGCAATGCCAATTCAATCTTAATTTGCTTAATACTAACTTTGTTTGTTCCCCAAACTTCTTACATTACTAGAAAAACATTAAAGATACTGTGTAGACTGCCTTGCTGTTTTTCCTCTTGCATCTCTTTTAACCTTTTCTTGGCTTTCCATCCATTCTCCAGAAATGATTTCCTCCTCTCATTCCCCCACATGTCAATCCTAACTGCATGTTAGCCCGTGGCTTTTTGTTTTCATCCCTAATAAGATGTAGTGTAAAGCCCTCTCCACCTAGTTAGCCAGATGATTGACAAGAATACCTAATGCACCACAAGCCTCTTATCTAAATGTGTCACCTTATAACTAGCTACCTTAGGATCCCAAACTCAGGCCTATTCCAAATATACTGCTGTCTTGCTAATATATATCAACAAATCTTTTTGTGCCTCAATTTACCTGGGTTAAAGATAGCTATTAATTACCTACCTCTCAAGGCACTGTAAGGCTTAATCAGTGTTTGCAGAAGATAGCCTTTGTATGAAAGGTGCCTAGGAGGTGAAAAGTATTATTAATATTTTTTCATGTATGTACTACATTGTTTCATAGTTCATATTTCCCATGACATTAATTAGCAGAAAAGTCTCCTCTCATTGTATTACTCTTACATTTTCTATTGCAATACAAGATTCTAAACAGTATTAACAGATAGAGTCCAAACTCAGATTGCTTTCATCAGTGAAGTGCAGGCATTGTCACTATTTTCTGTGCTTCAGTTCACCTATAAATTAGAAGTAAAGAGGAGAGGTACAATCTTTCAGGGTACTGATGTTTTCAAACTAGTTGATATTTATCCAAAATAGAGGAAATTCAGAACCTTTCAGGATTAGCCCATAGACTCCTAGATGAAAATGAAAGCTGATGTGGGTATCACTAAACTGAAAGATATCCTAAGTGTGGGAGAAAAGCTATTCTGAGATCTTACATATGGCCAGGGTTGCTAAGGAAACCTCTGCTTATACAATATGTTTAGCACAGCTTCTCAGCAGGGTTCAGTGTATCATATAATTCTGGATTTTACTGGAGCATTAAGGAATTACAAATCCATCCCCCCCTGCCAATAAATAATATTTGAATCCGTATTTGAGTGTTTATTTTCCTATATTTGCAGTAGATTTCTCTTGCATTTTGTATCTCTTGCCATCACCATTGAGATTCAATGATTTCAGGGGCTCTGACTTATTTAAAAGATTTATTTTAAAGCTATAATGTTGCAGTTTAGATTTCTCTCACTTCAGGTTTTTTTTTTTCCCAATTTTGGTCCATGTGGGTTTGCATATTAAATTAAAAGCTGTTTGGGGCAGCAGTTTTTCTTGAACCATTTTTATTCTGTGCTCAGCACAATGGAGATGTATCTAGTTCTGATGTCCATACAGGCTGTTTAAAGGGAGCAGTATGATCTGTGGTCTGGGAAAAAAAATCCTAGAAAATGGTTTTATTTTTACCTTCCACAAAAATATTTTATGAAAGTCTAAGCCTGTCCCTTCAATTTGTACTATATAAAGTATACTTAAATATGTTAACTGTACATTGAACATAAATGTAATACCTTTTTGTTTGTTTTTCTTATTAAGTCTGTAATGCAACAAAAATGATCTTATCAATAAAGTGAATGAGAGACTATAGTCACTGAAATCAAAACTGTTATGATCTAGATAGATTGAAATTACATTTATAATGGATTATTATAATATTAGTGAGATATTAAGTGGTGCTAATACAGAAACCACAGTACTCTAGTATAGTTATGGACCATTCATTTATTAGACTATCATTTGATAACTTGTAGAGAAAGAAAGAAATGTCAAAATATGCAGCTACAGAGCTCAGAAGTACTAAATCTCTTTATGCTGAGTAAAAAAAAAAGAAGGAAAATTGATTCCTATTATGAAGTAACCTAATTGCAGTATTCAAAAATTTATTTTTTAATTTAGGGAGCATATTTCTCACAAAGTGTTCCCGAATTATCTTTCTAGTGGACTAAAAGATCCAAGAGTGAAAATTTTGTTTTCTGGCTCTATTTGAGATCTTATATTTAAAAAATAATATTGAATTGAACCATAGATATAGCAAGGATTTTAAATCCAACACACAGAAGTGTCTGTGTTTTCTTAGAAATCCTCAGGAGTATGGTAGTAAAGCGGTTGAGATGTTTCACTATGGGGCCAGAGGCATGAGTCTGAAAAGCACTCTGGCCCACTCAGTCTGAAGGCCATCCCCAGTTAATCCAACTATATATAAATGGGTCACTGTGTCATTTGGGTTGGGAGTTTGACCAGATGTGATGCCAGACATTTTTCTTTTAAGACCTTAACTAGGCAACCCTGAACTTGTGATGAACTTTTGATCTTCTGTCAGAAAAATGTTAAACTTTTATGTACTCCAGTAAAAGTGTTCTGTAAAATATCCAGATCAATATGTTGTATACCTAATTATTAAATTTGGTGACAGAAGTTTGCCCAGTTTCCTAATATAGTAGCCCAGGATTCCCAACTTGCAAAGTGAAGGCTTGCTATAACAGTTCCTTTAACTGGAACTAAACAAAGCTGGGCAGGTATGTGGAGGAAATCTGTCTTAGCATCATTTTTTCATAAATATTTTTTTCATACATTTAAAGATTCTCATGTTAGTTCTAGAAGAAAACTAGTATCACTAGAACAGATTTCTGCTATGTTTTAGACTTCCCAATCTATTTTATTCTAGTTATTCTATGTTTTACCCGCAAAGACTCAGTACATGAAGCTCACGTGAAGTGTGATTAAGCAGTAGGATGCAGACATATACCCTCTAATAACCTTTCTGAACAATTCACTATCTAGCTCAATTACTAGTTAGCTATGTCTAAATTAAAGCTTCATTACACTGTTTCAATTAGCATTACAGTGCATTCAAGAACTGAATTTAATGCAATTAGCAAGATAAATGTAGTCAGCACCGGAATAAAAGCTCTGCCTGTCTGGTATCTGCTTATACTTGGTTACACTGGGTTTCCCGCCCTCACCCTGTACTCAGCAGCTTTCACGAAGTACCCCTGTACATTTTTAAAATACATTTAAAACAAAAATATCATAGTGGATGCTTCACTTATGCATTCATGCATAACAGACTCTCTTGAATCATACATGATTCTGCAGGCTCATAAACCTTTGTTTTATTCCTGGTGGTTTCTGCTGCGACATTATATACATTTATAATGATGGGAAGTACTATAATGTAAGTACTGATTTGATTTTTCTTTGTTGACAGATTTTAATAGGAAAATAATATAATGTACTTAAAGTTTCAAAGACCAGACTGCTAGAATTAGAACAAAGAAAAATGGTAAAATATTTGTGTTGGTTACTTTTTCTTTTATAAATTGCTCATCATGATCTTGTGTGTTATGCCACAAACACCCTTAAAATAAAGCACATTTGTTTGTAGCACTATCATTTACTTAAAGAATTTTTCATATTTTCCATTGATCATTTCAAAATTTACAGCAACACAAAATGAGAAGCAAAGAAGACGAATGACCTTGACTTAAGGACTTTAAATTTGGCTATTCACAATCAGCATTTGATGCTGAATTTTGGCAGGATATAATTCTACTCCAAAAAAGACCATGTCAGTGTTTAAAGCAGTATAAAGCATATAGGAAAGGGCAGACCTCTCCTAAAATCACTACATCTTTTCTGAAAAAAGGGTATAACTACAGTAACACAAAGACTGACATGCAAGATCAGACTAGTGTCAGCTGCTTTGGCAGGTGAAAGAAAACATGAATGAAAAACTGAGTAACTTACCTAAACAGTGCTGGGTAATGGCTCTTTTACCACAGTCCACCTTTAACAGGCTCACTTTTCACTACTATTTCCCCCCTGAAACTTAACAAATAAACAAGTATATAATAACTTAGAGAAACCTTGGCAAAATCCATCCTCCCTGCCCCGCAAACTTGATTACGTGGTATATTACTTATCTCTTTATAAATGGTAGTATCACATAATTTTACTTATTATTAAAGTAAGACCTACTGGATCTAAAACTTTAAGAATGACCATGAGTTCCTTTTTTAAAACTGCAATCCTTGGTTATAATAAGAGATCACAATTTTTTGTTAACAGTTTAGCTGATGCTCTGCTTCATTTTTAAGTTCTTTTAGGACCTTATACTCTGAACCGAAATGCTGATTGGTGTTAGGGCTTCATTATGCATTAGTTTTGGGTAGCTTCTGGAGTGCTTAACCCCTGGATTAACCCTGTACATTAACACCTTAAACTGGCTTAAAGCACTTGTTATGGAACTCAAAGTTATGCTACTCCAGTGAAGGATTATCTCTTGATCCATGTAACCCAGCTCCTGTTTCATTAACATGTGGCCACTCCTCACAGATGTGTTGCTCAAGATGAAGGTATGACTGCAAGCCAGTACTAGGCCAATCAGCATTTGTGCAGCTCACAGCAGCCATATTTACATGAGACACTGACTGCACAGTAGTTCATGACTACTGCGCAGTAGCATGGCAGGAAGCATGGCAGGAAGTATGACGTGACACTGATGCACAGTAGTCGTGAGCTATTGTACAGTCAACTGGATGAAAAAGCTGTTCCTCAGTGCAACTACACAGAAACTCCATTTTATACAAGTACTAAATGACTGTGCAGTCAGTGTCTCATGTAGATACAACCAATGTCATGTGTTACAAGGCTCTTAGTGCTAGTTCAAGTTTGAAGTCACATTTCAACCCAGCCTGGAGGACTGAAAAGTAAGAATATCTCCGTGCCATTCAGGGCTTCTCCCCTGCTCCCTGCCCCCAGGGGTTCCCTAGTCCCCCCCCCCCAATCAGGATTCACCCTGCCCCACAACCCAACCTACTTCTACCTGTCTGGCTGGCTGTTCCAGGGGATCAGACAGGGAAGGGTCTGCTGGGCTGCTGCTTTTCTCTGTGCAGAGAGCTTTTCTCAGAGCGGAGCCTGCTCAGACAGCTATGGTGACTGGGTAGGCAGATTAGCCCTTCCCTGCCTAGTCCCCCAGGACAGACAGGGCAAGCAGCCACAAGTAACCAGGGGGTGGAGAGGGGGGCAGTTAGTGGGGATCTGTGGTGCTGAGAAAGGTGGAGGGGGGCAGTGGGCCTGACCTGGGCCAGCAAGGGAGGGGGAGAGAGGGCAGGCTACACCTTGGTGTAAGGACCTTATTACATGGACCTTGTTACATGTTAATTTTGGGCCACTTCTGGAGCTCTTAGCCCCTGGATTGTCTGCATGTTAACACCTTTAGATACCTTAAAACAGTTGTTGTGTGGCTCAAAGTTACGCCACTCCAAGGCAGGATTATCTCTCATCTGCACAACCCAGATCCTGTTCTATTAACATGTAACCACTACACACAGATGTGTCATTCAAGTTGAAGTCCACTAGTATCCCAGGATCCAGTGGCCACTCTCGCACCCCGAGCTGCTTAGTGGAATGGCCCAGAGACAGAAGAAGCAGCTTTTCTATTTTCACCTGCCTCCATCCCCCAGTTCAGAAATGGCAGTTTGGGGTACCTTTCCCCGCCAGCACTAAGCATATCTGTGTGGGTGGCCACTGCTGGACCCCATGCCGCACCCCCCTATCAAGCCCTGTGAAGAAGAGGAGAGCCCCCAGACCTGGCTGGGCTCCCAGAAGCCCTGAGCTCCAACCCTGTGGTTTCAGCAGCACCTTCTCTTTGCACCTGATCCACATATAGCACGGAGAGAGCTGGTAGTACCTGCTGTGAGGTGATGGGGCAGCCTGCTCCCAGGGAAGGGGTGGCTATGGGTGGATCCAGGCTGTGGACACAAGGGTCTGCTACTGCCTGTGTAGACATAGAACCTGGCTGTGGGTGGACTTTGCTCCTAACTGTGGAGTGAAGCCAACTTGGGTGGAGATGGTTGAATCAGCCACCACCACTGCAGCCACCAACCCTGGCCCTGGTCCAGAGTCCCTGCCCAACACTGTTTCCTCTGCTGCCACTGCCACTAGCTTCCTGGGGCTGCTGCCTGGCCTCTTCCCCACCCCAGCGGTATCTGTCCACTCACCAAATGTAATGGTGAGCTGCCCCTGCTGGGCCCAGGGGGCAAAGAGGCTAGGGAGCAGCTTAGCTTCCCTCAGGATGAAGTTGTCCAGGCACTGGGAACAGCCTGAGGGACCAACTAGATAAGCAGCAGCTGTGCAGAAAAGAACCTGGTGTTACAGTGGACAGTAAGCTGAATATAAGAAAACAGTGTGCCCCACATCGAGCAGAGGGCAATGAAAATGGTTAGGAACCTGGGGCACAAGACTTCTGAGGACAGGCTGAAGGAAATGGGATAACTTATTCTGAAGAAGAGGAGACTGAGAGGGGTTTTAATAGCAGCTTCAACTACTTGAAGGGGGATTCCAGAAAGGATAGAGCTGCACTGTTCTCAGTGGTGACAGATGACAGAACAAGGAACACAATGGTCTCAAGTTTCAGCAAGGGAAGTTTACGTTATATATAAGGAAAAATTCTCTCACTTGGAGGGTAGTAAAGCACTGGAACAGGATATCCAGAGATATTGTGGATTCTCCATATGTGGAGGTTTTTAAGCCCTGGCTAGACAGAGGTTTGGCTGGGATGATCTAGTTGGGGATGGTCCTGCTTTGAGCAGGGAGCTGGACTAGATGACCTCCTGAGGTCCCTTCCAATCCTAATTCTCTACATTTCTGATTCTATGATGCATGTGGCTGGGAGATGCACCTGGATGTGTGACAGTAAGTCTGAATCACGTGAGTACTGGGAACAGGAACCTGGAGGCAGGCAGGCAGGAATTTCACCACACAGCCCCTCACTGAATCCCTCAGCCTCGCTCTTGAGGAACCCTGCTGCCTCCATCCCCACCATTTAGAACACTGTTGCTATATGGAAATGGAATGGGTGAAATATAGAGAATCAGAGCAGTAGGGCTGGAAAAGATATCCCTGCTCACCAGAAATCTAATAGCAAGTCAGAGCTGTGTAGGTGGGGGGACAGTTACAGAACATTTCTAGAACGCTAGGTTTGACTGGATGGCAGCCTGGGCAGCAGTGACCACGAGATGATTGAATTCACAATCCTGAGGAAAGGAAGGATGGGTAGCAGCAGAGTAAGGACCTGGACTTCAGAAAAGCAGACTTCAACTCACTCAGGGAACCCACAGGCAGGATCCCCTGGGAAGCCAGACTGAGGAGGAGAGGAACCCAGGATAGCTGGCTGTATTTTAAAGAAGCCTTACTTAGAGTGCAGGAACAAATCATCTCAATGTGCAGGAAGACAAGCAAGTAAGGCAGAAGTCTGGGTGGCTTAGCATGGAACTGTTCAGGAACCTAAATCACAAAAACAAAGCTTATAAGAAGTGGAAACTTGGACAAATAACAAGGGATGAGTGTAAGAGCATCACTCAGGCATACAGGGATTAAATCAAGAAGGTCAAAGCACAGTTGGAGTTGCAGATAGCAAGGGATGTGAAGTGTAGCAAGAAGGATTTCTACAAGTATGTTGGTAGCAAGAGGAGGATCAGGGAAAATGTGGATCCCTAACTGAATGGGGGAGGCAATCTTGTGACAGAGGATGCAAAAAGGCTGAAGTGCTCAATGCCTTTTTTGCCTCAGTCTTCATAGGCAAAGTCAGCTCCCAGACTACTGCACCGGGCAGCACAGTGTGGAGAGGAGGTGAGCAGCCCTCAGTAGTGAAAGAACAGGTTAGGGACTATTTAGAAAATCTGTACGTATACAAGTCCATGGGGCCAGATGGGATGCACCTGATGGTGCTGAGGAAGTTGGCTGATGTGATTACAGAGCCATTGGCAATCATCTTTGAAAATGCATGGCTATCAGGAGAGGTCCTGGATGACTGGAAAAATACAAACATAGTGCCCATATTTAAGAAAGGGAAAAAGGAGGATTCAGGGAACTACAGACTAGTCAGCCTCACCTCAGTCCCTGGAAAAATGATGGTGCAGATCTTCAAGGAATCCATTTCTAAGCACTTGAAGGAGAATAAGGTGATCAGGAACAGTCAGCGTGGATTCCCCAGGGGCAAGTCATGCCTGACCAATCTGAATACCTTGTATGATGAGATGACTGGCTCTGTGGGTGCGAGGAGACTGATGGATGTGGTGTACCTTGGTTTTAGCAAGGCTTTTCATAGAGTCTCCCACAGCATTCTTGCAGGCAAGCTAAGGAAGTATGAACTGGATTAATGGACTGTAAGGTGG
This sequence comes from Gavialis gangeticus, assembly GCF_001723915.1. Taxonomy (NCBI): domain Eukaryota; kingdom Metazoa; phylum Chordata; order Crocodylia; family Gavialidae; genus Gavialis; species Gavialis gangeticus. The sequence continues at coordinate 29,495,843 of NW_017729029.1, read as the reverse complement.
TGAGAAAACTGGCTGAAACATCGGGCTTACAGAGTAGTAATCAATGGCTCAATGTCTAGCTGGCAGCTGGTATCAAGTGGAGTGCCCCAGGGGTTGGCCCTCAGGCTGGTCTTGTTCAATGTCTTCATCAACAAACTAGAAGATGGCAAAGAGTGTGCCCTCAGCAAGTTTGCAGATGACACCAAGCTGGGGGTCAGTAATAGATACACTGGAGGGTAAGGCTTAGATTTAGAGTGATCTCGACAAATTGAAGGATTGGGCCAAAAGGAATCTCATGAGGTTCAGGAAGGACAAGTGCAAAGTCCTGCATTTAGGACAGAACAATGTCATGCACCAGTAGAAGTTGGGGGCTGACTTGCTGGGCAGCAGCTCTGCAAAAAAGGACCTGGGGGTTACAGGGGACAGTAAGTTGAATATAAGCCAGCAGTGTGCCCTTGTTGACAAGAAGGCAAATGGCATACTGGGATATATTGTTAGGTGCGTTGCCAGTAGGTCAAGGGAAGTGATTATTCCCCTCTATTCAGCACTGGTGAGGTCACATCTGGAGTCCTGTTTTCAGTTTTATACCCCCCACTACAGAAAGGATGTAGACAAATTGGTGAGAGTCCAGCGGAGGGTGGCAAAAATGGTGAGGAAGTTGGGGGACATGACTTATGAGGATAGGTTGAGGGAACTGGGCTTATTTAGTATGGAGAAGAGGAGACAGAGGGGACTTAACAGCCTTCAACTACCTGAAGCGGGGCTTGAAAGAGGAGGAAGCTAGACTGGTGGTAGATGACAGAACACAGAACAATGGTCTCAAGTTGCAGCAGGGGAAGTTTAGGTTAGATACTAGGAAAACATTTCTCATTGGGAGGGTAGTAAAACTGTGGAACAAGCTACCCAGCTTGGTAATGGAAGCTCCATCCTTGGAGGTTTTCAAAACCTGACTTGACAAAACTTTGACTGGGATGACCCAGTTGGGGCTGATCCTGCTTTGAGCAGGGGGTTGGACTAGATAACCTCCTTAGGTCACTTCCAACCCTAACTTTCTATGGTTCTATTATTCTGTGATTGCTCTAAACTCTCAGCTAACATTAACACCAATCAACATTTGTGGAGTTCAAAGTACAACACGTAACAAGGCCCTAACATGAGCTGGCTAGCATGGATAAGAGATAATTCTGCCCTGGAGTGGCATCACTTTGAGACAATAATGAGTGCTTAAAACCAGTTTCAGATGTTAAGGTGCAGACAATCCAGGGGTTAAGAACTTCAGGAGCTGCCCAAAATTACTGTGTAACGAGGGTCTGAGAACTTTGATTAATACCATCTCTTAGTAAAGATCAACTGCTTTTAAATGTTCCACTTTCTTTAAATACTACTACTATTATTACCTTAGTCTGTGAGGTTATTTTGGGCAGAGAAGGAAAAGTTGAGGATTTTTACACATAATTTAACAGAAATCCTATTTTGTTTAGTTACATATTGACAGGATATTTTTGCCTTTCAGGTTTTCCATGAGCTGTCCTCATAGAAAAAAATATCATTATGAACAGAGATGGGCCCAGATCAAAATCCCACAACTACATTCACAAACTTTAAGAACATCTGAATCTGGATTTGAAACTAATTATTTTGCAAATAATTACAACTAGAAAAATATACAATATGAATACAGCATCATATTTAGGATACTTATTCTGTATCATAATATTGGAAAAAAGCATTTTTCATTACGGACATTAAAAATGATTCAACATGAACTGAACTTTGAGATAAACATGGATTTTCCAAGCTAACTTTTTATATTACCTGATATGAATGAAAAACTACAAAATAAAAAAGTCTAATATCCAAAAAAATCTATTAGATAATCAAGTGCTTGAAACACACAATAATCTTATGATGATCCTGATTTAATGACACTTTAGTAATCAGAGACTTAGCCAGGATTTCACTTCCCTTTGAAAAAATCAGTTTTGAAGATATTCATCAAAATACTTGACTGTAGCAATTAATTATTTCTGGAACTTGTAATTGAATATTGCTATGTCATCCTTCTAAGGTTATTTAATGCAGAAAAAAGTATTTACTGCTGGCACAGAAATGTATACTGAATTTTTAGATCTTAGGTGGTCTGTTCATGCTCGTGTTCTACCTAAAGCAGCTAGATTTAATTGATGCAAAGTAATAGGCACTAAGAGACATTTTTCAAATCTTCTACCATCATTATGTTTCTCAGAAAACAAAACATCCTTAGTTTTGTGAAAACTAATATCATATTTATATTTGAAAACAGAACACAGTCAAGTCTGAGTGTTTGTGACTGGGGTGTGCTAGTGCTCTACTGATATTTAGAAAACTCAGAGATTGGTAGCTAAATGGTCTTGTCCAGCTTCATTAAAATCAGTAATTTGGTCTCAGGAAGAATTTTCCTGGCTGTTGCATGCAAGGTTTAAAAGTGACTATTTTGGGAATTCTTGGGGTAAATGATTTCTGGCTAATTCAGGATAGTGGATATATAACCCAGCAGGCTGTCCTGTCCACTGTGCCTAATTCTTGGAATTTACCATTTCTTTGGAAATGTGTTCTCAGAGTTCATTGAACTTGTTAGAATTTTATACAGCCAGGACTTTGCTGCAAGTACTGCCTGCTAGTCCATAATTGTTGTTCTGTACTTTTAATCCCGTACTTCAAATTTTGGAATGGGTAAACTGCAACTGTGGTCTTTTTAATGTATTTTGAATTGAGAAATACTCAGTCTCAACTAGTTAACATTAATTTACATTAGTTCTTGGTGATCAAATTCTTTGTTATGTCTAATTCATTGCAATAAATATTTACTCTTTCTTTCTCATAAATACTTACAGGTTACCCATACAAAAATTAGATGGCAGATATGCATTTACATAAACACTAACAACATGCTCTAAGGCTTTTTTTTTCAAATTCATATTAGGTTCTGAATCCTCATTAGATATATGATTAACTGTTCACTTTTTCAAATTAGTAGGAGTCATTTATTTTGTAAAGGGTGAATGGAATAAAGAAGGAGTTTAACTTGATTGTGAACAGACTTATGGGATGGATTAGTATACATGAATATATTTAAACTGAAACAAGTGGGCTAAGTATAGACAGTCAAAAAGCCTGAAGCTGAATTGATTCAATCTTTGCAGGTTAGTCTAAGCTGCATAGATTGAAGCAATAAGCAAGTGAACAGACATTCACTTTTGATTCCAGAAATGCAGTGGCTCAGGCCAGGAGCTGGGGGTGCTAGAACACACCTCCCTGCTTTGCTAGAGCTTGGGACAAGGCTAGCCTGCTTACCTTCTTTGGGCAGGTTTGTAAGGGAGGTGCAAAGCATCCTGGGATGCCATGCGGGACTGTGAGTTAAACTTGAATCTGGAAAGGATCTGGGACAGAACTTCAATAAACCAATTAACCAATAAACTAAACTTAAATCAGTGAAGTCTGGTACTACATCCATCCAGGTAGATCTTAGACCAGTTTCAGCCATTCTGAAAGTGGTTAATAGCTACTAAATTTCTGTTGTGCTACAGATTTGAACTGGTTTCCAATAACTGGTTTCCAAGAGAAGTGGTACAGGCTCCTACCCTGGAGGTTTTTAAGAGGAGGTTAGGTGAACACCTTGCTGGGGTCGTTTGACCCCAGTACTATTTCCTGCCATGGCAGGGGGTCGGACTAGATGATATGCTCAGGTCCCTTCTGACCCTAGAAACTATGAAACTTATACCATTTTATGTGTAATTTCTGTCCCTAGCTATGCTGTTCAGTAATCCATCCTAACTACACATTTCAGGTTCTTCAGGAAAAAAAAACAACATTTTAACCAATTTTCCTTATGAAGAAGTAGCCTAGTAGTTATCATTTAACTTATTGAAGAGTTTTAAAAATGATAAATAATAAATTATAATCAACTGGAGCTGGTAAAATAATAAAGATGAGATCCTAAAAATATGTTTCTGAAACTGCTTGGCTATTATTTGTAGACTCATATTGTTTATGGATATTTGTTGGCTATCAGTTTAATAAAATATAAACTGTAAATGTTTTAAAAATATACCTAGAATGGATTGCTTATTAGAGAAAATTATGAACATGAAAGTATTGTTTATTATTTATCATTCATCATTCATCCTTTTCCTGTCTAGAGCTAGTTGTCTATGCAGGAAGCAAAAATATTATCAGGTGACTTAGGCTCAAGTAACTACACACCATAAATAATTGTTAAAAACAAAAATTAACAGTTGAAAATCAATCCTATTATGTGAATTTTGCAAAGAGGTTGTTAGACCCTGAATCCATGCGGCGTCCAACAACTAGGGAGACGACGATCCAATTGCTCATGGATCCTGTTACTCATAAGCCAGAGCAAGCAGGGAGCAAACATTACTTGCACACATTGCTCGCAACAGCTTTATTTAGAATGGAGACAGCTTTGAGCAAAGGTCCCAAAAATATCAGCAAACTGGGGACCTGTCCTGAACATTAGTTCTCTTTACATTTACACCTTGATTTATACATATTAACATTCACTCCACCTATGTCCCTCCTTAGGTTCTACCCATTTCTCCTCCCATCTCAAGCTCCTCCTTGGTTTACTGTTTACTTCCTTAGCATGGAATTGCCTATGCATTTGCCTCATTTACATGTCTGTCTATGAAGAACACATGTGTAAGGCCATGCACTCGGGCACTCTCAGTCGATCACTGGTTCTTTCTGGTTCTTGCTGACTTCAATACCATCTCCAAGGTCTTGCTTCTGCTTTATCTCCTGATGATAGCTGGTGGACTGCATCTTATTCTTCTTACACAATGGGCTCTAACACTACTACCTTGTTAGAAAACTTATTGCCTAAGCATTTGCAAGGTTAGCCTCAATATATCATCCTGCCTTGTGACCAGCAGCTCTGCTGAGACACAGGAAAATGCTTTTGTATTCAGCTGCAAATCCAGTGCTCCCCAAAATCCAAATTATTGTCACCCTAACAGAGGTAATTGTCATATACAAATAATACATGCATGTATAGAAATCATGATCTATTCAAAACAATAACAAAAGATCTGAGTTCGTCAGATATCCACTTTGTAACACATACGTTGCCCAGCTATAACTTTAACCAGTCTTTCTCACTAGTTACAATGACTAGAAATTAGGAATGATACTTCTGATTGGGACTGACTCATCTAATTAATAATATACTAAAAAAAGTGCTTACTATTGAATGCAAACTTTTATAATTATTCACTGTTTTCCATGAGGCCTTTCATATAAATGATACTCACCTTTTTTGTCCTGAATCAGGAACCTAAACTTTATAACAGATGTATTAGTATTAGTATTCTTGAACATATAATTGAGAGCTCTCAGAGACAGGGAGGTGAAAGAGCACTTTTGAGAGAGTCCTAACAGGATTAAGGAACTGTAGGACATTTTAAATCTTCACTATTCTATGTTACACAAGAAAGGGTTTTATATTTAGCAACATTCATGTACCCAAACCTTAAAAATAGATTATTTCCTCTTCTGTCCTGATGGAATGGTCAGAAAGAGACACAAATTTAATGACTGCCATTATACTTAACTTTATAGCTACTGTTGTCTTACTGCAGGACATCAAGTTTGTTGGGGGGGAAAAGACATTACCTGTCATGTCCTACTTGAAAATGTTGAAACTAGATACTTTTCCACCTTGTTTTATTACCTACGTACTGTGGCTATGGCCATTGAACTACTGCTATATATTTCCCCATTCTACGCATTCATTCCCAGGCACCATCTACGTGTCAGAGGTATTGCACAATCAATTGGTTAATTGTGCAAGAACTGGGACCAGCTATGCATGCAAATACCTATTACACCATAAAAGGTGTACTAACTTTATAGCTAGTTGCTATCTAGTTTTAATTTGCACATGTAGCAGGGTCTTCCCTGTGGCTGAGCCCCACCAACTGACCAGGCACCCAGCTACAAAGGTGCACCATGCACAGCCAGGGATGGGAATCCCACAGCTGAGGGGACTCTTAGCCCCACAGTGCCCAACAGCTGTGGATTCTGTATCCTGGCAGCACCTCACAGCTGCTGGGACCCAGAGTTCCCAAGCTGCTGAAGTCTCCCAACTGTGGGCACATACCACATGCCCATGGGTCTGGAAAACTATAGCTACTGTAATCTCCCATCTAGAGGGGTGCATGGTGCTTCCTATGGCCATGATCCCCTCAGCTGAAGAGGCTCCCAGCCACAGGAATATGCTGCTTCTTGCCTGTGCAGGGTGAGCTCAGCATCTGGCTCCCCCTGCACCATCAATAAGGCATTATGGGATCTAATCTCACAATCAGACCTGCCATGCATGCATGGCATGGCCAGAGACATGATTGTGTGGATCTCTTCATGCCTTTACTTGCATATGTAGAGGGGCCCCACCATACATTCATCTGGGTTTTCAAGTGTATGGATTAAATCCTCCATCCTCAAAACCACACGATGACTGACTAAGTAATCCTGTTATAACTACTATTAGTAAGATGCTTTTTCATGGATACAGTGGTGAAAGGTCTGATCATTTATTTTTTTGAGAGAGAGTGCACTTTATTTTGGGTCCATAGATTAAGAAGAGGAGGATCTACTCCCCCCAAATAGAAGAATTGGATCTTGTGGTGGACTCACAGTTGAGTCCACTTTCCGAAGTTGTCTACAGATTCCCAGGGAACATAGAGGTTGCAGATGATAAAGAACTTGTTCCCTGTATTTTCTCAGAAATATGTCAACACAGTAAATTGTTGTGCATCTTCCTCCAACTCCACATCCCCACATTGTCTTTGCTCTGCTTCTTCTTTTCCACTCCCTCTTCCATTTCTTTTATCTTGTTCCCTTTGACTGTTGTACACCTCTCTCATGTTTGCATCCTCTTCCATTTTCCCATGGGTCAGAACTCTGTTCAGCAGATTAGGGCTTCCAGCTGGGGAAGCTCTTTGTCTTTTCCCAACTGGGAACCCTGATCACCTGACCAGCGCTCCCAGCCTCCAGCCACAGATTAAATTAAAGGCAGGATAGGAATCAGCCACAAAGTTATTGCATATATTTTGTGTAATAACTTTGTTGCTTATTTCTGGTTTTATCGTGGCATGAATTGAGTGGACTTGTGGCCATGTAACTACTTAAAACAGCCATGTCTTAAGTGTAATGTGTGTCAGAGGCCTAAGTTGGCTAACCACTGCTAACCAATTTTTATACCAGCTTTAATCATTAGCCCAACTTTCTTCAAAGTATGTATACAAATTTAAGATAAAATGTGCAGTCTTTAGGTAAAAATCTTACTTATGATTACATTGAAAGTTTGCTGTAATACAGACTGCAGGAAACAGATTGATTGTCAATACACGTGTGCAATATATTATCCCTCCCATACACGATGTACATTACATAGCCCCTCCATTGTATGTTACAGCTCTATTTTCATAGATTCACAGTGTAAATGTAGGTCCACAAGAGTTGAAGTAGAATGGTTCCTATCATATCTTGATAAAGCTGGGTACATGTACGATATCGTTCTGCTAGGATCTTTCATGTACTTTACTTGCATATCACCAGTTACATTCAGCCAGTGGTGAAGATCCAAAGTCTCTTTTCTAATTTACATCAATTTAATTATTTTGCTGGTACTGCCAACAATTAAAATTAGCCTTCCTACTCCATGGAAGATTTTCAATGGCAAAAGGGAGTGGGAGTCTGGTCCTTGAATCCCATTTCTTTCTCTGATAAATCTCACCTATCATGATTTAAATTTAAGTGTAATTGACATTGTTTTCATTGCACTGTTAAAATATTTTAGAATTCAAACTATTTTCAACTGCAGAACAAATGTAAAAAGCTTTTAATAAATTGTATATTATATTGTTCTGTTTCAACCTTCAGCCATATCTATCCACTATTTCTTGCTTTCTCAATTTTTTTCTTCTTCTGAATCCCTCTACCTTGATCTGCTATCAGGCAAATAAGGTGAGTGTGGTATCACACATCAACATCACATGTTATTTCTGGGTGCCATTGTTTCTATGGAAACACAGATTTCCAATTACCATGGGCAATCACAACATTCTGTATATAATGGCACTTCAGAAAGAAGAGGTATTTCTTCCCTCTTATCTCCCCTATTTAAATGATTACCACATCACTTGTTTTGGTATTGTTTTATGTAAAAATTTTATTAAGGGCTTCAGCTGAGATGAGATGTCGCTATATCATGATGCATTAAGCAAGGTTTTCTGCAGCTCATATTATAATCATATAAACTTTTCAAATTTTATATTTAAAAATTGTATATATTTTACAAATACATGCATTTTATATTTATCTATGTTTCATGTTTTATTTTTATTGTTCTGCTTCAGTTAAATAAAACTAAGATACGAGTTGGCAGAAAATATCCCTTAGAATAGTTATCAGATTATTACTGTCACATTCTGTCTTATACAAAACTTCTGGCAGGTCTGAATTAGATCTGCTGTTTATTTTCAGTCATTTCCATTGAAAGCTAGAGTCTTGTAGCTAAATGATGCCATTTTACCTGAAAATCAGAGGAAGGTGGTTATTTGTAAAATGCTGTTATCTTAAGGATACAGAATCTTCACTGTGTCAACCCGCTGAGATGTAGTCTGTAGAAAGCAGGGATTTGTGCATGTAATGATATCAGTTACAGAACAGCGGTAAAATTCGAAGGGTTTCAATAGGTGACAGGAAAACCAAACATAAGAAGGAAGTTATGCTCAATTCTGTATTCATGTGCTCATGAAAGACTTGTTACACATTGCCTGTGACAGGATCATGCCACCAGGGAAGCCATAAGACCCCTGGCAATCACATGACTGTAGCCCCACTTGGCTCCCTGGGGTAACCTCCCTTTTCCCCCCATCATGCCTTGATGTAATTATTTTCTGTTCTGGAGGTAAGGCTGCCCCAGGGTCCCTGAGTGAGCCCTAGTCTGCCTTGGCTAGTGAGTCCTTCCAGCTGACCTCCAGTCCTGTTTTTCAATGCCCCAGGATACCATTTGGCTTAATGGCTATTCATGTCCTTCTGTCCCTACAATCACATCCATGCTTCACAAATGTTATCATAGGTCCATGCACTCACTTGCACAGGCTTCAGCTCTTTGCTTTATCCCACTGTAGCTGGCTACTTTTGTTGCTGACTACCAACCTAGGCTCTCTTCCTCTGGCCTAGCTTCTGAATTCCAGTCTTATCTGGCCCTCAGCCATTCCCGCTATGGTTGGGCCCTCACGCCTCTCAGCCTGAGCCCACTCCTATCTCCCTGTTGGGGCTCAGGTCCTGACCTTCTCAGCTGAAATTCTCTCAGCTGAATCCCTGTTGGTTAGTGCAATCTAAATGCCTCAGTGTGCAAGCATCCATAGGGTTTAGGTCACCCTAAAAATGACATGCCCAATGTAAAGTTGGTTCACCTCAGAGGTCAAGTAACTTGAGATCAGAAGAGGGTTAACCCTATCTAGCAAGGGTTAAAGTGGACTAGTGAATGCATTTACAGCACAGCCCTGTGGCTGGGAAAGCCCAGGCTCTAGCTGCAGCCTGCGCTGTGCTGTTTTAACCCCTGCTGATCCTGACTGGGCCATTCCCACATACCCTCCTCTCGCTTACCATCTTGAATACCCTCCCCCCCCGGACATTCCAATTCCTATTAGACCTACCAACTTCCACCAGATCTGCCAGATCCATCTTGACCCCAATAGCTCCTCTCCTGCCTGACTGATTGAATTCAGCTGCCCACACCTCCTGGAAAGTAGTGCATGCACAAAACCCAACTCAGGTGTAGGTGGTTAACATTAAGCTGTCTGAACCTGAGCTAGGTTCTGCCATGGCTTGTTTGCACTCTAAGGATTATCACTGAATATCATTTCTAGATAAGTTAATCTAATAGAGTTGTGGCATCATTTGTAAACTGCACATCTCATATTTTATCATTCTTTCTGCATGTCCAGGATAATACATTGCCAGAAATCATGCAGAAGTCACATTAATTATTGATCTATGAGGGTATTCATGTTCTTAAAGTTTGCAACAGAAGTTCTAATTACTGATTTTTTACAGTTGTAGTGTCATGTAGGAAACAGTTAAAAACTAGACATGCTAAAATATAAAATAGCAATATCAGAGGTGAATACATTTTCTATTCAGTGGGCACATGTACATGAGATGCTTTACTTGAGATTAGAGTGAATTACTGCACAGTAAGCATTGCTGTCTATACATACAGACACTTACTGTGCGGTAATTTGCTTTAATTGCAAACAAATTTGCTACTTGTAAATACAAGTAGAATATTGACTCAGGAGTTATTACTGCACAATACAGCACATATAGATGGCTGACCAGGAGCAAATGTGCTCTTGGTCAGTTGGGCAGCAGGGGACAGGAGATTGCTTCCTGCCTCCAGGAATTGCCTGCTTTTGGTGCAGGCTCCATCACCAGAGCCTGGGCAGGGACAATGTCCCCCTGCCCCAGCAACAGGGAGCTCCCAGCCTCCACTCTGCAATCATGATCCATGAGAGTCTTCTATGACCATGAAGCCAGGGTTGGGAGAGACTTATCTCCCAGTCCCAGCTCTGCAACTGCTGAATAAATTACTCTAAAGTAAGCCCACCCCGGAGCATTTGCACATGTAGATGCGCTGAGTAAAACTGAAATTACACAAAATGAAATATAGCAAATAGAAATCTCCAACAACAAATATTTCAAGAACCAAGAAGGTATGAAAATATGATCATCATAATCAAATGTGATAAAATTATAAGAATAAAAATAAACTGAGTAGGCCCCAATAACTGAGAAATGTTACCATTTCAAGGCATGGTAAAGTAACATTGTACCAGGACCCATAAAATCTAAATGATGCATAAAGTATAATTGCAGTTTAAGGATACAAAAATATGTTTAAAATCATTGAAAATATCTAAAGGTAATCAAGCTCTTTCTTTCTACTATTATTCAGGCACTCATCAGCACTGAAGATACAGACTCAAAAAAAGTTTTGTTACAAAGGAGGCTTCTCACTGTGATATTTCCTTTCTGACACATAATTTCAGTAACATTCAACCTACATTTTAACAAAAGAACTTTCCAAAAAGTTCATTTATTCATGCTCTTATTTTATCAGATTGGTGGTCTAATAAGAAAAGTGAATGTTATGGTCATTATATTCAAATACTTGTTCTCCTAAGCTTTCTCAATTATTCTTTGTCCTAACATTAGACATCTAACAGTACGATCATTCTTCCATAGCATTTTTCTATGTGCTTCCTTCTGGTAACACATTTATGTAGCATTTAAGGTCTTTGATAAACATTTTTTCAGTTAAGTTTCTACATTCAGGGTTCTGGTATTAATAATCTGACATTTTTTGGAATGAAACTGAAGTGCAGTTCTTCTCTGTAACAGACTATAAAAACAATATCTTCTTGCTCAACAGATCTGCTCCCTTTTGTGTATATTGTCATATTTATTTGCTTATATATTTGCCTGGGTGATAGTTTTTGAAAGTGTAAGCATATTTAAATTACTTTTTATTCTAATTAACACTGCAGAGCTAAATCTAGCCAAAAAAAAATAGTGAACAGGATCATGTTTTTATGTGTTGTCAATAGAACTGTTAACTACATTTCATTCCACTACACCTGTTCAGATCCATCAGGCTTAACTGGGTTGAATGTATATCAGTGAGATGATTGCTACATGAATCTTTATTATTGATGTGCAAGAAGCAAAGTTTGTTTTTCATAAGAAATTATGAGTTTGTAATAATGACAATATATAGAATTATACATTTATAATCTTTGTATTTAGGCTTGCTAAACACCAGCTTGCTTCAATGCCATATAGAGGCAAAGGCCCATAAAGTTAAATAGCATGGTTACCAGAATGAAAGTCAAATAGGTGCCATATGGTGAACTTTAACTATATTCACTGAGGGAAGTTAGAAGGACAATTGGCTCCCTAAGATATTTATATACAAATGCAAGAAGCATGAGGAATAAGCAGGAAAAACTGGAAATCCAAGTACAGTCACAGAAGAATGATATCATTGGGATAACAGAATCATGATGGGAAGGTTTGCATGGTTGGAGTACTGTCATGGATGGAGATAACTTGTTCAGGAAAGGCATGAAGGGGGAAAAAAAAGGAGGCGGTGTTGCTCTTATATAAAAAAGACAGACATTTCTTCCTAGGTGCAATATTAAGTGGGAAGTAGGCTTATTGAAAATTTCTGGTTTGAGGGTGAAGTCAAAGTGGATGTGTGCTATAGAACCAGCAGTTCTCAACCTTTTATGTACCAGGACCCATTTGTAACATTGATGGCGAGTCCCAACCCAGTGCCCCTCACTCCTGACCTGCTGTCCCCAGGCCCTAGTCCCCCACTCCAGTGTCTGAGGCAAGGTGTGTGTGTGTGTGTGTCGGGGGGGTGGGATAGGGAGTCCCCAAGCAGCCCCTTGCAGACTGGAACTCCACCAGCTTGCAGGGGAAAAGTGGCGGTTCTCCACATTTTTCTCTTTTAAAGGAGAATCCATTTTTAAAGTCTGTCCATGATATTTTCATATATTCTTGTGACTCACTTTTGGGTCATGACCCATGGATTGAGAAACACTGCTATAGACCACAAAACCAATGGGAGGAGGTGAATAAGACTTTTTTTTTAAGCAACTAACCAAGTATCCACATGCCAGGACCTGATGTTTACAGGGTACTTTAATTACTGTGACATCGGTCGGGAAGATAATTCAAGCAGCTCAGTATTTTCTTGGAGTGTGTTGGGGATAACATTTGGTACAGGTGCTGGAGTAGCCTACTATAAAAGTTCTTCTTGATTTGCTGTTCACAAATAGGCCAGGATTGGCCAAGAATATGAAATGGAAGGCAAACTGGGTGATTGTGACAATAAAATGATAGGGTTAAAGATCCTAGGGAAAAGGAGGATTTCATAGATTTCATAGACATTAGGGCTGGAAGGGACCTCAGAAGATCATCGAGTCCAGCCCCTGCCCCAGGGGCAGGAAGTCAGCTGGAGTCATAGGATCCCAGCAAGATAAGCATCCAAGGAAGGGGAGGACAGCAGAATAAATAAACTGGACTTCAGAAAAGCAGACTATAACAAGCACTGGGAAATGATAGAAAGGATCCTACATGAGTATTGCAGTATTCTGTCCAGTTTTGGGAACTACATGTCAAGAAACATGTAAATAAATTAGAAAGATTCCAGTGAAGAGAAACAAAAGGGATTAGAGGTCTAGCAAACATGATTTACAGGTAAAGGTTGGAAGAACTAGGATTATTTTTCTGGAGAAGAGAAGACTGAAGGGGAATCTGATAACTGTTTTTTGCTTCAGGGAATAGGACAAGAAATAACAATCATAATTGCATCAAGGGGAATTTGTCAGATATTAGGAAGAACCTTTTTAATATGAGGTCTGTTAATCATTGGAATAGGTTATATAATCTCCACCTTTGGAAGGTTACTAAATCCTTTAATGGATTCAGTATGTTCATTTGCCATGGGGTTATGCACTACACAAGTCAGTTATCAATAACCTGTGCCATCATACTATACTAATCAATTCTATATTATACTAACCAGTCTCACAAACAGAAAAAAGCAATGTAAAATCATTTACTACTATTATTAATCTTACTGTGGTATTTTCCTTATATTTCCTGTATAAAACAAAGAATTCCATTAAAAAGTACTACAGATATAGTTTAGCCTATTTCGAAAAGTGCTGTATTCTTAGATTGTTCACAATTAACTTGGTTCTTTGTTGCCCATAAAGAATTAATGAAGTACTTAAGGATTTGGCTAAGTCTTTATCACTATGTGGTATGACTAGCCCTGATTGGAGGTCATAAACTCATTGTAGCTGCCTAGCCTGTCTCCACTATCTAGCTCTTCCAAACTGCCACCCTCTATCTTTCCTGCTTTGCCTTAATGGAACCATGACTTAATGGAGGTGTCCTGAACCTTAGAGTGTGGTTTCCTTTGGGTCACTTGGCTTCCCCCTTTTATACTTGTCCAGGCCCTAACCTTTTGTGCTGGAGCCTGTTTTACTTTACCCCTTCAGGCCTAGGCCTATTAGCCTTGGGTCTTCAGAAGCAGCAGGACAGCTGGGAATGAGGTTTCATGATGGGGCTTTGGTTAAATCCCTCTCTCTCTCTGTGTATGATCCCCTTCCCACAAGGGGTGAATTTTTACAGGGTACTTTAAGGCACCTGCAATGTGATTTCCATGTCCTTTCACAGGGGCTTCCAGTCCTCTGGACAAACAGCAGAAAAAATTGTAAGCAACCACTTTAAACAAAAAGAAAAATACTGCATCACTGGACACTCATAAAAAAAATCCTTTATCTCTGAAGGGAAAAAGGAAAAAGCCACCCCCCAAAAAAATCTAAAATAGAAACAAACAACTCCTCTCTGTCCTTACTCACCAAGGTTCTCCTTTTGCTTCTGGGTACACCTGTGGCCTGTCTGGAGAATTCTACCTCTTCCTAATCCTGGGCTAGACTGCCCTCCAGGCTCAGGGCAAGCCTGATTACAAGCCTTGCACCTCCCAGTTAGTTCGGCCTATTATCTAGCCTGAGCACAGGGCTTGCTTATTAATCACAGCCCTGGCACATGCCTGCCCTGTAGCTGCTACCTCCACAGCATGCAGCCACACCCTGGAGAAGAGCAGTGGTGGCCTTAGGGTTGTTGGGGCCCTGGGCAAGAGAGTCATTTGGCGCCTCTTAGTGGGTTAATTTGGATGGCTTATGTATTCTTTGGGGGAATTAGATAAATAGCTGATGTTAAAATGCAAATAGAGACACTTTCTTGCAAAAAATTGTTGCACAATTTTGGGCTCCCCTAAAGTGGGGGGCCCTGGGTGGTTGTCCAGTTGTCTGGTTTGCCCTCCCCTATGGCCACTACTGGGCAGAGTTACTGGCTACTGCATCTGCCTTTGCCCCAGTCTACAAAAAATCTTTTTTAAGGACTTTCACCAGATCTGTTTGCTTCATAGTCCTCTTCCAGTAACAGGGCAAGGATTCCCTGTTACATAGTATTAAGAGTTAAAGTCACATCATTTAGGAACATATTTTGAACATTATGGAAAAGTTAAAATCACAATATAAAAGTGGAAGTAAGGAGGTTCTGTTTGTGTTTTGTTTTTGTCTGTTTCTTTGTTTGTATTTTGGTTTGCCTTGCAAAAGTCCAAAGTCTGGGGTCCACTTAATGTACTACAAAAACATCATCCTGTACAATGAACAATAGAATATAATAGAACAGGCCTGTCCAGCTCATTTGTGGGATGGACAGCCCACCTCTGTCAGAAGGGTGATTGGCAGTGGCATAATCTCTGTGTTTTGACCATGCTCCCATTGCTTGGCCTACAGCCAAAAAAACGTCCAGAGCAGGTATATTGACACAGAATTTTGGTGGTGAGGCAACCAGCATCTGTATGGCAAAAGCCTCCACCTCTCACCCCACAACTGCTGAAAAATGTCTCCAATGGGGATGTTGACCCAGGAATTCTACAATGGCAACTATATTAACCTCCTTTGTGTTGGCTCCCCCAACCCAGTGGCTCTAGAACAACATAAGGAGATGTCTGCAGCATTAGCTTAAGTATACCACTGTATTTTATCATATGTGTCATTCAGATTTTCTTAGTGACCTCAAATAGGATGCAATTTCCACATCACATAGGAATGGAGAGTACAGTATAAGCTAAACAGAAACTAATCCTGTTCTCTTGATATACTTGTGCTGAAAAAGCAAATGTGACACAGTTACCAGTGTTTAATTTTCTGCCTTCAGAAAAAAATATTTGAATAAGCTTGAGTTCGACTGCCAAAAGGTTGGCTCCACATACTAATTAATTTTAAATTATTTTAATATGAATACCCAGCTAAGCATTTTATAATCTCTGTGCCCACATATAAGGTTATATGTATACCACCAAGATTCTTATTTATACCTCTCCCTGCCAGTTGTTTTACCCATACCTTTATTGACAGATCACCACTTCCTTTTGTCTGCAACTCTGAGAAATATTTCTTCCTCACGGCTCACACCCCATGATTATTCTGCAAATATTAAGTAGTTCTTTGCTAACAAAAATTACACTTCAGTATAAACTGTGCACCAAAGAAATGCATTCATCATTATATTTTTGTGTATGATTATTATTCTCTAATGTTATCGGATCCATTGTAGTATTACAAAGGATTAGGCAATTGTAGTGAATAGGAGTGTACTGCTTTAGTAGTAATTTTCAGTAATAAAATATTTTTACTATTCTCATACATATGAATTTTATTTAAAAGCTGTATAAAATATTGAATGCTTAAGTACTAAACACATAATTATGGATGTTATGGTATATAGATACTGCTAACTGTAGGGTTCCTTTTTTGGTATCAAAATAGAGCATTTGTTCCTATTTTTTCTGCATCCAGAGTACAATATTTGTTCTATCAAATATGTACTTCACCCAGTCCTGTCCATGACCAGTTCTCAGTGCACTTTATTCATTAACATAAATATTTAATTCTTTTATCCACAAATAGATTGCAAGAGAGCAGGAATAGTGAAATGATTATAATAAATGTAACCTTATAATAGACAGTACATGGTCATGACAGACAGGGAGTAATAACTTATGTAAATAACTTCTTGGACCAAGAATGTTCTTTTCATATTTGACTTTCCTACTGTATTGGACAAAGAATGACAACAGTTTCAATGACTATTCTCTTAGTCTTCATCACCATTAGTACTAACCCCATGAAAAGGATAGGGCCAGTTAGTGGGTAAATCTGGCAATGCAGATATGATGAGATCAGAAAATTGCAGACTTTTCCCATTATGTAATTTCCCTAACCTCCACTTAACTTATATCTGTATCATTTGTTTTCCAGTTCCTCTGCAAATAATGGGTATTTTATACAATGTACAAAAGATCAGAGCACAGATGTGTCCATTGTATAGCAAAGTTGTATCACCACAATACTAATGAAGAGTCATACATAATTTATTTTTTCTAATACATTTTTAACATTATCATTCTATTATGTTTGTGAATACAATATGTAGTGAAAAAAACACATAAAAGTGGCAACCATGAAGAAGCTTATAATCTTTCAATAAAGCTAAATAAAAAAGAAATCACATCAATTATAGATAGAGACCTACCAAAATTGTGATTTCATAGAAAATATGAAATCCAGCATCCAGCCCACAAAAAAAAAGAGAAAACCTATGGAAAATAAAATGATGGTTCCCCTGAGGGACTCAGCAGTTTTCATGGTGCTGTGGCCTGGCCCCACAGCCTGTCAGGGAGGAAAGAGGGAGGCTGCCAATCTATAGGGAAGCTCAAGGTGGCTGGTACTGCCACCCCTCACTACTGATTGGCAATGCAGGCTGTCTGTTATGCAGCTGCACCCCTCACCACCAATCAGCGTAGACTGTCTGGATAGCTGCCCATGGACACCCCCACTACCAGCACCACACTTACTGCAGATACATCTCAGAAAAACAACAATTTTTATTCCCCTTACATCAGACAGACCCCCCTCTCCTTCCCTACCCAACAAACAGAGCTCCCCTCCTCAGTCCTCCTTCCCCCAACAACAGAACCCCTCCACCACCCACCCCACCCACCAACAATAAAACACCCTCTTCTCCATGCAAACTATTTACAAGGTTATGTGTGTGCTGTCCTATTGTGGGGGCCATGGGATGGGGACACCTAGGGGGCAGAACCCCAGGACAGGTGGCCAGCACCCTGGCCTCTGGCTATTCCCTTGTGGGTGCACATGCCATGGTGAGTCTGGCAGGCAGGGGGCTCACCCCAGTGTAAAGATGGCTGGTGGTCCCCTGGTGTGGGTGGCTCCCCCTCCAGCAGCCAGTGTCCAGGGCCAGCATGTGGTCCTGGTCCTGCTGCAGGCAGCTCTGTCTCTGTGCCCACATGGATCTAGGGCGGGTGGGGGGCCTGGGCCCAGGTGGCATTGGATTTCTACCCAGCCCCTTTGGGCCTTCTGCTGAGTAGTGGATGGTTGCCAGGGGACAGGTGCAGATAGGGTTAGGGTCCAGGCAGTGGGTAGCACGCAGGCATCTGCCAGGGCCACCTTCCCACAAGGAGCCTTTCTGGGGAGGTGCCCCAGGGTCATCCCCCACCCCCAGCACTGGTACCGCACCCCAAGTGTTACCCTGCTTTGCATGTCATAGGCACTGCACAAGGAGCTGTTTGCATGAACCGGGGGGTGCCCAAACCACTATGTCCTGCTACTGTTGATTGCCATGGTGCCCCATGCAAACCTTTGTACTTGGCATGGGATCCTGAGCTTTGATGGTGAAGGGGGACAAGCCTGGGCTGCCCTGCAACCTCTTCTGCTACCTGGAGGGCTACCTATGACTGTTCTACATGTCCCTGTTCCCTGCAGCTGAGGAAGACATTGTTGCTGGCATCAACACATTCCTTGATGTGTGAGAGGCCCATGCCCACCAAGCTATGGGGGTACAGACTGATCAATAAAATTTTGCACTGTCTTCCACCTCCCTGAATGCTATGTAGGGGGAACCCAGAGACCAGGGGAGTGCAGGTGGGCCAGGAAGGGAGTGGAGGCAGGGGGCTGGGGACAGGGGCAGAGGAAGGGGCAGAGGCAGTGAGGGCCCTCCCCGCACTATGGGGCTTACCATGCATTCAGGGCTGGCATGGTCAGTGGCTCCACTCAGTCCTGGCTGGTGGCAAATGGTGTGCAGCTCTGGCCAGACACTTTGGATGGCAGGGCATGGCGTGCAGATGCCTGGGCAGGGCCCCCCTCTCCCCCATGGAGCAGCTAGCACTGCTGGCACCTGGCAGTGATATGGCTGACAGTGCACCATGGCTGGGGCTGAGGTGAGGAGCTGTTGATGCAGGCACTGGCACTGGTGCTGTTGGAGGCCAAATCTCAGGTGCTTGGTGGGATGGGCTGCTGTTATCCTGAGGGGCCCTCCCCTGGTGACACATCACTGTGGGAATGGGGCCTATTTAGTCTGGAGAAGTGAAGACTGAGGGAGTATTGAATAGCAGCTTAGGTGATTTCTGAAAGGTGGTTCCAAAGAGGATGGAGCTAGACTGTTCTTGCTGGTGGCAGATGACTGAACAAGGAGCAATGGTCTCACATTGCAGCAAGGGAAGTTTAGGTTAGATGGTTGGTAAAACTTTCTCACTAGGAGAGTAGTAAAGCACTGGAACAGGTCACCCAGAGATGTTGTGGAATCTCTATCCTTGGAGGTTTTTAAGACCCAGCTGATCAAATCCTTGGCTGGGATGATATAGTTGGAGATGTTCCTGCTTTAAGCAGGGGTTGAACTAGATGACCTCCTGAGGTCTCTTGCAACCCAAATTTTATATGATTCTATGAAAAGATAAGTTACTGCTATTTTCTCCTAAATTAAGTAGGCATATAACTTTTACAGTCTAAATAAAATCTTCTGAATGGGATCAGGGTAAGATATATCACTCTTTGTGTTACACTGGACATGTCTGCACATGAAATTAATGCACAACAATGAACTCCAGTTTATTTCTTTTAATCACAACACTGAATGCCGCTCTCCCATTATTCTACTTGGATTGTTTTATTTCTCCTTCAGTCTATTACAAATATTTTGTGACAAAAGAGATGTAAAATATGTCATTAATAAGTATCTTGGGTGTACTGTGGGGATTATGTGACAGCAGATTTTAGAAGAGGGGTAGGCAATGTTTTTTGGTTGGAGTGCTGAAAACCCCCACAATGCCTACCTTGGAAGGTGCTGGAGTGCTGGCATGCCAGAAAAACAAAATGAAGGCAAGGGGTACATGACAGGATGCCCTGCATGTGCCCCTTGCCCCCCACCCAAAGTCCCTACCCCCCAGTCCTGCTGCCTCTTGCCCCCTCAGCCAAAGTCCCTGCACCCCAGCCCTGCTGCCCTGTGCCCCACAGCCAAGGATCTGTGGCTGGCAGCAGCTACCCAAAGCTGCAGCCCGAGGACTCCAAACAGCTGTGCCGTGCTCTGGAGCCCTGGCATCAGCTCCGTACTGGCATGTGCACCTGCACATCAGAGTGGGTGGTGGGGGAGGGGCCGCAAGCCTTGAGGTGGGCTGCACTGCCCTGCTTTCTGCTCTGAGGTGCCTGTGCAGTCGCTGCCAGCACAGACCTGATGCCACAGCTGTGGAGCCCAGCACAGCTGCCTGCAGGCTGCCCACTGCTTGCTGCAGCTGCCCAGAGCCCAGGCTGGCTACAAACAGCTGCCCTGGGGTCTGGAGCCCAGTCACCAGCTCTGTGCTGGGAGCGGGGCAGAGACTGGGCTTGTGCTGCCTCAGACCCCTCACCCACTGTCTGCTCCAATGCATGGGTGCAGATGCTGGTATGGATCTGATGCCAGGGCTCCAGAGCCCAGCACAGCTGTTTGGCACCTCCTGGCTGTAGCTGGCCCTGGATCTGGGTAGCTGCTGCAAGCCACAGAGCCTGAGCTGCTCCCAGCAGGCAGCTGGGACACTGCAAGCCCTGCTAGGAGAAGCCTGGGCTCCAGCAGCTACCCAGAGCTGGGGATGGATGTGGCTTGCCAAGCAAAATGGCCTCGCATGCCATGCTTGGCACACGTGCCGGGGGTTGCTGACCCGTTTTAGAAGATATTCATTCATTGTTATTCAACTAAGCAACCAGTTTCTATTTTTAATATTTGCATATATGTTACTCTAAGCCATCAATGAAGTGAGTGTGTGGTTTCCAGGAGGACCAAAATTTGTCCCCTTGTTCATCTTGATACTAAGATGTGGGGGGAAGTGGGCACAATTGAGGGGAG
>NW_017729029.1:29474530-29474964 GCF_001723915.1 Gavialis gangeticus | reverse complement strand
CTGCTCAGGTCCTTTCCGACCCTAGAAACTATGAAACTATCTTGGGTGTGTCTACATGTGCTATTACTGCACATGAGGTAATTGCAGAGTTTATTGCTCTGTTTATTGCTCCTGGGTGCACTGTTTGAGTGTGCTTCTTGGAACAATTAATTGCAGAGCAATAAGCCCCACAGCTTATTCATGTTCAGTGTGTGGAGGCACACTGGAGCAGCCCTGGGCTGGTAAGGAGCCCCAGTCAGCCTGCAAGCCCAGGACTGCTCCCCCCAGCTCAATGTGCTGCAGAGGAAAAGCCTGGGTCACAAGGGAGATTCAGTGTGGGGTTGGCTGGCAGGCAGCCCCTGCACTGAAGCACCCTTGTGCCCCAGCCAGCCTCTCCAGCATCTACACATGCACTGGTGTGGATTTTTTTACTCTGTAGCAAGATAGTACTTGCA
>NW_017729029.1:29464416-29469530 GCF_001723915.1 Gavialis gangeticus | reverse complement strand
TTGCTCCTGGGTGCACTGTTTGAGTGTGCTTCTTGGAACAATTAATTGCAGAGCAATAAGCCCCACAGCTTATTCATGTTCAGTGTGTGGAGGCACACTGGAGCAGCCCTGGGCTGGTAAGGAGCCCCAGTCAGCCTGCAAGCCCAGGACTGCTCCCCCCAGCTCAATGTGCTGCAGAGGAAAAGCCTGGGTCACAAGGGAGATTCAGTGTGGGGTTGGCTGGCAGGCAGCCCCTGCACTGAAGCACCCTTGTGCCCCAGCCAGCCTCTCCAGCATCTACACATGCACTGGTGTGGATTTTTTTACTCTGTAGCAAGATAGTACTTGCATTTACAAGTACTATCCTGCTGCAGAGTAAATTAGTTTATTCCAGCCTAATAGGTTAAAGACAGTAAGACATTTTCTTCAGAGTTGATTAGTGCACTGTGCAGTAAACAACTTGGGTAGGCACGCCCCCTGTGTAGTACCTTAGTTCTATTAATTTCAAAGGGACTACTAAAGGATAAATAAGAGTTGATGTACAGTGCAGTCTGGCTTATAGCATACTGCACACTAAAGCATGCTAAATACAGTACAAAGAAAAAGAAACAATGGTCCCTGCCTCCAAAACATTACATACAATATTTTTTAATTTGATCAAATGTTCCTAAGATTATTCCTTTCCTTGAGATACCTGCATTTTGATTATTGGAACTGGATGTTTTGTAGCACTCATATTTTTTTCTCCACCCATATAACTTGATATCTTAGACAGCTACTCAGTTTTATTGGAAGATTTACTGAATCAGAAAACAGCACATAATTTATAACTTATTTGAAACAGCAAGAAAGAAACAATAGCATAACTGTTGGAATGTAACAAGTGAAATAGTAAGGTAGGTAGGGTTGAAACTAAAATATTAAAATACCTTGTGGTAAAAGGAAAATTGAGACATATGAAGCTCATAAGCAAGGATAGATTTTAAAGTGCCTTGTTATAACTTTGTTAATGAAACCAAAAAGGTGAGAGTGCTATACAGTGGCCACCTTTTAATAACTTCCATTTTACTGATTCTTTTGTGGAGCTAAAATAAGAATCATATAAAATAATAATCTTATAATCAATAAATCTAGATTAGTCCAGAATAACACATGAGACGATAAGTAGTTTCAATGGTTCAGTAATATGAAACCTGGTAAGACAAAGATTTAACACATCACAAACTCTTATTACCATACTTACTGGAATTTAAAACAACCCTGACTATAAAATGACATGAGTAATTAGACTCTATATATGGAAAATTGAATTTGCTATAATTTTCCAGGTATAGAACCTAAGTATTGAAGGTTTACCTTGAATTTTTGC
Source organism: Gavialis gangeticus (assembly GCF_001723915.1). Lineage (NCBI taxonomy): Eukaryota > Metazoa > Chordata > Crocodylia > Gavialidae > Gavialis > Gavialis gangeticus. The sequence continues at coordinate 29,468,182 of NW_017729029.1, read as the reverse complement.
CCCTATCGCTGCTACAGTGCTACTTCCCCTTTGCCTTCTGTCTCCTGCAACTTCTTTGCTCTGCATCCCCTTCCCCCCCCCTTACTGTCAGGCCCTGCTCTCCCTACGCACGTGGAAATGAAGGGCAATTATGAATACACTGACCTTGAAATAAACATAGCTCTAGTAATTTGCATACAGGTAAATTATTGCAGGTATCCATAGACTTAGTGCATCTAGAATTGATGCATTTTACTTTTTCTGAAACTGCTGCAAGCTTTAGTACAGGGTCTTGATAAACACACTTTTAAACAGCACTCTTGTACCAACTTATAAGTGGTACAAACTGGGTGCATCTACACATGTGCTTTACTGTGAAGTTGTCTAATTAGTTCTACAGTAAGGCATTACCATTTACATGTGCACTGGTATTAGGACACAGTAAATTAATTAACTCCAGCACAGTTAATTACAGTACCATCATAAACAGTACTATCCTTTGGCAGATTTTGTGTGCTGAAATGTACATGTAGATGGTGACAGGACTGGCTGGGGCATGAGGGTGTTAAGATGTGGCAGCTGCCTGCCACCTAGCCATTCACTTTAGCATTCTTGTATCTCAGCCAGCCCCTCCACTACCTGATGCCATCAGGCAGAACCCAGGGCTGATCCCTCAAGTCTGCTGCCACCCTGGGGCTGCTCCTCCCCAGCTCAGACTGCTGTGGTCCTAGGTACACATGCAGACACTACACCTGGGAGCAATTGACTCCAGTGCAAACTGCACTGAACTTCATCACATTGCTTTAATGGCATATGTAGATGCACCCACTATGCGTAGTATTAGTCCAAAGCCCAAAGGCTCACAATTTATCATATAGTTCATTGGGCTGGGCCCTGGCAGAGTCAACAATGTTTCAAGCCATGCTGACCCCACAGCTCAGCACTGCTCAGTATGTATGTGGAATCCAGATACTCCCCCCCACCCCCACCTGCCCCTCAAAGATCCACATGCTAATTAGCCCCCACTCATGACTTGGGTGTTATTCTCATGAGTCCTGGGTTCCTCCAAAAATTATCAGTAGATGAGGTGCAGGGAAAGCTGGTTCAGCTCCACCACATGGAGAGTGGGGCCACACTAATCATATGCAGCAGGCTGAGAAACAGAGGGATTCTGTTTGAAATGTTGAGGGCCCCAGTTGGTGATGCTTGCCAGATAGTTATGGCTGGTGAAGAAACAGGAATAATTGGAAATTGGAAAGAATGACATAGCTCAGCTGTGGGAGTGAAGAGGAAGTCAAAATGTACTCAATATAGTAGCTCCCCACTACTAGAAAAAGTTAACACTGAGGGGGATTGCCCATAATAGGCATTATCATATATCTTATTCACATAGGCTGCACTAACCTATCCTTGTGGTAGGTTCTTATCAGTATGTTTGCCCAATATGGGCCATGTGTTTCATAGTGATGAACAGGGTTGGCTGCATAGTTACTCAGTTTCATAGTTGGTTTCCATTGCTGAGCACATCACAATTTTGGCAGCAGTTTAATGATAAACAATGCATTTAATGAGTTTTCCTTGTATGCGAATATAAGGTGAGGGGCTTCCCCCCCCATGCTGATTGGGGTAGATTGGGGGGAACCTCATCTTGTATTCGAGTAAATACCATAATTCCTAAATGGGGTATTTAATTTACCACATACTAGTATGAGCAGGTCTCATGGTTAATGTATTTTAAATTTCACTTACACTGTTCATAAAATGGATGCTCTTCAGAAAACTCACAAGATGCTTCTCAATGCTTGATTTTACTCAAATGTTAATTCATGAGCTAAACATTACAGTAGCAAAGCAGCAGGCAGCTTAATTGGAGGTATTTACTATGAAATAATCTGATGAAGGAAGACTACCAACTATGTCACAAGAGGGCAGTTAGTGTAAATTGTGTGATTTCACTAGAATTTAGGCATACCTAGAATGTTTGCTAAAATAGACAGTTTGATTAAATTAAATCAATAGCTTCTGGTACTGGAAGCAGTTTGACTGTGGTGGCACAGAATTTCATGTCAGCAAATTTACTTTTCTTTGCAAGGTAAATTAACCTGTCTAAACTCCATTCTACCTTGACAAACCTGCTAAGTAGCTTCTAATAACCAGCTCAAGAAGCAGTGTTCAGCATAGGTGCATCTCAAAACATGCAAGATGTATCATTTTTATCTAATTTTCTCTAAAGATAGAAATATATTACATCATGAAATCCTGAAAATACATTTTATAAATCAAGAGAATAGTATTTTCCCGTAGTGCATTAGAAATGTTTGTGCTTATGTGACTTATTGGCAGATTAGCTAAAACCATTATTTAGATTAAAAGAATAAAGCAAATGTTCAGGCAGAAAATACTACTTCTAAATTTCTTCAAAAGCATTAATATTCTATCAACATAATATTCAGTGGAATACTCTGGTTGAAAGTTACTCAGCAGAGAATTATCACTGTAAGTATCTATTCAGGTGCTAAAACGTTTTAACACAGAGATTTTAAAAATAACAATTTATCACACTTTAAAACAACAATTAAGGCTCATGCTCAGAATATATTCAGTCTGAAATAATTATTTCGGGGAATGATACTTGCAGGGACAGGATTTTCAGGAGATTTAGTGCAAAAGATAGCAGATACTTGTATGGACCTCATGCTGTAAAGTCTAGGGTCTATAAAGTGAGTATTTTTCTACCAGTAGAATCTTCATTAATAAAGGATGCCCATGATAATTAAGCAAAGATTGCCTCATCAGGTTTGAATTATGCTGAACTCTAAAACTTCCCAAGGAAATAAATATATTTTCCAAGAAACATACCATCCTTTTCATTACCAATGGAATAGATGATTAACCATTCATCAGCCATATTCTAAACTGAAAAAAATCATAATGCATCTTTCAATCATATACCTCATGTTAGTTTCTTTTCATCAGTAACATCTTTCTAAAGTTCTCTGTATTCTTAGTTCTCTGTATTTGGTGTTTTTGATATGCTAAGAAAAACTATATCATTCTTCATTCTATTGTTCCATCTACTCAACAGATTTTAGTTTCCACTTCAAAATGAATTAACACTTAATACAGACCTGCTAGTATAGCATTAATATCAACTACCAAAAAGAAGTGTTACAAAGCAGCATAGTTTCTAGAACTCTCTAGAAATATTTTACTTAAAAAAAGAAGAATGTAATGCTACCTACTTGGTTGCAGTTAAGGATGTGTCTGAATTTCCATTATATGCATTGTTTATGTTATGACAGTAAGGGTACGGGCTAGTCATTTAACTAGATATATACAGCTTTATTTCATAGCAAATACTTTTTTTCCTAATAAATTATAAAGAAATCTCAGGAATGAACAACATGTATCTGACAGATACTGAATACCTTTGTGATACCTTGCAGCTTGAAAATTATTGCTTCAAAACACAAATGTATGATCCCTATGGCTGTTTTATTATCTTGAAGGATATCTTCTGTGAAACTGCTATAAGAATTAATCTTTTTTACTCTACTGGATGAGTTTTACATACATCCTACATAGAAATTTAGATATTATAGTAATAAGCATAACATAAGAACCAACATAAAATAGGATTTCTTAGTAGCATGTAGAAAATTTGAATCAGTGTTTCAAGAACCAATCTTATATGCTTTATATTTATTTAAAGGAGAAGGGAAAAAATGAAAGAGTTTAAACATGGCAGTTGTTGCATAAATTGCTAATTTTGTCCCCTGGAGGCTAG
>NW_017729029.1:29460174-29464405 GCF_001723915.1 Gavialis gangeticus | reverse complement strand
CAAGGAACAAAGAGACATAGAGAAAAGTATCTATTTTCGCTACAGTCATACTGGTGAAAATAGTTGTTGATAAATTTTGTATTAAAAGCTCTGAAATGGATGTAGAAAAATTTGAAAACACATGAGAATAAAGGAAGTGATAAACAAAACTTCAGAATGCATCTCACAAAGGAGAATTTTGTATGATTAATATAAAAATAAAGAAAAACCTATTTTAAATTGCAATATGCAAGTTTGAAAAATCTATTTTAAATTGTAAGTTGGAAAAAATATTTTTAAAATAAAATTGCTTTGAATATTATTACATTTTAAAATATTGTTTTTATTTACATATGAAATTTGATGTAAATGGTGGGAAATAAAAACAGAAGAATCAAGGGAGTTCTACCTTGAAATGTAATAAGTACTTCTAATAGAGTAATGGTGACACATAGGAGATGTATGGGGGGTGCAGATGCACCCCCTGAGAGCACCAGCGCACCCCCATCAGGCTGTACTCCCCGCTCAGGCTAGGGACAGGCGGGGCAGGTGGGAACACTGGTGCTTCCCCTGTGAGTGCCAGCCAGAGAGTGTGAGTGCTGGATGTAGGCTGTGGCTGCTTCTGGAAGCACCCCAGCCACTTCCAGGAGTGCCACAGCTGCTTTTGGGAGCAGCATGGCCTCTCATCGGTTGATAAGTTTTGCTGCAAGTTGCTGCCCCCCTGGTTGCTGACTGGTTGTTGGGGGACACACACCACCCCTGATTAAGGTGGCACCAGTTGCTCATGAGTTAGAGTCTACTTCAATTTCTAATCCCTCAATCAGAGTACCTCCTGAGATGAGTGTACCAAAATTGCCTATAATCACATTTTAGTGTTACCCTTTTGGCCATTTTTATAGAAGTAAATACCATATTTTCTTATGTATGTATGCCACCAGAATAATACATACCTTGTTTCTGAAAGACAGAATGAAGAAAAAAATATCTTACTACAGAGGAAGGAATTGATTAGTAGCACCCAGGGAGCCAAGCCTGTTTTCTTTTCTGCTCCCTGTATATAATTGCAGATTTTACATTTGGTTTCACTTGCTAAGTAGCAGAACCTGCTCTTACCACATTCCTCAAATATAATGTGCACTCAACTTTCCAGTAGCTGTTTTTCAGAGAAATGGTGTGTACTTTATGCAAGAATATAAGGTAAACCTAGGAACAGACATCACCTTTTCATACCATGTTTCCTGTCAAATCACAGTATCAAAATCAGTAATAAAAGTTTTCTACAATGGGTAAAATAATTTATTTGAAAATCCAGCTGTTTCAAAACAAAAAAAAATCTCACTTAGAAATGGAGCCATGACTAGATTCTTAGGATCTAGTCAGTCTCTTGAATCCATAGATACATTAGTAGGATTATCTTTGGTAGCAGCTGAGGTTCTCAACAAGTTTATCATTTTCCTTTTTTGGAGAGATAGGGTGTCTTTAACTTCCACCCCATTAAAGACACCTATACACATGCTAGACATTTGTAGCAATGCATGTTAATTAGCATGCACTGGAGCAGACTCGATTAATTCTCACACTTCAAAATGGTGGCATGGGCACCTTAACTAAAGCTCATTGAATGAGCTTTAGTTAAAGCAGCTCCACCACCATTTTGAAGTGCAGGATGTTGAATACATGTGATGTTACAGGTGCATTATATTGGCTCTCAAAGCTGCTCTAAGTAAAGCACCCCCCATCCCAGACCACACATAAAGCCTCCTTAGAGGACAATTTACTACCCTAGATATCATTAGGGGACTGATAGATAAATTCCTACAATCACCTCTCAGGGTAGCTATGTTTAGTTGTGCCTCTAAATAAATGCAGGCTGGATACATAAATTATTTTTTTTTCTAATATATGGAGAGAAATACTAGTCTTTTTGATAAAAATAATGAACATTATATTTCATACAAAAAAAAGGTATCTCATGTGGATAAAAATTAGCAGCAACATATTTTTTCCTCATAAGCCATTTTTCTGTCTCTAATAAAGATATGTGTTATAAAAACAGAAAGATGTTTTTTGTTAATCAGATACTGAATCCATCACTTTATTAATTGTAATCTAATAAACAATATTCATGGTTTTGTTTTGAGTCCTTTAAATTTTACACATGCCATTGTTCTATCTGATAATTAGCTCAAGCTGTGTCTGCTTATTTCTTAGATATTTTATGCCCTAAAGCTCATCTAAACCTCTCCAAACTATGCAGTTCGTTCAATAAAAAATATCACCCACAAAAATCCTTGCCTCTTGGACATTTTCTGAACATCATTCACCTGAAATGAAAGGATGGATGAATAGATACCACCCAATACCCCTATGTGCAATATTACATATCATTCAATTTTGTCATTACCCTTCCTTGATTCTGATCACTTACTGAGAAAATATTCATATGAACTTTGGGCATTTAAGAACCAATAACTCATGTTATATTTTTCTGACTATCTTGTTTAGGGTCTTCATTCTATTGATTAATTTGGATAACTTATTTCTGGTGTATTAATTGTCTAAAGTAACAGTTTAATTCTGTACCCAATTTTTACCCTTTAATACACACATTTCTATTTCATGCTAGGATGTGATTGATTCTCAGCTAAATGGTAAAGAATCTGAACAGAGATTTCCAAAGAATAATAGGATATTTAAACATTAGGTTTTATGACCATTTGCCACTGGTCCAACTATGCAGTTCTGGCAACAGCATGGCTAGACTTATATTGCACATTACTATGAAAAAGGAAGATTAATTACTCTGTCTTTAATATTCTAATTCAAATTTTCAAAATAGTGCGATGTGTTATTTTCCTAAACATTTAGCCAGCTAATTTGTCTGGAATTATATGATCTTTGTGTAATTGCTTCCTGATCTGGTTCTATTTCATGGTGTAATTTTAAGTCAAATGAAGAGCAATGAGCAGTCAGAGAAAAAAAATCAAACAAAATTAAAGCAGAAAATAAATGCATATTAAACTAACATTCATATTTGCTTTCAAAAATTAAATCCTTATGTTAAGCTTTAGATACAAACTATGTGAAAATATCATTACAAAAAACCCCAGTCACCACAGTTTGGGATTTTTGGTAGATCATCAGCCCATAAACATCACATTTCTACAAGGTCCAAATATTGTACTTACAATCTATTTTGGACACAATCTGTTATTTTTGTCAAGCAGAAAAACAGTATCTTGGTAGTGTCATTTTATCTGTATTTAAGTTCATAATTACTATAGAGTTTCTAGCTAATACTACTCTAAAATAATTGTAAAATGGAAATGTAAGAGTATTTTGAGAAAAAAAAACCTTGCAGCACTTTGTTAGTTTCATATTTTAACTACAAGTTTTACCATATTCAAAGATTTCCCTTGAAAATACAAGAAAACCAAAAATGATTAGGAGGTTAACTGGAGGGACTTATTTATGTAAAAGAGATTAGGAGAATGGAATATATAACAGCTTGGTGCAAAGGTAACTAAAGGGACTTGGTAGTCTTCAGGTACGAGTATTTTAATAATACTTGAAAACCAAGCAGTGAGAAGAATTCTATAACATGGTATAAAAGAGTGTATTTAAAAGTAATACAATTAAATGAATAAGAAGTTTTAAGGAAAATTCCCCTTCTGTAAGTTCTGTTTTACTGTGGAATATTTATCCTAGGAGACTAGACAAGCAACTACTAACACATTTTTCTCTTTTTAATTCTGAGTCATGCAACAGAAGAAGTCATGCTCTACTGATTAATCCTCTATCCTTTCCAGTACTGCTAACACATTCCATTCCAGAACCTAACTGTAGGTGTTTACTACAGGCCACCAAACCAAGGAGAGGCGCTTGATCTGGTGTTCTCTCAAAAAATGAGAGAGGCCGCACATGCAAGGGATTTGGTTGTCATGGGTGACTTCAAATCACCCAGACATAGATTGGGAGGAACACTCATCTAGGTCGGATTGGTCATGTAGCTTCTTAAGGAGCTCTTTCTAACCCAGGAAGTGAAGGACCAACCAGAAGTACTTCTCTCCTAGATTTGGTTTTGGCCAAAGGAGATGAACTGGTGTGTGACTTGAACATTGAGGGTAGCCTGGGTGACAGCAACCATGAGCAAATTAGGTTCACTGTCCACTGCAAGGTTGACAAATTAACTGGCAGGACTGAAGTTCTGGACTTCAAAAATGCTGACTTCAACAGACTCAGGGAATTAGTG
>NW_017729029.1:29450453-29460163 GCF_001723915.1 Gavialis gangeticus | reverse complement strand
TTCAAAAATGCTGACTTCAACAGACTCAGGGAATTAGTGGGGGGTGGGGAGGCAATGCGGGAACAGGGACAGAAGGCAAATGTGGTGCATGAAGAGTGGTTGTTCCTCAAAGACATGATCCTCAAAACATAAAAGAAAACCATTCCCAGGAAGCGTAAAGGTAGCAGAAGGGCTGGCAAGCCCTCTTGGCTCAATAGGACATTGCGTTCCTCTTGAAAAAGAAAAAGGTGTACACACAGTGGAAGCTAGAGGTAGTCCTTATGGAAGACTATACAACAGTGGTCTGCATTTGTAGAAAATGATCAGAAAAGCTAAGGCAGTGACTGAATTTAAGTTAGCCAAGGGAGTCAAAGACAATAAGAAGTCCTTCTTTAGGTACGTAGGGAGCAGAATAAAAAAAAAATGGAAGCATGGGGCCTCTGCTTAACACCTTGGGACAGCTGGTAGTGGATACTCAGGAAAAAACTGAACTCCTGAATGCCCACTTTGCTTCAGTATTTCACTGGACAAAGGGGAAAGACAAGTGAGATAAGGATCACAGGGGGCATTATGGGAATGATAGCCTTCCTACTGTGGATGCTGAGTTGGTGCAAAACCAACTAGAAAAGCTAGACATTTACAAGTAAGCAGGACCAGACAGACTTCACCCAAGAGTGCTGATGGAGCTGGCTGACATCATTGCGGAACCCCTGGCAAAACTCTTTCAGAAATTGTGGCACACAGGGAGATCCCTGAGGATTGGAACAGGGCCAACATTGTGCCCATCTTCAAGAAGGGGAAGAGGGAGGACCCGGACAACTATAGGCCAATCAGCCTAAGGTCCATCCCAGGGAAAATCCTGGAAAAACTCATTAAAGAATCTATGTGCAATATGCTTGTTGAGGGTAAGAGTCTGAACAACAGCCAGCATGGCTTTGTTGTGCGTAGTTCTTCTCTTACCAATCTCATCTACTTCTATGAACAGGTGTCTTGCCACCTGGACATGGGAGAGAAGGTCAACATTATATACCTTGACTTCCAAATGGGTTTTGATCTAGTATCCCATAATATCCTTGTAGGAAAATTGGAAGATTGGGGGCTTAACTGCTCAACAGTTCAGTGGGTGGAAAACTGGCTGCATGGTACAACCTAGAGATCTCTCATGAATGGATCTGTTCCATCCTGGTGAGAAGTGGCCATGATGTCCCTCAGGGGTCTGTGCTTGGACTGGTGCTTCTCAACATCTTTATCAATGATTTGGATATGGGGGTGGAAAGCTCGCTGGCTAAGTTTGTGCATGACACCAAGTTATGGGTAGCATGGTCATGCCAGAAGATAGATTGCAGATACAGGCAGACCTGGAGAGGCTGGAGAGTTGGGCGGACCGGAACCAGATAAAGTTCAACACTCAGAAGTGTAAGGTGCTCCATCGAGGGGGCAAACAATTCCCAAAATACCTACAGACTCGATGGCAACAATTTGACTTGTGCCATGACCAAAAGGGAGCTAGGGGTAGCAATTGACCATTGCATGGCAGTGCAATGCTGTGGCCAGCAGGGCAAGCAACATGCTGGCATGCATTAACCATTGCATCTCTTCAAAAGCTAAGGAAGTGATACTCTCACTGTACTCCACACTGGTGAGACCACAGCTGGAGTACTACATGCAGTTCTGAGTTCACCACATCAACAAGAATGTGGAAAAACTTGAGAGGGTCCAGAGAAGAGCCACCCATATGACTAGGCGACTTACAAGACAAGCCAGATGAGGAGAGGCTAAGGGATTGGACCTCTTCAGCCTACAGAAGAGTAGGCTGAGAGGGGACTTGGTAGCCACTTACTGCTACATCAGGAGAGTACATCAAGAACTTGGTGAACAGCTGGTCACCAGGATACCCCTAGGGAAGACCAGGAGCAATGGATACAAACTCCTGAAATGCCGCTTCAGGTTCAATTCCAGGAATAACTCCTTCACAGTCAGGGTGTCCAGACTGAGGAATAAACTCCCTCCATTGGTGGTGCAGTCATCTACCCTGAAAATCTTCAAAAGGAGCCTAGACAGTCACCTTACTGGGGTCACTTGACCCCTGTTGTCTTTTCCTGCCTAGTGCAGGGGGACTGGACCCGATGATCTATAAGGTCCCTTCCAGCCCCTAAAAATATATGAATCTATGAATCTATGGGAAATAAGAGTTTAGGTTCCAGATGCAGCCAATAGTTTGGCTGATAAATGCCCATGTGTGTGCACAGCTGCAGCACAGCATGCAAGCAAGCAGCAGAGGGGAGGGGAGAGGGAAGGAGTGTGTGGGAGGCAGATCAAAACCCCCCGCGGTGAAAGAGGAGTGGGACAGGGGCAGGGGCACATGCTGCCCAGCTGGACAGAGCTGCAGCTCTTATGGGAGGTGTGGGGGGGAGGGGAAACGGCTCCTGCCACTGTACACCCCCAAGAAGGGCATTGGGGTGTGGCCCTGGATCTGCGCAGGGCAGGGTGGCCAGGCTGCAGATGCAGGCTGGAGCTGGGGCTGCACTGGTCTTTTCTCAGTGGGGGGCTGGGCTTAGGGCAGGCTGGGAGGGTGTTATGTGGGCCCTACAGCCACCTCAAATTTTGTTGTAGCTCCCCCCACCCATAGCTACCTTCCAGTGCTGCTGCCACCTACCCCAAGCCCAGTCTGGCTCAACCCCTGCCAAGAAGAGTGCCGCGAAGCCCCTGCTCCAGGCCACAACTGCAGCCCATCCTGCCCCATGCCTGCCCCAGCCCCTGCCCCTGCCCCTGCCCCACTTCCTCTCTCACCATGGGAGGGCATTGATCTGTTCCCCTATGCCCCTTCCCTCCCCCCTCCCTTTCCACCACAATACAACACACTTACCAGCTACACTAAGAGCAGCAACATGGAGGCAGGGGTGGGAAGCGACCAGCTTATGCTATCTGCACATCTTGGTGACCACACTGCACCATGTAAAAGTGAATCCATACTGCAAAAATAAAGGGTCACAATTAATTGGCTGTGCATAACTGAAACCATGCAAAAAAAACTGTGCAAATTGAGGCCCAACAGTATACTTCTTCCAGTTTAGGAAGTGGTCTACAGGACATATGTAGTTTAGGTGTTCTTTTAGCATGCAGTAAAGACTGTAAGAAGGATACTTGAATACATAATTAGAAAAGGATTCTTCAGGACCAAAAAACAACCCAACCTAAAACTATACTTTCACCAAGGTGTAGCTGGCTTTATTTCAGTGACACTGCTGTAGCAAGAAAACCAGGGCCAAATCGAATTGTCCTTACTCAGTAAAAACTCCTAATTACTTTAATGCAAATGACTATGCATTTGACTATCAATATAGTATTTAGCTTATTAGGTTCTATCATGAGCATGCAATGAGAAAGTTAGGAGGGTTGTTATCAAAAACAAGGAGGAACATTTACATCTCAGAACTACTGCTAGTATGACAATTTAGTTTTGTAGTAGCACTTAAGTTTAAAGAACATGGTTGCCCAACTTGCTCAGGTCTCTCTCTTTTTCTTTTTCACAGCTGTGTATAAGATAAACCAGCTGACAGCTGAAGTCAAACAATGTCAAACCAGAAATAAGGCACACAGTTATAACATTGACAGTAGTTAACCATTAAATCCATTGAGTTAGCAATGATATATTTGCCACCACCAGCAATTATTAAAAGAGCTTGGATGTTTTTTCCACAAAAAAACCCCAACACGCTTCTACTTCAAACATGAAATTAACTCAGGGGAATACTGAAAAATAGTTTTTTGTTATATTCAAACGTAGACTAGATGATAAAAGGGTCCTTTCAACCTTGTAATCTATGATTTTTGCTATCTCTTTTGTATACGTTTTACATTTTCCCCACACCTCTTATGAAAGCCAGAAGTCTCCTCTTGAGATGTCCAGCTAGATTTATAGAGGGTTGTAAGTGATGGGGACATTTCTGCTTCAATAGGCAAACATCTAGGCTGGAAGTCTGCATATCACTTGCCTGGTAATACTCTCATGGGACTTGACACAGGCATAAGAGCAATGTTTCATCACTTTCTCCAATGAAGAAGCAGAAACAGATCCTGGGAAATGTCAAGTTTGATTAAAATTAAACTGTTACAATGTACAAGAAATTTACCACCACCAGCTCAGAATAATTACAGAAAACTTTACCTATTAAATCTAAAAATCTGTGGGTGAATTGAAAGCTGAGGCTGCCTATAATAATAAAACAATAGTAGAAACCAGAATGCCAGCAGAACCTAAGATCCTCTTAAGAACTCAATGTGGCAACGATTTTCTCCTTGTCACTTGAACTCACTGTGATCAAAGAATTTGAATCCTAAAGTATAATTGTAATTTCTTTCTATCATTCTATTTCTACTCCATTCTTGAAACAAGATCACTCCCTTGAAAAAATAAAAAGGGTAAAGGAACGTATTCAGAGATGATTTTCTCCTCTGGCAGCAATTTGAATCTACCATTTTTGTCACTTTTTCTCAAGCATGAAATCCAAGGGATTTGAATCACTATTTATCTGATGCTTCCCTTCTGAGTTCAGTCTTTTATTTTTATCTTTACAATACAGCGCATTTGGATTGATTGAATGGATAGACATTCAATCAAATACATAACATAAGGTTCAGTCAAACACAGAGCTGTACAGTGATTGGAACTGGGGATAATTCATTTTCTGATGGATTTGAAATTGGAAAGAATGGAAATGGTTGAACTTCATTCTTAATCAACTATGGCAGCTATGGCAAATTGGTCAGTGAATGAATTATGCTAGATGTCAGTCATGGTTGGGTATTTACCCCTCTTCAACCAGTCCTTAAGTAGTCAAATTAATCATGGGTGCAACTCCACTGTATTTAAAGGTGTTATGGCAAGGATTGCTTTTCCTCCATACATTCAATGAAAAGGCAAGTATTTGTGAAAAGACTGTTACACAAACTTGAATCAATATGTGTGCACTATAAATGTAGTATAATATAAATATATTGCATGCAAATATGTGTGTGTGTGTGTGTATATATATATATATATGCAGTATATAAGTTGTGAGCACATGCACACAATATAGAGAGAAGTAAAAATTCTCCGAATGGTAATAAGGGGTCAAGAATAAATACTCTTTCTTGTCAGATCCTGGATCTACAGAAGCCAGGGGAACTAGCCACTAAATTTAGTAGTGCAGAATTAGGTGTATGCAGAAATATACTGTATTACATTGAATTTTTTAGGAGAGTCAATGATCTTATGGTGATATCTTTTATTGGACCAACTGTATTGCTGGGATAGAGTTAGACAAGTTTTTGAATGCTAGACATTCTTCATCAGGTCTAACAAGAACACAAGATAATGCTGCATTTGGTTTGCTCTGGTTAGACCTGATGAAAAATGTCTTGTATTCAAATGCTTGTCTAACTCTATCCCAACCTTACAGTTGGTCCAATAAAAGATATCACCCCAAGAAATCTTGTCTCACACAGTTTCCAGAACATCACAGCTACAACATCACTCCAGACTACCATTGTATTTTTAATTAATAGATCACAAAAAGTTTTTATAAGAGGTCCCTGTTTTACAGATGTAAAAACTGAAGGATGGGGAGGTGAATGCCATTCCCATTCTCACTGTCAGCCAGCCATTACAGAGCTAAAATTAGAACCCAGGTCCCCTGAGTCCCGATACAGTGCTCAACCCATCAACCATCATGACTTTTGTTTCCTTATCTTAGAACACTACATTAAAGTAAGGAGTAAAACAATCTTTAAACTTTCAGTACAACCAACAGAAAGAAATGGGAAATGACCCTTTAAGTCTAGTATTGTTGGATCAATATTCTTTAAGAATTTCTGTTATACTGCAATGTTTGTAACTCAGGTAAAGATAAAGTGAAAAGTGGATTCTGTCCTATTATGCTCCAGCAACTCTCTTTCTTTACAGAATTTCAATAACAAACTGTTCACCAACTGTAATGAACACCGGTGGCTCAGATGAATACTTCCAATCTGCAAATCATGCAGAACAGACATTCCGCAAAATGGAGAACTATCTCCAGCAAAAGCAGCTATGCGATGTTCTTCTCATTGTTGGAGAACACAAGATTCCAGCTCACAGGTAGAATTCCTCTTCCTTTTTACAGGCTTTAAAGCCTGACATTTCCAAAAGCTAAAATAATATATGCTCCTATGTTGCCTCTAATTAGTTATGAATGAAGAGTTATAATAATTAGCTCATCAACCAAGGTAACTAATGTGATCACAGCTTCATAGTCACTATTGTAAATAGAAAGAAATTCAAAGATGAACCAGTAAAATCCATTTCTTTTCTCCCTTCCTACAGTGAAGCTTTAGAGAGACCAGTGAAGCAAAACAGCACAACCAAGCACTCTGAAAGAAAATTAGATTACTTAATTACCCTTTGAGCTTCACTCCCTACCAATGAAATACTCTAGTCTTACAAAATGCATTCCTATTGCACACTCATATGTATTGTATAATGGACTGAATTTCATGCTTTTTATTTAGATTATCAACTAATTTACATTTTCCTAAAATGCTTTTATTTCAAGGTTGGTTCTTAGTGCTGTATCTGATTATTTTGCGGCAATGTTTACTAATGATGTGAGAGAAGCAAAACAAGAAGAAATCAAAATGGAAGGGGTAGACCCAGATGCACTAAAGGCTCTGGTGCACTATGCTTATACAGGTAATTCCTAAATCTCTTTTTTTATTCTGTAAAGAAAGGTAAAAACTGTCATATATGCAAATAATTTTTCACTTCACACATTTTATAGTAGGGTTTAGCTATACAAGTAGTTCATGGGAAATGTATTCATGAAATGTACTATCAGCTGGAGATGATAAATTAAGAAAACTAACTCTTAATCTGAGGAAAAATAAAAATACATATATGATCAATATGGCAGGACAGTGACTGCATGTTTTCCAACTATTCTATTATCCTCTTTCACTATTCTCCATACCCATCTACCAGCCTCAACATTTTCTTCTAGTATAATCCTTAGACACCATAGTCAACAGCTAAAAAAGACCAAACCAGAGAACTGTGAAATTATCCTTTCCCTGATGCTCTGAAATGTTCATGGGAAAATGCTGTAAAAGGGAAATCTGTTACTCTAGTGTATAATCCAATTTAAAAAATCCACATTATTCCAGGATATACAGACTCTGGAAGGTTGTAGATACTGGCTCTTTGGCAAACCATACTAGCCAGATAAAAGCTCACTCCACCATAGAAGCCAACCCACCTCCCAAACTGTCCAAGCTTTTAAATGTGCATGTAATGTTTCTCTTTCCTCATGACTGTGCCTTGGATAGAAAATTACTCTCCCAGAATATAACAGTTTATTTACATCTAGAATAATGCCCTTGCATGCACTCTGGTATGGAGATGTGCTGTCTCCCACTCAGCCAAATGTTATCTGCATTTTTAGGTGAGCTTTTCTGTTTTATTACATAATCCCCACTACTATAATCTGCCACTCCATTCTCTATTCTCTCTATTCTCTCCCTCTCAAACTCTCACTGACTAACTGGTTTGTTTTGAATGAGATGTCTTTTTGCAAACAGTAGCTTCATAATGGGAGCACTGGATGATGAAGAACTGTGGTTCCTATCCAGGTGCTAGACTGCTAGTGCTTTAAAGGTAAAAATAAGTAAAAGTAGATGTTAAAAGGGTCCTTGTGTTAGCAGATCACTTAACATGCTGACGTTTGAATACAAATACTAACAAAAAAGACAGCTCCCAGTTTCCAAGGAACCTTAATTCTACTAATTTTTGAATATGTGACTTTGCAACCTCAATAATGATGTTTATCAATGTTTTATATGTGTTGCACACAAGTCTAAAAAATCTGTGTTTTTTTAATTTTTAAAAGATCTATGATCATTACCTCTCTGTTCCTTATTTCATCTTTCAAAGCAGAATTAGGCCTAGTATAAAATTAGGCCCAGTATAATAGTTAAACTCATTTTCTGTGCATATATACATCCATAGCTGGTCAAATGTTTATGAATTATAGCACCTATTATTCTCATGAACTTTCAGATGAGGAAAGTTATTGAGAGAAAATGCAAAAAGAGACAGCTACAGGGGAAATAACTGGCAAATGAATTAACTCATCAATTCCTTTATGTCAACCATACAGGTATATTAGAGTTAAAGGAAGACACTATAGAAAGCCTGCTAGCTGCAGCTTGTCTTCTACAACTGTCACAAGTCATTGAGGTGTGTTGCAACTTTCTTATGAAGCAACTCCATCCTTCAAACTGCTTAGGGATTCGTTCATTTGGAGATGCTCAGGGTTGCACAGAACTCCTGAAGGTGGCACATACTTACACTATGGTAAGATAAAGAATTCAAAGTGCTTGAAACAATAATGTTAAGAAGGCATGTGAATATTGTACTGGCTCTTGCAAAATAAATGGGTGACAGACAGAAGGTAAAACTTCAGATCAGCAGAACTCTTCAGTTTGTTTAGCAACAATTTAAATTTCTTTTACAATGCAAAGATGGAATATGGTATTTAAAATAAAGGCAGGAGTGAAAAAACATATTGCTTGTATTAGCATTACTTGCACAGTAGTCTCACAATAGGCCAAAATCTGCTCTATTCCCAGCCAGTCCAAGAGATTGGAACCTTCCCCCCCAGCTATTTCTTTTGCTGTAGATAGTATTATCAACTACACCCCTTTAAAAGCATGGCAGCTAGGGGTAGGGCAAACAGCTGGGAGGGAAGGGGGCATGCAGAGGGTGGGCAAGTAGTCACGTATGGAGGCAGCTGAGGGTGGGGGGGAGAAGGGTAACAAATGGCAGGAGAGACAGGTGGCAGGGAGACAGGAACAGATACTGGGGGCAAGGGATGGGGGGAAGGTGTGGGTGTCTGGCTGCTTTCTCTTCCACCACTTTCCCTGTTGTAGTGGTGGGGCACAAATTTAAGAGGGCCCCCTAATAATTGTTTTATATACATGGAAAATTATTAATTTCTTATAATTTTCCAGGCAAGGTTCTTTGGGTAAATCTGATATCTTTTATTAGAACAACTTAAACAGTTGGAAAAAATAATTAAGCAAGCTTTTGGATTCAAAAACCCTTCATCAGGCTAAGAAAGTTTCAGCAGTTGGTGTGTGCTCTTCCTGGATGGAATGAAAAGTAAAGAAGCCGGAGGCTGGGCTGGTATGCATATAAGCTGGCAGTCAGTGAAGATGTAGATTGAGGAGTCAGTGGGTGAGAGACAGGCGGGGCGGGGGGAGAGAAGGGGAATGATTAGTAGAGAGGTACCTGGGGAGTGAGATGTCAGGCAGGTTATAATGTGTCATAAATCCAATGTCTATATTTAGTCCATGATTTTTAGTATCCAGGAGGTTGATGAAGTGCAGTTCATAGGTTCGTCTCTGGGAAGTGTTTTGTAAATTTACTTTGAGGATTAGAACTGAAAGATTGGGGAGATCACTTCATCAACCTCCTTCATCAACTTCACTTCATCAACCTCCTGGATACTACAAATCATGGACTAATAGACATTGGATTTATGACACATTATAACCTGCCTAACATCTGACTCCCCAGGTACCTCTCTACTGTTCATCCCCCTTCTCTCTCTCCCCCCCACCCCTGCATTGACTCCTCAATCTACATTTTCATCCCCCTTCTCTCTCCCTGCCCACCCATTGACTCCTCAATCTACATTTTCACTGACTGCCTA
>NW_017729029.1:29432382-29445453 GCF_001723915.1 Gavialis gangeticus | reverse complement strand
GTGTCTGGCTGCTTTCTCTTCCACCACTTTCCCTGTTGTAGTGGTGGGGCACAAATTTAAGAGGGCCCCCTAATAATTGTTTTATATACATGGAAAATTATTAATTTCTTATAATTTTCCAGGCAAGGTTCTTTGGGTAAATCTGATATCTTTTATTAGAACAACTTAAACAGTTGGAAAAAATAATTAAGCAAGCTTTTGGATTCAAAAACCCTTCATCAGGCTAAGAAAGTTTCAGCAGTTGGTGTGTGCTCTTCCTGGATGGAATGAAAAGTAAAGAAGCCGGAGGCTGGGCTGGTATGCATATAAGCTGGCAGTCAGTGAAGATGTAGATTGAGGAGTCAGTGGGTGAGAGACAGGCGGGGCGGGGGGAGAGAAGGGGAATGATTAGTAGAGAGGTACCTGGGGAGTGAGATGTCAGGCAGGTTATAATGTGTCATAAATCCAATGTCTATATTTAGTCCATGATTTTTAGTATCCAGGAGGTTGATGAAGTGCAGTTCATAGGTTCGTCTCTGGGAAGTGTTTTGTAAATTTACTTTGAGGATTAGAACTGAAAGATTGGGGAGATCACTTCATCAACCTCCTTCATCAACTTCACTTCATCAACCTCCTGGATACTACAAATCATGGACTAATAGACATTGGATTTATGACACATTATAACCTGCCTAACATCTGACTCCCCAGGTACCTCTCTACTGTTCATCCCCCTTCTCTCTCTCCCCCCCACCCCTGCATTGACTCCTCAATCTACATTTTCATCCCCCTTCTCTCTCCCTGCCCACCCATTGACTCCTCAATCTACATTTTCACTGACTGCCTATCTTGTATGCCTGTTCTGATAAACAGATTATGGTATATTTGAAAATAAAATGTTGCCTTGACTTCCTGCTTCTGTTCCACTTGCAGGTATTTTAATATCAGTTTTACAAATCTGATTTATAAAAGAAATTTAGAAAACATGCAAATGCTTCTGTCCTGATTCAGGACATGACTCTAGGAGTCAGGAGTATTCAATTCTACACCCAATTTTTGTCAATGATCCAATGTATAAACCTGGGCAAAACTATTTATGATCTGGTTTTCAGATATGCAACCATAACTTTAAATTCATCAGTCTATAAAATGGGTATAACTTGGACATACAGAATTTAATTTTTTTAATGAAAAATCCTGTTATTAATATAAACTAAAATAAACTTTAAAACATACTGTCAAGTAGGTTAAAAATAGAGAGTTCTCATGAAAGTGAAAAATTACTATCCCTGTCATAACCCAAGCACTTTTTAGGATGGTTCTTTAAAGAACTGTAACCTTCAACACCACTCCAGCCCTGGGCCTAACTCACTTTTAGACTAGTTATGTACCCCCCGCCCCCTGTCCAGTTACAGTATTTAGTGCTTTTATCCATTGTTTGGGACAAAGTAAACATCACCTACCTATAATTCTGTTTCTTCCAGGATATCAGCGCCTAGAATATCTCATTTCTGGGCCTCAGTTTCCTATTATCAGGCTTTTCATATTCTCTAAAAGATTTTTGACAAAGGCAGTTAGTCTTGAGCCCCTTGTTGGCTTTCCTCTCCTACTGCTTCCCTCTAAAAGTTGTTTTGAGTCAATTCCTATACATACTCCCCTAAAGATCACTAGGTTGCCTTATCTGTTTAGTTCTAATTAAGAAGTCACATTGACTTAGGTATCATTAAAAATAATTTACCCAGACTCTATAAGAGAAGAGGAATATAATCTATATAAATATAGCTCATGTTCTGAACCAAGGTATTAAAACCATGAGTTCATTGAAATATTTTTTTTTCTAGGAACACTTCACAGAAGTAATAAAGAATCAGGAATTTCTTTTACTTCCTGGAAATGAAATTGCAAAGCTTTTATCTAGTGATGACATCAATGTTCCAGATGAAGAAGCTATATTCCAGGCTTTGATGATGTGGGTGAGGCATGATTTGCAGAAGAGGCAACGAGACCTAGGAATGCTCCTTTCTTACATTAGACTGCCACTACTTCCACCACAGGTACTTGGAAGTACATGATTAAAGGGTAATACATCTAAATCACTATGGCCTTAGAAACATGTTTAATTCATAGTTTCATAGTTTCATAGTAGCTAGGGTCAGGAGGGACCTGAACAGATCATCTAGCCTGACCCCTGCCATAGGCAGGAATGAATGCTGGGTTCACAAGACCCCAGGAAGGTGATCATCCAACCTCCTCTTGAATTTGCCCAAGGTAGGGGTGAGGACCACTTCCCTGGGAAGTTGGTTCCAGATTTTGGCCACCTTAACTGTAAAAAATTGCCTTCTGATCTCTAACCTAAACCTATTCTCCATCAGCTTATTACCATTGTTCCTCGTCTCCCCAGGTGGTGCTGGGGAGAAAAGGGCTCTCCCTATTTGCTGTTGATCTCCCCTGATGAGTTTGTAGAGAAGATATTTAAACCTTGAATTCACAATATTCAAGGTTTAAATATATATTTTTCTGATCTAGAGATTTAGTTCTGAACTAGCGAATTGTTGAGTACCTGTACTATCTTACGGTGAAGTTAATTTACTGTGCCGTAATGCTGTTGGTATTTGTAGATGGTGACCCATGACTGCAAACCTAATTAGTCAACTGTGCAATGAAGCACATGTGGGGCGTGTCCGGATGAGTGTGGTCATGCAATATGTGGCACTGCAAACACATTTGCAGTGCCACATACCACACAGTTCAGTGTTCTCTGCACTGCAAAGGCACGCTGCCCAAGCATGCGCCGCACCAAGTTTTTTTTCCATGGGTTTTTTTGACCGCTGGTTATCTAACAAAAAAAACTGTGGGGAAAAAAAATGGAGCAATGCATGCTCGGCCGGCGTGCACTCCTAAAAAGTGGAGCCTGACTACCTGGAGTTGTGCTCCACTGCCAGCTAGGCTCCACTTGGCAGAAGTGCACAGGACCCCAGGTAAGGCTGCTGAGGCTGTGCTGGCCCCAGCCTCCCCTACCCCATGGGAGGCAACTTGTCGTGAACCAAAGCACTTGGCATGGGTGTTCCCTGGGGACAAGTAGTGACAGCGCAGGGTTCACTGCCACTACTTGTACCTGGGGAATCAAACGTCCATGCACATCTGAACATGCCTGTGGAGGTGCCTCTGGTGTTACTCATTGTTTAGATTGAAACAGATACATCATCAACATGACAATTAGAGATGGACATACAGTTCTGAAGTGAACTGACATTCTGTGGCAGCTTGATATTTGTACTGTGAGATTTTGTTTCTGTTGAAATATGTACATATTTGTACATGAAATATATATATGGAGAAATATGTCTTGCAATGCAATATGCAATGCCTTATTAAGTTGTTACTTCACATTGTCTTACTGTTGTTTATAACTTAAATAATTTCTTCTCTGGTTTGCTCTAAACTTCCTAATTGGTCAGAATCATAGATTTATTTTTTCTTCTTATCCAATGCATTTTTAGAGTTTGAGTGAATTTATTTTCTTATATTTGCAATATTTTATGTCAGGTAATTTATTTGGACTAAGACAAAGTTAAAATGAGAGATGGGCCCCAGTTGAGGGTTAGGATTTGTGATTTTGTTTCAGTTATCAAGCTGCATCTCCCCTTTTAAAACTTGGGTGCATATAGATCAATACTTGTCTTTGCTCAGTTACTAGCAGATCTAGAAAACAGTCCCATGTTTGTGGATGACCTTGAGTGTCAAAAACTTCTAATGGAAGCTATGAAGTATCATCTGCTACCAGAAAGGAGATCCATGATGCAGAGTCCCCGAACTAAACCTAGAAAGTCTACAGTGGGTTCACTTTATGCTGTGGGAGGCATGGATGCCACTAAAGGCAAGTATGGAGGTTTGTTTGGCTACCTTATGAGCATGACAATGCATGGAGATTATATAATATTACGAATTTATGTAACTATTTTAAGCTTTTTATTAAAGACAATGGAAGATAAGGATGGTAAGAATTAAAAAAAAAATCCATTTGTCACATTCTGCCTTCTAACAGGAAGAGTGAGTGAGCAGGACATAAGCCCTAGACACTGTCTAAAAGAAGGGATCTAAAGGAGTGTCTCATTCTCCAATCCCTCTCCTGCAACCCATACCTTCCTACAATATCTGCCAACTACAGGGAGAGCAGTGCAGCCACTGCTGCTTAGGAGTGCGAGTGAGTGAGAAGCATTCTGTGAAATTTAGTTTATGGTGCTGGGAGAGATGTCACCTGCTTTTTTTCTGCCCCAAATTGGTGTTCTTTTGGCTGCTCAACATGCATGTCAGCAGCAAAAAGAGAAAATTACATCTTCCTCAGCAGCAAACCCCTCTCATCACTGCTCCAATACCACGTGCTGCTGCTGTTGCTTTGCTGACCCCTCTGTCAGAGTTGAAGCTGCTGCAGCTGCTGCATGGGGAGGTGTGTGGGGGAAGAGAAGGTAGAGAATAGGGGAATGGCCTGTGTACAGTACTGGCCAATGATGCCTATGACCATACCTCAGTGGGGAATTTACTTCTCAAAGTCTGGGCTTTAGATTCAGTTCACTGAGCATGCAAACATTTAGGGTTTTTGAATTTGGCTGCAAAAGTCACAAGAAAATTATGGTATTTTCTGTTTGGAAAAAGACTGGAAGATTTGAGATTTCAATTCCAGCCAAAAGGTTGAAATATGTAAAGGAAAAAGTATAACTCAACAATAATGAATTTCTGCAACAGTTTGTTATAGGTTTGGTTCCAAAAAAATATGTACATCTTCTAAATATAAACAATCGTTAATTACTGATTAATAATAAACTATTATTGAATCCCCAGTTAGACTTATTCTATTTTTTTTGATCTTGTAAAAAAATTTCAGTTTTCAAGACTGAAAGAAAATAGAATTTATAGTTGGAGACTGACTGTTACAGCTGTATTCCATGGTTAATAATCTTGATTGTCATAGCTGAAGTAGTTTTCAATCACAATGCCAGACAGATGAGCAAGAAACCCAGTTTGCAGGTTGTCCTTTTTGGATTACTATAAATTGTACATTGAAATGTCATTTCATAGCATTATGAAAGGAAACATTTTTAACCCCCCCCAAAAGTTCCAAATGCAGGTTCATGAAAACTTATGTCACTTTAAAAACAGAGAAGTTAATATAGTAAGAAACACAGTAACCTGGGGTGGGCAATTACTTGGGCCAGTGGGCCAATTAGGGAGTTTGGATGAGCTGTTTCAGGCTGGGTCAGTGTCATCCCCACCCCCATCAGGTCAGCACCCCCACTCCCCACCAGCCAGCTACAGCACACCAAAACTTCCTAAGTGGCTGAGGACCCCCATGATCAGGACACTCAGCTGAGGGATGAGATGGGGCTGTGGGTGGGTAGGAAGCAGCATGTGGGAGTTGGACAGGAGGATGGGGCCAGTGCCAGAATCGTAGGGCAATGACAGTGTGGGGCTGGGGCTAGGACAGGGAAGGGGGAAGAACCATAAGGGGGGCGGAGTACACACACTGGCAGAGGCAGCCAGAAGGAGCTGCCACTCCTGGGGCTACTGGAAAGCAGAGTCTGTCCACCATGCCACCCCAGCCCTGCTGCATGCCTGGGGGTAGCAGTACCGGCCGTATGTGCCACGGCCCAGGTTGTCCCCTACACTCAGGCTGGTTGGGGCTGAGGGACCTGCCATGGGCAGGACAAAATCCTTTCGCAGGACAGATCCAGCCTTCAAGGTGCATTTTGCCCACCCCTGGTTTAACCGCACACTTGCTGTATGCATGAGTCTGGAAATATGATTATTCTAAAATGTTATGGGGTTACTTTATGGAACTCTTGTTCCTGAGAAAGTAAGAAACAAGACAGAATGTTATAAGTAGTTTCAAGTCTAGTAACTCATTAGATATTACTTCAGTTTGCTGTATGAGTTGAATATTAATAGCATTTAAACACAGTTACTCATTCTATTTTTAGGTTAAAAGAGTGTTAAATAAGATAGCACAGTACCTAACTTCCTCATCATGTATGTATGACAGCCAATGTTAACAATAGTAAGCAAAACGTTTAATAAGATTGATGTGTACCTCCTGAAGTGCCTGGAATAGTTGTCACCCTACTATTTCTTAAATGTGGAACACAGATGTTGACACTTATCACTAGCATCTAAATTAAAATGCAACTTCTATGGCTGTAGCAAGAAAATTTGTTTATCATTTGCTACCAAGAATTGGAAGTTTATTTGACAAACTGGTTTTCCATTAAAAAAAAAGTTCCCGTTTATTTTCCAAGTAGAGGCTATAAAAAGAAAGGACTTTTCAATGAATATGTGCACTTCCCGTTAGTGACTTTTCACTTATTACCTTGGAAAAGAGCCATTTGTTTGAACTTTCGCCTTTTGATATTTAGGAAGAACAGCATTTCCTCACCTCCCACTCTCTTACTGCCATTCTTTACCATACCCAGAGCTGATGGTGAATTTGTAAATTTAAGTCAACACCCAAATAATCATTGTAAGGTGCAACAACAGCACTGGAGGCAGGAGGAGGGTAGAATTAACTACCTTCATAGCAAGCACACCCTTATGTAATAGAGAGTAAGAAAGCTAGGAAAGCATGTTAGTTCTTCTCTCAGATGATATCTTGAAGCCAAGTCATTATGTGAAATAGATCAAAGAATGATCAAAACTGTTCTGGGCTGCATTATTCTAAAGAAGTAGTTCTATTCCTTGGTTTTATACTCCAGGCATGCCTTGGAAACTGCCAGCTCTTAGTTTTCACTAATTTTTTGACTCCAGAAAA
Source organism: Gavialis gangeticus (assembly GCF_001723915.1). Taxonomy (NCBI): domain Eukaryota; kingdom Metazoa; phylum Chordata; order Crocodylia; family Gavialidae; genus Gavialis; species Gavialis gangeticus. Next base: position 29,438,675 of record NW_017729029.1, on the reverse strand, counting down.
ATAGCAAAGCAATTCTTCTGTTGTGAAGAATTCAGAAACACTACAGCAGTTCTGATGGTTTCTAATGTGACAGATTCCTATTTTAAATCTCTGATTTTCTCTTGCAAACCACGTTTGCACACCTAACAGTGCTAACTTTGCATGGGACCCCATGGGACCCTTGGAAGGATCTCAAAGCCATGGCATCTTGATTGAGAATCACTGCTCTGAAGTGTTTATGTATCTGAATCTCACTGGAGTTGAATGGATTCTGGGACCCTAACTCCCTTAGGCTCCTTTCTAACACATGCAATTTGTTTCAGCCTGTTTTTTAGGTTAGTATGCTGGATATTTATTTCAATCTCTTACTATAATAAGAGCTGGGAGCAAAAACTAGCCCATTTTGATTATGAAGAGCATAGGGAGTATTCAGAAGAAGGAATTGTAGACAAAAGAACAAAATGGATAGAACAATGAAAAGACTAATCCAAAGGATATGGTAACTGAGGACATGAGGAGGAAAAAGGAGAAAGGGATACTATTAAGAAGTAAGAAAGGGATGATGTTGCAAGTTAAAAGAGGGGGCAAGTCAAAATACAGAAAGACGAAAAGATATTTTAAAATACAGCTTTCAAAGTCTTGGTTATTTTAGTTTCACAGATCCCACAGCATCTTTGAATAAGATTTGCCAAACAGGCTCTGGTAGAAAGTCCTTCTTTTTAAAATGTTTTGTAAGGATTATTTTTTACAATACCTGGATTTTGAAAGGCAAAAAATCAGAACAGTTGCTATTTGTTTTTTAAGTGTAATGGAAGATGCTGGACAGACTGTATTTGAGAGATCAGTGTGCAGCAAATACTAACCTTTCTCTTTCTTCCCCTTACCATTCTGGCACCAAACCCTAATTGCAAGTTTGGTGGCAATTTAGATTCACCTATCAAAATGATCAGTTTTTACAAACTCCTATTGGGGGTAGACAGGAGCCCAGTTCTAATTTTCTCCTTTGGTTGTCCTTGTGAGCCTGTGAATGAAACCTACCAGTCTTGTCAAAGGTACATTAGAGCTTGTTATAGGTGTGATTAACAATTGCTCCTTGACTACTTTGGCTATGGGCCAGTAGCTTTCCTGCTGTACTAAATCAGCACATAGAGAAGCAGCAACAACAGCTGCTGGGTAACAGGAGCCATTGCTTTGAAAGGTGCCAATTTTGAGTGGCAGGGAGTCAAAGTCTTACCAATAGTAGGAAGCCTGCAGTAATAGCATTATTAAAAACTCAGTGTAAAAAGAAAAAATAAGTGAGAATATGGCTTGCATGTTATAGCAGTCTTGCAAGGCCATAAGAGCATAGCAGCATAATCAGTAGCATAACCACTATGTGCTTCTTCAACACTTAACCCCCTGGTTGCCTACATTTTAAAAAAGTATCAAACCCTACTGTGAATGGACACTCACACATTTTCCAAATGGCGGAGCTCTAGTTCCAGTTTTTGTATGCTTGCAATATTTGAAGCACAAATATTAAAAAGCACCACAGTGTTCTGATCTATCTATCTATCTATGGAAATCAAGAAAATATTTTATGGCAATTAAATAACTATGAATATAACAAGCCTGAAGAACTTCTAAAGGTTACAAAATGTTTACAAGCAATTCTGTATTTCCTAGCACTCAGTTTACACTTACAGATGGCCTATATATGTGTTAATATTATATCAATGTGACAATATATGACAATAGTATATTAATTTGGTTTAATGCAATTTACTAAGATTTAACAGCAGCAGCCCCAGTATTGCAGGCATTGGTTATAAGAATCAGTGAGCACATCTACACGAGTCACTTTGAGTGCAAAAGACTAATTCTACTCCACATTAGCATGGTAGGCAAAACCTAGGCTAATGCGCTAAGGCGCAGTAAATTTAGTCTACTGTGCATTAGAATCACAAAAAGACCATTTGTGCTAATGTGCAGTAGCACTGATTATGGCACATTAAGTTAGTACCTATAATTACAGGCACTAAACTTAATGCTCCATAATTACAGTGCATTAATGAATGTGTACAAGTACCCACTGGCCATCATTTTCAATGTTTTTCAATTTAATAAAGTTTCTGTTCTTTTGGGATGGACAATCTACTAAATAGTATATATTAATGCACTATGCCCTCATCTGTTCAGAGTTTCAAAGTGATTATGCTTTTAACAGGAACCACAACAATTGAGAAATATGATCTTAGGACAAACAGTTGGGAACAAATTGGTACCATGAATGGTAGACGGTTACAGTTTGGAGTAGCAGTAATTGACAACAAGCTTTACATTGTGGGAGGACGAGATGGTCTGAAAACCTCTAATACAGTTGAATGTTTCAACCCAATTACTAAAGTTTGGACTATAATGCCTCCAATGTCAACACACAGACATGGCTTAGGTAAGAGTTACGGTTTCTTTGTAATGTATAACTCGTACCGTATTCAAATCAATGCAAAAGTCAATTGACACATTTTTATAGTACCCAAAACTATAAGCATTGTTTATAAGGGATGTTTTTGAGAGCTAACCAGTTTCCTATTGTGTTAAATGTTTTCCTTAATTGTTTCCATATCATCCAATTTGCACTAAAATTTTGCAAAAGAATATACATATTGCAAAATAAAAAATCTGTAGGAAATTCTAGAATCCCATGTGGCATTAAAGGAACCAATTTGGAATATCTCACATTCCTTATTCAACTCCTACATGTACCATTGAATTCAGTTAGGGCTTCAAGTGATTAGTAACTAATTATGATTAATAAAATATTTTTTTTTATGGTTTAGTAGACCTAACTGGACCTACTTTAGATAGTGCCTTTAATACTGTATCTCTCCTTTTAATTTATTTAAACGAATATTCTACTACTTTATCTATTGTGCCATTCTGACAAAAATCTATACAACTCTGATATACCTTAATATCTCTGGGCCTTCATTCCCCTGTAAGTCCTCATATGCAGTTAATAAAGAATGTATTAAATAATCAGTAAACATCCAAATGTATACTCCCATTTCAGAACAATATGAGACAGAGAAAAATTTAAGTTTGAGAGGACAGTATAAGTAGGGTTTAAAACACCAGAAAATCTCTCTCTCTGGATTGATTTGTACCATGCTTCTTAAGAAATGGACTGCTTGCTTGTGTTTTGGTAAAAACAGAAACATTGTAGGAAATCTGGGATGTGTTCAAGAAGAGGTGGGTTATTTTTAATGCAATAAAAATAAAAAGCTACCGAGCTTATATTATAAGCACTCCAGGTTTTTATGGCATACATTACTTTTATGCCAAGTGCTCTGTATTAACACAACACCTTTGGGTTCTTTCCAAGTTTGTCAAAATAATAAAAGCAAAGAGGGTTATCATTCTCATATTAGGGGTTACATTCTTATCTCAAGGAAGTCAATGGGAACATTATTATTATTCAATGGGGCAAAATATTAAATGTTAAAATCCTGTTGTCCAAGGACAAGAGCCATTGTGGATACAAATTAGTATGAAGTGCTGGATTGCTATTTAAAGTATAATTGTAGTCAATTTGGTAATTTAATTGAGTTACAGATGCTGTTTGATTAATAAAAAACTAGTATAAATGAATGTTTATTTTTCTTTTATACATACAATACCCAGTAGTATGTGTGAAAGTTAAGAACTTTTGAACCCTTGTATAAACTAATTAGGGAAATGTGACAGGGTTAATTTAATATTTGCTCTCACCCTGGGATTATTGCCCAGGAAAACTTTAATTTAATTGTTTGTAGGCTGATAATTTTAGTGGAGTTAAGGAATCAGGTTAACTAAAAGCAGGCTAGGTCTGAAATTGCAGAAGAAAAAAAAAGTTGTAAAGACACTGTAAAGTTTAGAAGTCTTTTGTCCTTGATAAGAAGACAAAAAACAAATAAAAAGACAAAAAGCACCAGAAGTGTTTTAAGCATAGCATGTTGGTTGTTTGTTTTTTTTCAGATCCAGGCAAAAGTTTGTACAATTAGCGCACAGAAATTAACTCCAGCACAGTTCATGCCAGAGTTTATTTCTCCTAGGCACAGCATTTACCTACCTGTGTCCCCAGGCCAGCAGCACACTGAGCTGAGGCAGAGGGCTTGGGGTCAGCTTGCCAGCCCCGGACTCAACTTGGCTCAATGTGCTGTGGAGGGGTTGTCTGGGGCACAAAGGTGCTGCAGTGCAGGGCTAGCTGACAGGCAGCTCCCGTACTGTAGCACCTTCATGTCCCAGTCAGCCCCAGTCACCATCTACATGGGCATTTTGACACAGTCTGCTCTGCTGTAGGATAGTGCTTGTCCTGGACAGTAGTATTCTACAGGAGTTAATTAATTTACTGTGCCCCAATATGCATGTACGTGAAGACAGTGACACTAATACAAAGCTTATTAGTCAGCTCCACAGAAAAGCGCCCATGTAGATGCAGCTACTGATGGTTAATATGACAGGCCAAGTAGCTTAATAAATAATGCACATAGTATAAAAAGGGGTTTTCATTTGAGATCTTTCCATCTTGAGGTGGATGAACTGCCTAATTAACTACTTTGTCAGAGTGGTAATTTACTTTTTATGATTTTTTAATCTTTAAGTTTGCGATAAACATACAGAATTTTTACCTTAGTATTGATAGTTATCTAACTGAGGGCTTTTTTTAACTGTCAGCTCCTGCTAAGCCTTTCATATTCTAAACAGAGTCAATTTTTATCTTGTCTCATTTCAATGAAACCTAGTAAGATCATAATAGTGCAAATTATTAAAAGGAAGAGGGAAATAATTAGAATGACAATAACACAACTGCCACAAGTTAGGTTCCTCAACCCACATCAGCCTGATTTGCTAGGCTATTTTGCATTTGAAGCTCTATTAGCTTTTGTGTAATTTATATGGTGTGAGTGCTTATGAAAAATCTTAAATTGGTATGTTATATTTAGGCCTGTAAATATGGATTTGGAAAAATAATTTTAGCAGCCAGATTGGAATTCTTTCTTCCTTTCTTTCTCTTTTTTTTAATTTTTGCTTTGGTTATTATACCTAGCAAAATAAAATCCAAAAAAGAACAAAAACAAACAAACAAAAAACCCTCAAAGATTTGTAAGATAACTTATTCCTAAAAGGGGTAAAGCTTCTTTGGTAATTGAGTAAATATTTTCCTGTCCCATAATATGTAGGAGTAATAACATGGGCTTTTTGTAACTTGAAAGCTTATTTATATATACATTAATAAGTATTAACAGCGGCAATATTGCATAGGTCAAAAAAGACCAAAATGGACCAATCATGGAGACAGGAAGCCTCAGCGTTATAGTTGTTTTCCCCCTGAGAATTTGCTGAAAGGTAGTGTTTTCCCCAGAACTATAGAAATGCAATATTTTCATTGAGTATCCTGTGCAGATGATTTTCATTTTGCTCAGTGACATATCAGCTTTTATACAGATGTTCTTAATTGAAGTTGTATTTGTGTGAGGAATTTTTTAAGGCAAATGAAAAGTCATAAGTAACTTTTAAAGACATAAGTAATTTTAAAGTCATAGGTACTTATGAAAAGTCTTAAGTAATTTTTAAAGGCAAATTAAACTGGCAATGAATGCAGTGTCAGATCCTTTGGCTATCAGGTATCAGACTAAATTTTATCCCTAATTTTTTCTAAGGTGTAGCAATGCTTGAAGGACCAATGTATGCAGTTGGAGGCCATGATGGATGGAGTTATCTCAATACAGTAGAAAGATGGGATCCACAGGCACGGCAGTGGAATTATGTTGCTAGCATGTCAACTCCTAGAAGCACAGTAGGGGTTGCAGCATTAAATAGCAAGTAGGTAAAAACAAAAAGATAAAGTGCTCTTGTTTATGTGTTTTCTTTACTCAGAGAGCAGTGTATTTTTTCATATATTATTTCCTATCCTTTATCATTTTTCCTCTTAAGAAAAGGTTTAAAACAAAACCCCTTATTTTGTTTTCTGGTATTTTCTTCTTTTAAATGTTTCTTTAATGAGTAAATTATGTTTTAAAGGTGTTTTCCTTATTTATAATTACAATAATTTGAGAATGATTTTACAGTCAATTTAGAAGTTAGCATTTTAACACTCATTTTAGACTTTTCATCTATTACCTTTTTAAAGAAAGTTTCCATTTCCAGGTTAAAATCAACAAAAGTCTGCTATTACAACATCTATAAACCCCTCCCCCTGCAAATTGACAGTAATCCCTGTCCACAAAAAAAAGGTCACACACACACACACACACACACACACACACACACACTTTTTCTGTGTCTCTTGTTAG
>NW_017729029.1:29430767-29432371 GCF_001723915.1 Gavialis gangeticus | reverse complement strand
ACACACACACACACACACACACACACACACACACTGAAGCTGTGCCAAGTCCCAAATAAGAAGAAGAACAAAGAACAAAGGAAATATATTGTATACAAAGAAAGGGATGGAAAAGTTTTATGTATCAAGTTTGAAATAACTACTATCCCTAGAGTTTCTAATCCTAGCAGGGGTTTATTCTGCCCCTTTCTCATTTGACATAGACAAATTAAATTCCATGGGATGTTAGACATGGATCTTTCAAATAAAATATGGTGTGTGCACTCTCCAGAGGTAGCATCTAATGAAGTGGTCTGTAGTCTTGCTGAATGAGCTAGTCTCTATGGGTGCCTATACACGTGCTCCGGGGGGGGAGCAGTTGCATTTGAATTAGAGCTATTCTCGGGATCTGCTGTAATTAAAATGCCGGAAGTGTCCCATGTATTCAGTGTCCTGCATTTCAAAATTGTAGTGCTTTAACTAAAGCTTGTCAAACAGGCTTTAGTTAAAGCACCCCTGCCACCATTTTGGAATGTGGGATGCTGAATACATAAGATGCTGCTGCATGCTGGAGCATTCTGATTGGACCACTTCAGCAGACCCGAATCAAATCTGCTCTGGCACATTCTAATCAGAACGTGTCAGGACACAAGTAAGAGTGCCCTAAGGTGCCAGCCTGCCCTGCCTTCTGCCTGACTTCAAACTAACATGGCTAATTATCTCTCTCCAGAGATACTAGAATTCTCAAGAGCTTTGCATGGAACTAGAATTTTTATCTAGGCATTTTAAACTAAACTTGTCATTCTTCCCACTCTTACACACTAATTTCTTTGGTATTCTATTTCAAAAATGGCTACATTTCACTACAGAGCGAATATTACTTTAGTACAGGACAGGGTCATTTTTACTTTCATTTCTCCTTCTCCCTCACATCTGAGATTGGCTGGACATAGGAAATCTTGTCTTAGACAGAGCTGTTGGAGTCAGTGTACCATCTTATCTAACTCTAACAATCCTCCAACCATGATTGTTTGAGGGGTATGTATGAGCTCAAATGGGGTGTGGACAGATGCTCTTACCAATATCATGTTTTACAATCCTATTTCATGCTGCTAAGCTAATTTATGTGGATCTAAATTCAACTGAGTTATGACCCATGGATGCATTACATCCACCCATGGGAGAACAAAGCTCCTAAATGCCTTTATCCCTGCAGGTATTAAATTTCCTCACACAGTTTAAGTTACTGTGCTTAGACATTGGACAAGTTTAATGCATATATTTACACAAAAAATTAGAGTAACAGAACTATTCGAGTTCCCATTCTCTTACAGAGGAAAGACCTTGCAAATATCCTTAATATAAACTTCACCAGAAGCTCCTCAGAATGTCTTCCAGAATGATATGCAGGAAATTGCTTTGTTGAAGAGGAAATTCATCCTAATGTAGCTAAGCCCTTGAGCACTCCTGAAATAGGCTGCCTGTTTTCGCTGAACTCTAAATTTAAATTATGTCTGTTAGTTTTGTGAGGTAATCTACTGCACAACAGGGAATAGGGTGAGATCATGTTTGCTTTGATTTCTTCCATTGTAGCTTACCAAAAGTCTTCCATGTAGTATTTTTCC
>NW_017729029.1:29410409-29430756 GCF_001723915.1 Gavialis gangeticus | reverse complement strand
ATCTACTGCACAACAGGGAATAGGGTGAGATCATGTTTGCTTTGATTTCTTCCATTGTAGCTTACCAAAAGTCTTCCATGTAGTATTTTTCCTTTTCCAACATTTCCCTAGACCTGTATTTTTGACCATCAGGTTTCTGATCTCAGCAAAAAACATTTTGCATTTTGTAGGAAGCTATTTTGCCCAAGGAATTACTATAAACACTACCAATGTATAATAGGATACTTGGCCTTTTCCTTGGAGAAGTAAGGTACATCTTACACTTATTTTTAAACTATGTCTACTGTGTTTTTTAGCATATAGTCTTGGGTTGTGTTATAAAGGGGCTCTCAGGGGAAGAGGGGATGGATCCTAGAATCTCTCTGTATATATGTAATATATATGTGTGTCTATATATTAGATATATACACGTCCACAAGAATTATAAAAAGGTGAGATTTATCCAATGCACCAATTAAAAACCAAACAAACCAAAAACCAAACCATAGCTGTGTAAATGCCAGTCAAAGTGCACCCCAGAAACAATCTACCGCCAACACCTATCCATTACATGTTGGATTTCATTAAATGTTCATCTTCTGTTTCAACCATAACTAATGCCGCTTTCACTTGCCAGGGAACTAGATCTTGATCTAGCTCATATATAGTAGCAACCTCATGCAAGGTTCAAGTTATCAGTATAAACAAGTCGCCAATATAAGCAAGTCAAACTGTTTCCAAAATAATATAGTAAACTTATGCACTCTTTGGAATACAGATGCAATTTGACAGGTGTTCCCCAATGAGAAAATATACAGATGCACTCTGTACCAGCTACATTGCCCAGGCTTTCAGCAAGTAGCATTGGTACCTGTCCAATCTGGAAGTGAAAAGGGCACAAATAACTGACAGGTTTCACATAAAAAAAAGGTTACATGAGCTGTATTGAGCTCATATGCCATCACAACTCCCTCAAATCAGTCAAAGATCTATAAGGGCTTGAGGACTTATGAAGAAGCTCATGAACAAACAATTTTAAAAATGTGCTCATTTGTGGGACAAGCACCATTTCCAACATAGGTGCCTAATCAGGATTAAACTTCAGGTTACTTTGATTCACGTCCTAACATTATGCAGGCACTGGAAAGACAGGCAGCTATTAACATTAAGCAGACTCTAGAAATGAGCATGTCACTCACACAGAATAATGATACATTAGTATAAACTGCCTCACTGTTTGCCCAATAGTATCACAACATGTTGAACAGAATGGATGACACAGCTGGTTCCTGAAAAATCATCAGCCTTAGGGTCTTTCAAGCCCAAGCAGAGAGATAAGGATGGGTCAAAAATGTTGTTCATATAGTATTTGGTTCGTTAAAAATCTTTTAAATATTAAAGCATAGTAAAACTGTTTAACAAATGCTGTGTTTAAAATGTCAAACAGCTACAAGCAAAAATGTTACTCGATGGAAACACTACTGGTATTTTCCCCTCACCCCAGACTACCTGTTTCCTGTTTTGTTTTTTTAAGGTTATGTTCCATGAATAGCTCACTTACAAAGAAGGATTTTTAATTTTCCTTTTTTTTTTTACTGCTCAAAATATTTACATTACTGAAAAGGTAACCTTCCCTTCTTATGTCTTAGGATAGTAATTAGGCAAAAATAATTACATGGTATAATTGTTAGATACCAAATTTCAGTAATTTCTAGCATTCTAAAGCATTTTAAATGAGACTAACCAAATAAAATCCCTCTTAAAATAATGCAAGCAGTTGTGTATGTTAACAGTTCTGGTTTATCCTCATGTGGGTTATTATAGGTTATATGCTGTTGGTGGACGGGATGGCAGTTCCTGCTTAAAATCCATGGAATGTTTTGATCCTCACACTAACAAGTGGAGTATGTGTGCTCCAATGTCTAAGAGAAGAGGAGGTGTTGGTGTTGCAACATACAATGGATTTTTATATGCAGTGGGAGGTCATGATGCACCTGCTTCCAACCACTGTTCTCGACTTTCCGATTGTGTGGAAAGGTAAGGATGTTTTTATCCTCTATGGAAACAGAAATATAAATTTGCTTATATTGCAAAGGAAACTTCTTAACTAAAAACATTACATTTGCAAAGTGTAAATGTTAAGTACGTTTTAGAAAAATGTAAGTCTCTGCTGTAGCTAGTTAGAAGTAAGAGATTTTAAAACCAGGCAGGGTAGTCTAACTTACATGTCATAAGGTCTAGATATTGGCATGTGTTTTACAAAGACAAGTAAATAACTGAGATTGTGAAAAGGTCCAACAGTCATCTCAGTTATGTATTTATTAAGCAGAATAAAACACTATAGATTAATTTAATTGGAATTGCTTGAAGGTTGAGGGTCATGTAAAAAAAACCTTGAACAGACTCTGGAAGGTTTGGTTTGTGTACCAAAGAAGTGATTAAACATACCAATTTGAACAACTAATAGATGTGTTTTTTCTGGAAGGCAAATCGAGTGCCTTGTGTTATGATGAAACTCCTAATTTACTTGCATAAGATTCAACAAAGATCTAGTTCATTTGTTCTAAAAAAACAAAAAAAAAAAGAAAAGAAAAAGTTTTAGAAATATATTGGTTAAAAAAGATCATATTTTACTTTACAGTAGTGAGAACAATTGATGTTTCAGTTCTCTGAATGCTCAAAAAACTGAAAAATATGTTTTAGATGTTTAAACTAAAACTTTCAATACATTTGTTTCATGTTATATGAATTATTGTTTTGACATAAAATAAGTTGTATTTTGAGTTCCTTTTAATATTTTTCAAAAATATTCTTTTCAAACTAAAAGGTAATTTTAAGTGAAATAAGTAATATAATTTGAAAAATGTTAAAAATAAATATTTCTGCTTTTAGATTTGCTTCTCCTCTCTTGCAGCATGAATAATATGACAAAAGCAAAATTAACTCAAATGAACCAAAATTAATTAAAATTTTTCATTAAAGATATATTTTTTTGTCAAAGAAAAGATTTAACCCAATATATTTTCCTGCTCCACTCAGCTTATGCTTTCCCTAATTAAGTATTTTTCAAAAATACATTTCATTCCTATGCAGGAGCCTAACAAGTTCCTATGCACCTTTAAAGTTCCACTTAAAACCCTCAGTCCTATATTCTTTGTAGCTATACATGAAGGACAGTAAAGATAGAAGGACAGTTGTTGGACGTAAATACATTTCTTGGAAAAAACTTTCCAAATTAGCTCTTATTAAGCAAAAGTAGATTTATGTAAGAATCAGTGAAAATAATTTCCATATGAAGTACTGATAAAATATGCAGACAGTGTCTCAGAAAAATGCAAACACCATTATTATTTAAGAATAATAATATTGTTTTGTTTGCTGCTGCCCCTTATCATGGTAATGTGTGGATGATCTCAGATGATAAGAGTACATTTATTCTCTGGGGAAAGAGCATGACATCCTGTTTGACAATGACTCATCTGGCTATTTCATAAGCACTGGTGACAGAATGTGTAGACACTACTGTTGTAGTCTTCTGTGGTGTTGCTTTAGGAAAGGCAAGTGAAACATGGATGAACGTACAAATAGTTATGGGGCTTGTCATTGTTACATTCTACTTTCAGTCATCTTGATCTCCTAACTTCAGTGGAATGCATTCAGATTTAGAGCAGGTTAACTTCAGGATACTGTCTTGATTTATTGTGCTGTGGCCAACAGGGAACTGAAAAGGTAAAGTTTTTCCACATATTAAATCTTGCAAAAGGTCACTAATAATTACACAAGATAAGTTTTACTCATGCAATGAAATTTTTTTTAAATGTAGCTTTGGCATGACACAGTGCAGGCAACTAAGTTACGAGCAAAAGGATAAAGCTATACCTTCAAATCTACAGCCATTTATATCATTAAATAAATGTTGCAATACTCTTGGTTAATACTTTGTTCATATTCAGATTGCATTACAAGAATTAAATTTATTTAAGCTGAAAGGAGAATAGGACTATGGCCATAAAATGGGAATATATATTTAATGTGCTTAAAGAGTCCTCTAGTGGTTAAACACAAGATTTAATCATGTTATTTCTACTGCTCTATATGAATGTAGACAGAATAGATGAACAATATCACACATGAAATTAACCTGAGTTATTTAGATTTTAAAATTGTGGTAATCCTGACTGGCTTCACTCTAATTATTATTTTTTCATTATTGTCATAAAATATTGTAGATATGATCCTAAAACAGATGCCTGGACTACAGTGGCACCTTTAAGCGTTCCAAGAGATGCTGTTGGTATCTGTCCTCTCGGGGACAGGCTGTATGCAATAGGGGGCTACGATGGCCATACTTATCTGGACACAGTGGAGTCATATGATGCACAAAACAATGAATGGACAGAGGTAACTTCATATAAATAAATTAAAAGCTGAGCACTAAATCAATTATTCACAGGGAAAAAAGAAATTACATTAAAAATAGAACAATAAGTCTCACTTACTTTCTCTGTAATGTATCAAGACACTCTACTATCCTGATTTTGTTAGTATAGAGTGTTGGTTATAGCAATATAACCTTATATCTTTAAAATCACTAGCTAATTCTCAGATAAAACTGACATTAGGATGGTGTTAAAATGGTGTGTGTGTATGAATAATTTAGAGTATAAAACATTAAATACTCTAATTATCCCCAAAACAGCTGTTATGAGATCACAAATTTCAGAAGTATTGACATTAAAATAAAATAAAGCGGGTTAAGCTATGGTACAGCACCCTCATCAAAGTTGTCATTGCTTTGGAAGTATGTCATGCCATAACTTAATGAATATTAGTATTTGTGGTCCCAGATCAGATAAAAACTGATTTTTAAAGACAAATTGAACACATTTGAAAGACACTTGTCCCTTTGTTTATAAAGGTGTCCAAGATATTCTTGTATGTTAAACAAAAAAGGTTAACTCATTTTCTTTTTCAGTTTCAATATTAAAAATAAGTTATCATTGGCCCTGGGTTTTAGACAAACTTATGGCTACCTTTGCCACATCATACGTTCCACTGAACATAAAGGATTATTATTGAGATCAATCTGATCAACATTAAACAAAACAATCCAATTTCAATGTAGACTTTGCAGAGACTGACTGGTAAGGTGCCACATTAAGTGTTTGGTGACATTGTAATTTACTGCCGAGTTGTCTTAGACAACTACATGTTATGTATGTCTGCTATACAACATTATGAAATCCTAACTGCCTGTAGTCTGAAAGATTTTGGGACCTACAACAACAGTGAAGGCCTGATTAAATGTGAATAGATAAGGAGCAATGTTATCCACTAAATATTATTTTCTCCTTATATGTTAGTTACTGTTGAAGTGCAACTAAAGCTGACAATGTAGTGCTCATTCACAATGTAGTGCTTTCTGTCTCAAAATTAAGTTATAAGAGAATCCATCCAATTTTATGGATTTTTTTCAGAATGACTGAAAAGCTGAAATTGTCATGAATTCTGTATTGTTCTGCCTCATATGTATATTAGTCACCACTACCCTCTACTGGAAGGATTTTTAAGCCTGCTCAATTTTTTCACTGTTGTTTTCTAGAGCAGTGATCCTCAACCAGGGTGCTGCAGCAAAGAACTCAGAAAGAATTGCTCTATTACTTTTCTTTAGTCAAAAAACAAGTGAAAACTGTGAGCTGGCGTTTTCTGAGGAGTGCCAGTGAAAGGTTAAGAACTGCTGTTCTATACCAGCAGATGTTATGTTAAGGCTAAGTACAGATGTTCAAAAAATCCTTGGTGGAAGCACTCAATCACACTTTACTTAAAGTGCTGTAAGATAGAGCAGGACTGAACTGGGCAGATATTCACCATTTGGTGTGTGTTGGGGGCTCATTTCCTGCCTGCACTGGCCAGGGCCAGCAGGCAGGGGCATGTCCACATGCCTCCCAGGAGACTGCTGGAGTAGCTCCTCTCCCCAGCTCCCCACCCCCAACCAGATAGTGACTATCAGCAGCAGCAGGGGAAGAGGGGGAGAAGGGAGCCCCTCCTGCTGCAAGCCCCCCCGCCAGCTTCTTGGCTAGGGTCTCAGGAGTGGGGCAGGAGAAGCAAGCCAGGTCTGTGTGGCAGGGGGCCTCTCTTCTCCCTCACCCCCACTTCTTGAAAGCTGAATTCAGGAGTTGCAGCTCAGGGCTGCCTGGCCTGGCTTTTTGCTATGCTGTGACCTGGGCCCTGTGGGGAAAGAAGCCCCCCTTCCATGAACACCCCCCCACAGCTTGCTGTATGGGGTTTCACAGTTGGGGGTGGGACAGGACTGGGCTTAGCCAGTTCTCCCCACCAGGGGGAGGGGGGACGTATTCCCCCCCAACCCCAGTTCTTGGCATAGCAAAAAGCTGGGTCGGGCACAGCCCTGTGCTACAGCTCCTTGCTGCAGCTGTCAAGAAGCTAGGGTGGAGAGGTTGGGATATGGAGCCCCCCTGCCATGTGGAGCCAACCCATGGCAACTGTAGTTGAAGTTTGGGCCCACCCTCCTTCCCTCGCCTGGAGGGCGGAGGTAGTTTTGCCTGTGTTCTGGCCAGTGGTCTGCAATTTGCTGGGCCAGCCACTTCCAGTCCGCAGTGTGTCCCACAAACTCAGGAGGCACCAATCACCCCTGTAAAAAATCATGCTAGAAGCAAATATCTCATGAGTCTTAGAAAGACACTCTTTAATTAATTTCCATCTGCTAGAAAAACATTGCTTTTAGAGAAAGTAAACTACTTGGCTTTATATCTGTGAATCATAGTTTATATAAAGTTAACTAAACAAAATGTTTCTTACATTTAGGAAGTCCCTGTCAATATTGGAAGAGCTGGTGCCTGTGTTGTTGTAGTGAAGTTGCCGTGATGGATACTTCTGGTGAAATAAAATTTGAGTACAGTTCCGCGAAACTGTGACAAGAGAAGAAGAAACAAGTTCTAGAATGCAATAAGAACTATATACATTTCAGCAGTCCTCCACTGTAGGGAAGACTCAGATCTAAGCCATTATATGGTTTGAGCACAAAAATTTACTTCCTCTGCTCTGCAAAGTCAGAGGTTTTTGAAAAATATGACTCAGTATTTTGTTACACAATACACATTCATACAATAATATCTTTAAATAGTTTGTGTCCACTATGAAAGTTTACTTGTTATTTATAAAATGCAATAGCAGCTACAGTAATCATGTGTCCCTGAACAAGTGTCAATATACATTGTTTTCCTTTCAATATCAGGAGCAATGATGACATTAAAATTATAAGCTTATTTACTATAAAGTAAATGAAAAGCAAATAATACAGCACATAAAAATCTTCCTTTGACAGATAACTGTGTAAAAGAAAGTACCTTTAACAGCTATTCACTGGCAACAGAGAATCAGTAGCAGGAACTTCATATTTAAATTCAGAAATAAGATTAATTAGTAAAATATTTAAATTTGTCATATAAACAAATTCCGAGCAGCATAGCATTTGTTCTTTTTGCAATTGCATTCCCTCCTGCCCCCAAATTTTATCCTGATCCTTTCTATGCATTTGTAGGACTGGAAATATATCCATTTGAGAAACATAGTAAATTAAATTCTGTATTCAAATTTAAAATATATTGAGTCCAAACAGTAGCACTGTGACACTATTGCTTAATTTTTTTAGCAGATACTAAAGGACATCTCATTTATTAAAAGACAAATAACATTGCTACTCTAACTTTTATTCACTAAAAATTGATGCTTTGACAATGCATTGATAAGTGCTATTATTATGCTGATCACAATGTGTCAGATTATTCACTGAATAATATTTGCCTACTAACCATCTGTCAGAATGTGTTAAATGAATTTGGCATTTCTTGCAATAATCACCATGCATTAGACTTTATCACCAGTAAAATGTTGGTAAAATTACATTCATAACTTAATATCATATTGATATGACAATCTATGACCTCAGCTGAAGAGTGCCAGCTTCTTCCAATGTACAGTATAAATATTAGAGTCCAAGAACATGTGTACTGTGTAACAGTATGTACCATTGAAATAAGCATGTTTACATTTTATCTAAAACTATGTAGAATGCTACAAAACAAGATTAACTTCAGTGACAGAATCACTTGAAAAACAGCACATAATTAGCATGCATGCCTTTTCTTCTGTTGTGTGCTAATTTAAGGATTTTGGTTTGTTTTTCTCATTTTGATCATGTCATGTACTGGAATTATATAGTAGAAAATGTAATGTATGTAAAATGTTCTATACTGTAAAACATGTTATTTGGGTAGTGTCTATTTTAGCTTTCAAAATTCATTTATTTCACCATGAAAAAAAGTCAGAGTAAAGTAGTGAAAATGCTCTATGAACAAGTAAAAAATAACTTTTGTGATAGAATGTTACATTTTCAGAATTCTGCTGTATGCTATTTTAAAACACTTTATACCACAAATTGTGTAGAAAACATCTAAGAAAGAGAGATCACTGGGATATTTATAAAACAAAGCAAATAAAAGGTTTTTAAATTTTAAAATTAATTTACACATTATGTTCATATTGTGGCATGCTGGATTTAAATAAATTTTACTTTCTCTCCTAAGAAAATCACCATGAAATTCTGGGTTGCATTTAACAAGGGATATGCTTTTTGATTGTGTGTATTTCAAACCATATTGGTTTACTTTATATCAAGTATTGCTCAACATATCAAGTTTGCCTTCCCTTTTTTGATGATGTGCTATTACTATAAATGATCAAGTGCTCATTCATATAGCTAAAACATTTCTAAATGGGAGAGAAAATCTGGTTTAACCTTAGTATGTTAGACACAGCTATGAGTTAAATCCATGCTGTCATTCTACTGTATTCCTGAGATACTCTCTCACTCCAGTTTCTGCATGAGGTTCAGATAATAAACTAAGATTATCTTCTTCTTTATACCCAAGTCCTAGGAACCTCACTCCACTATTCTTTTCTGCCTCTGAGTACTAAGATTCAATACAAAAATGATAAACTTCATTGAGGAGTTCCTAAGAGCTTCCAAGCTCTCTCCAGCAGACTTGTCTGATTCACTTGCCAAGTGTTTTGTGCTGTAGGCATAATAATTGAAATGCATAGAATGGCACAATCCAATTTACCAAATTTGAACAGCTTTCTTCAAAGCTGTAGTTTCTAAATTGAAATGTAAACCATTTGGGAATAGGGCTAGCCAGATAAAAACTCCATGACACAAGCCTGAGATTTTGGTATTAAGATTTTTTAACATATGAGAAACTGAAGCACATATTTGAAGTTGGAATACGATATAATAAAATTGACTTTGTAAAGGTCAATGCCCTTAGTCCAGCCTGCTGTTTTTGAAGTCCAGAATTTTCCAAAGTGAAGGAAGAATGGGATAATATTGAAAAGAATCATGTGACAGACCACTGTATTTAACAGGGTAATGCATTATGGTGCAGACTGTAGAGGAAAATATGGGCATATTTGGTATCTGTGTAGACTTACAGGGTAGGGACAGAAACTAAACATAAACAGGTGTCAATTATAAGTATAATGGTACTTTGATTACTATATGAAATTCAAAATTCTGGCTAGTTTCACTCTACTCTCACAAAATTGACTATTCTCCCAGTGGCAAGATGTATGATGCTTCTAACTCTGCTTTACCAGATGCTATCAGCCCTTTTGTATGTTACTCCAGTTGCACAAAACTGATTTAAACCTTCTCATTTATTAATCCAGGTGGCTTTCATACCTCAAGATTAGACCTACCAAGCCTGATTTTCCCATGCCTAGCCTAAAGGCTCTGGGCAAACTCATTTGGAAACTACAATTTTTTGTTAGTTACACTTGAGGCAACATATTGGAGGACCCTAGGGTGAGCAGTGACTGAAAGAGTATGAAGGTAATCAAGGCTGAAGGTCCCTGCAGAAATGTCTCTATGTTTAGGGTCTTGGCAAAAAAGCATGCCTAAATTGGGAATGGCTGAAACAGGAAGTCTCTCAGGAGTCATCTCAGGACTCTCTTCTGGTTCATTAGAAAAGAACTGGGTTGAGGAGGGAATTAAAAACTGCATTAGTAATCAATTTTTCATACCCTCTCTGTTAAAACAGTTCATTTCAAGCCTACAGAGGCCAGTGGTGGTTTACTTTCTGAACACAGAGAAAGAAGGTTGGGAGGAGGTGAAATGTTAAAGCAGAGAACATATCCCTTCCATTTCCCACCCACAGCAGCTCAAGCTTTATTCTGTCTATATTATTTTGTCTCCCTGCCATCTGCCTTCATCATTTCCTGTGATTTCTGCCAGGAATTTGTACTGTTTAGCATTTAAAAGCCAAGGAAAAATGTGGGGAACCAATGAAATGCATCTGCTTCTGCTATAAGCTCTCCCATTTAGCATTTGACTACATTAAAACCCCTGAAATCCCTCTCAACTTCATGCATCTCTCCCTGACATATCTGCTCATCTCTGCTTGCCCCCATACACATGCCATCCTCCCTGTTAACTACAGCCTATGTTGAGCACATATGAAGAAAATGTGGAAGTACACCTACAGTTTCATACTTTCATAGTTGTTAGGGGCTGGAAGGGACCTGACAGATCACTGGGTCCAGCCTCCCTGCACCTGGGCAGGAAAGACTACTGGGATCAGATGACCCCAGCAAGATGGGTTTCAAGATGTTTTTTGAAGATTGCAAATAGTCCATGCATCCCTCTATCTAGAGTCTTAAAAAGTACTAAAGCACTGTATGTTGACATTTAGATTTTCCAACACCAGGGCTCTTTCTCAGTCCCTTTCTCCAGCTACCCCCATTCTGCACTATTTTTTAAGGTCTTCACTGTTTAATCTCTGCCCTAGGCAGGTCACAGGGAGCAAGCCCTTAACAGCTTCTCTACTACTCTCCCAGGTCTCAACATTCTCTAATACTGGAGTCATCCCCCAGTAATATCCTTTCAGACCCCAAATTAGCTCCCTTTTCCTATTTCTTCTTTCTCTGTTTAATAGTACCAAATCCAACCACAACCATTTAATTAGGTACAGTTGAGAAGCACCAGTTCTATCAGAAGTGAATTGAAACACTGTCTTAAAGAGACCATGCCTCCTGTGTGCTTCCTGCACATACTATGCTCCATACACAGTGTTAAAGAAGTAAAGCTGCAGTCTGCTGGAGCACAGTAATTACTGGGACTGTGTGCAGCTTTGGTCACTGATTCGAATCAACGACGATTTAGCCCAATTCGGCAGCTGAATCTCCAAATCCAAAATGAATCAGAAAACCCTTTAATTTCTCTGGATCAAATTGAGACCCTCCAAATCGATTGAGAGAGATTCAGAGAGATAAATGATTCAGACATAGACACAACTTTAAATTTTTTTTCTACATACCTCAAGGTACCAGGCAGCTATTGAATGCTGAGATGGTGGGGTGGATGGAGCGTCCCATGGGAGCAAGGAGGGGGGGCATTCCAGCACACTTGGCGGTGGATCCAGAAGTGGACCAGAAGCACTTCTAGTTCACTTTCAGGTCTGCTGCAGAGCACTCAGAGGACCCTCCCACTGCCCCCTGGCTCAGTGACTGGTGCCTCCTGGGTCTGGGGGTGAACCTGGGGTCCCACCATGGCCAATTACTGGTCCACAAGGCGTGTGTAGGGGGGTGTCTCCTGCATGCTTGGTGGAAGACCCAGAAGTGGACTGGAAGTACTCCTGGTCTACTTCTAAGTCCACCGCTGACCATGCGGGGGGGCCCCCCACACTCCTGTGGGACGCTCCATATGCCCCACCATCTCGGTGTTTACAAGCCATGCCTGATACCTCAAGGTATGTAGAAAAAACATTTAAAGCTGTGTCTATGGCTGAATTGCTGATTCCCTGAATCAGCATTTAATCTTCAGATTCAGATACAGCTGAATTGAATTGGGACAGTGATCCGAATCAACTAATCAAATCACTTTCCCCAAATCGGGCTGAATCCAAATCAAATATGGCCCACTTTGCACACCCCTAGTACAGAGTTATTAAGTTAGTGCTACCAATGATGAAACCCTAGAAAAGGAAACATGCATTATTCCTCTACAATTCCTGATGTAATAGTGAGTATAATAATAATAATAATAAAAAAAATCACTGGACATTTTGATGTGTCAAAATTCATTTTCACTAAAATTTGAAAATACATCTGATATTTAAATAATTTCAAACTTTTTTGAGGGGGAATTTCTTTAAACTGTTTACAGTTTCATGGAAAAAATCAGAATTGTCAAAATGATGTTTTCTGATGGAGAGCTGTTTTAATGAAAAATTTCCAACCAGGTACTGGTACTGAGTGGACTTGTATTTAAACTCCACAAACCTCTTTCTGCCTAATGTTTCAAATGTCTAAAGTTTTTAATAGTTCTAATGATAAAAATATAGACAGCCAGCCCCTTCTTTAAAGGTTTTCAGAAATATAATAACCTCAAACTGTAAGCCATATTTTACCCCAGCTATATGGAAGCATGTGTGAGAGTTTGTTGGAAAAAGAAAACATAAACATACAGTTTTGAGCATATTTTAAAGCAATAAGACTAGATTTTAAAAATGCTTCATGAGGCTGAAGAAAACTGGCGTTACACCAGGTTGTGGGTGGCTGGGTCTTGGGCCACTTGGGGATCAAGTTGCAGACCCGGGTAAGGATGGGTGAACAGCATCCAGGGGACAAACCAGGTCAGGGAGCTGAGGGAGGAATCTAAAAGCCAGGCACAGAGCTGTCATGGATCAAGTTTTGGCTTGTTGCCCTTGTGCTTTCTGTTCCTTTTCAGGGATTTATACATGAGAAATGGAGAGTTTGCTGACACCAGATGGCCACTTTGGTGATAGGTAGTAGGCAGAAGGTTAGGCCCTGCTGGAGGCTTTATGCCAGTCTTGACCAGCCAGGCAGGAGGATGGGGAGATCAGCTTGAGGATAGCAGGCTGGGATGAGCAGCTGTACTGGACAGGACAATGCCACAGGTGACCTGATGCTTGTGGGCCACTGAAATGAACAGACACTTTAAGAATGAAATCAATCTGTTCTGCTTGAGTATCAATTTATTTTTAGAATAATTATTTTTAGGGTGGATCAATGAAGGTGTCTCCTGGAAGCCTAGGAGTAAAAAGGGTAGAATCCAGAAAAAGGGGCAGTGGGATGAAATTTCAATTAATATACTAAAAAACACCATACCAACAACAAAAACCATGTTAGAAAGAAAGTATTAACTGTTTTTGCATACTGATTACCTTTGCATTTAAGATTAAAGATTACATTTCTTTTTGTTGTTGTTCCAGAAATATTTGTAAGTATCTGATATAACCCGGGTAAACCCAAGGTTGTGCCTATTCTGAATAGGATGAGATGGGTAGGCAGGAAGGGGTGCTGTGAGAGGGATGCCAGAATTTCAAGCAGATCCCTCTTTCCTCTATAGAGTTAGCCTAAGCCCAAAGTTCTTAACTATATACAATTTATTGAGTTATAATATACATAAACATAAAACTAAATATCATATGTATATATTTACACAGTGAACATTAACCAATAACCAAGGTCAAACTCTAAATAACACTATTTACAACATTACAATACAACATTCAATTACAAAATATAAGGTGAAAACATGAACAATCTTAATAACATCTATTCCTTAATATAGTCCCTGACCCATGGCAAGAGACAGTCCTTCTTCCAATGGAGCCCTTTGGTGGGGGTGTCCAGAAAGCACCAGGGGCCCCTCCCCTTAGGGCCTTGACTAGGTGAGGAGCTGCTCACCTGGCCCCTTCTCTGGGTTTGTCTGCCCCAAATGTCTTTCCCCTGTGGGACCCAAGGGCCCAATCACTCATGCTCCCTCAGATGGTGGAGGTCAGGGCACAGCTCAATGGGGTCTCCTCTGCTGAAGCACCTCTCCAGGCCTCTCCCAAGCCACTGGGCTCCTCCCTACCCTGTGTCCCACTCTGAGCACTGAGGGCTCAGCTCCTCTCAGCTGCTGCACTACAGCTGCTGGCTTCTGGGTTCTGGGCCTCACACTGCAGCACTACTATTTCCCCATGCCCTGGCTTCAGCACTAAGGGCTCTTCTAGCACAGGCTGGGCCCTTCAGGCTCTCTCTGTCCATCCTCACGCTGAGTGTCTAACCCAAGCAGCCTCCACTGCTCCCTGGCTCCCAAGGCTTGGAACTGTGTGCCGCCCTACACTCCGTGGAACCTGGCCACTTCCTGGGAGATGGGGCCTGAGCCGCCTCACTGCAGTCCCCAAGGCCCTGCTGGGGTTGCAGGCTCGAGCTGCTGCTTGCAGCTCCCAAATCCTGGGCTCTGTGCACTGACCCATGCACCGTGATGGGCCTGAGCAGTCTCTCGGCTGGGTCTCCACTCACCGTCCCTGTGCGCTGTCAACAGCCCAAGTGGTCTCGCACTGCTCCCAAGGCTGCTCCTCCAGTGGCAGCTTCAGAAGCCTTGGGCCTATTGCCTGCTGAGGGAGAGGTCCCCAGCTTTTCTTGGCCCCACTCTTCTTGAGTCCTTTGCTGCATCTGGCCCTTGTGCTGGGCACACACCTCCTTTTATACACTCCAAGACTCTGTTTCTGAAGTCTTCTGGACCTGACAGTTTACAGTCTTTATTCAGGTCTGGGGGAGTTCTTTTCCCCCTCCCCTCAGGAAAGGGGCATGGCTTTGTTTCTCCTGCTACCTCCTGACTGGGGGATGGGCTCCACCAATCAAAACATCTGGATCTCAAGCCTGGTACTTAACTCAAGCTCTGAAAGGTGAGCATGATAAATGCTACACTGATAAATGCTAGAGAATAAAATAGTTTGTGATAGGAAGCATGGATTTTTAGCAACAAGAAATCCCTCTAGTAATGAAGTTATGTTCTTTACGATTTCCTGTTCCTTGAAACAGAAGAGGAGGATGTGAGCTTTAATTACAGGAGCAGCATCATTGCTGGCAAAAATCTGTGGCAGCAGCATATACTACCACTTCTCAACTGCAAACTATTTCCCATGAATAGTTCTGGTGATAGCAATCTTCTCTTACTTCTCTGACTCTAACCTAGACCCCCATTTATCATGATTCTTGCAACCATAATGATTACTACTTGTGCTACCTCCACTTATCTGTCCAAATTATTGGATTTCTTTCCTTTGTGGCTCTAAATCACCTCTCTCTCTTGGGCTTGTAACCAACTGTCTCTGTAACCATTTTTACAGTCATGTATATTAATGTCATTATATAAAATATAATATTTAGTATGGGTAATAAATCATTTCTCAAAACAAGGCTAATAACATCATCTCCATGGAGCCCTGGTGTCTTCCTCTCACGCTCACATCATTATTCATCCCTATCTTTTGTGAACCCACTGTGCACAAGCCATGAATCATAGGGGAGTTAAGGCAGCAGTGGGGGATGCCCATGAAATGCTATAAAGTTTCACCTCATCCAGTCCAGCACAAATGTACAGCCCTGTTCTTTTCAGCTCCTGTTCTCCTTTCCTGACCCATTTCTAACTTTACTCTTTTCCCATTTCTTTGTTACCTTTTTATTCCTATGGCAACCCCCAGGCAAGTGGGGAAAGGTGAAGATGGACACTGGACAGAATACACAGCACTCAGTTCACATTATCAGGATATTCACAAGCCAGTCACAAAAAAACTAATTACCCCCATCATTTGATTAACTGAATGACAGTGTATAAGGTGTACTTAACTTTTACCTATTAAATTTGAAAGAATAAGAATATGTGTGTGTGTGTGTGTGTGTGTGGGTAGGATCAGAATTAAAAACTATCAGTAAATAAATCAGCTTATGGGGCTCCCAGATTCAGAAGCCCATGGTGCACCCCTACAGCTGGGAACCCCATCATCTGCAGGTTTCAGGGGTGCATGGTATACCCCCATGGCTGGGAGCCTGGATCAGTTGACAGGGCTTCCAGCCATGGGGGCTTGCTACTAGCCTGTGGAGGGGGAGCCTGGGATCTGATCCTGGGCTCCCCCTACACTAGCAATAAGGCACGATGGGATATTATACTCAATCCCACAATCATGCCTCCTGCCATGCATCTGTGGCTGGCAGGAAGTGTGATTAGGTGGATCCTACATCAGATCCTATTGCACCCTTACACACCCATCTAAGGTGTGACACTGCCCTGTTTTCTGCTTTTATGTTTAATGGGAATCAAAACATTTTGTTTTTGTGTTTTTACATATAGGTATTTACATAACAGAAAACACTTCCAATAGTAGTTATCAATGTCTTACTTTACATTTTTGGTTATACATGAGTGAATGTTTTAATCAGTTTTATTAATTTTTGTTTTAATACTGTACTGGCATAAAGTGAAATAGGAAATGTCAAGGATAATAGTGGACCATTTCTCCCCCTGTATTCACTCCCTCAAGACAATGGACTTAGGTAAGCAGATTACTTGTTTTGAGTGTGTAACACAGTGACTGTATGTTCACTAATATATCACATTCTTTTTCTTCCAATTCTTCCTGTTGTTAACTGTCCAAGAACATTTGCTTCATTTAAAAATGGTCAGAGATGGCTTGAGCAAATGGAAAAGACCTTTCTATGTCTGGAATCCTCCTGTCCTGTCACTTAAAAGAAAATGACAGGGAGCATAGGTTATACATTTTTTTTTACAACAATTCAATACAGCACTGATCCCTGATATGAATACCTGTGTGGAATTTACAAAGGAAGGAGCAGAAGTTCCTAAACAGTTGAACTGGTAAACATTAAAGGTGCAGACAAAAGTAATATTTTTCACCCAGACTGGCCCCTGAAAGTGCTTACGGCCATGACATAACACATGTGCATAGCTGCGGAGTGCTTTTAACATGGCCAACTGTGGAAAAGAATAACACTCATCAAATCAGGTATTAGATTAAGGCACTCTGCTTTATAGTTTCTTAGGAAGTAGTCTTCCTTTTAATTTTTCAGGCATGGTCTGGGCTTTCAGCAAGGACAGAGGGGGAAGTGAGCAGCACGGAGCTGTTGGCTGACCGAGCCTGAGCTGGGTGGAGTGAAGCAGAGTCTCCTTACCCACAGACCTGACCCCAACTACCCCACTGGGGTACTGAAAGTAGAAGAGTTGGGCCTGCAATATGATGGTGCTCCATACCACTGCACGCTTCCTCCCACCAGTGGCAGCAGCAGCTGCTGGCTGCTTTGCCTGGCCTGAGCTGGAGGGCAGGGAGTGGAATGGAGCTTGTCTTGTGGCTCCTTGCCTTGTGGCAATCTCTCCCCAGCACCCCAGCCAGCATAACTGGGGTGAAGGGTGAGGTGAGGGGGCTCTGTTCCACTCCCCCACCTTGCAGCTCAGGCCATGCAAAGACCAGCCAGAAGCTCCATGATGCTCATTTTCTGCTGGCCAGGAGGGCTGGTACAGGCAGGCTTGATCCCCCTGACCCAACACTCCAACATCTGTTGGGTCGGGGGGGCTCTAATTCATAGCGTGTTCTGTAAAGTGCCATGAGTTAGAGCAGAGGCCTGAACATCTGTAAGCACCCTAAGGTAATCATTCTGTTAATACTTTCAAACCATAAATAGGGATATATATATATATATATATATATTTAATGGAAAAAAAGCTCACTTACCACTAAGTAGAAAACAACAAAGAAATGGGAGAGAGAAGATTTACTACTGCCCTGCTCTCAGAAGATACTAGTATAGTGCATGTGAATACATGATTTGAGAAAGCAGGTGAATGTTTGATTTGAGATTAAATCTTACTTTTCACATATGAGCTGCATAGGTTGTCATAATACCACAAAAGCTATATAAATAAATTAAATATGCTATGTTACAGCATGAGAAAGGGCCCAAACTGAAATCCTAGAATTCTGTGAGAGTCCACATTTTCATCCAAACTATGCAGTTTTAGATTTTTAAATTATATTTTAGCTTAGTCATTATTTTTGCAATAAAAAAATTGCTCAGAAGATGGTGCTGTGTGATAACTTTCTTAAAAACTATTTTCTCACTATAATATGTAACTGTCTTGTAATACATTTAATTTATATGTCATTATAAACCAGACAAACCTTATTCCCTATTTTACAACCCTCAGAGTCCACTGCCTTCATTGTCTCAGCTTCCTCCTCCATCTCTCCATTCTTGGGAGAGTTATATTATTGGAAATTTAAGAACAAGTTTGAACATGTCAAAAACTTCATCAGATCTTACTGTTTCCTAATTTTGCCAATGTGACAGTGACTACTGTTGAACCTGTCTAAATGACTTGTGATGCTTTCAACATGTTCAAACTTTGTGTTTGACTCTATGTCTTTTCTTTCACTGTTCTATAAATATTTCCTTATATTATTAATTAAAAAGGTGGAAAAACCCAGATCTTAAAAATGAAAAAAGAGACCACTGATTTAAAAAACAAACTAAGTAAGGTGACAGCTTATTCATAATGAGCTTGTATACAAGCACACAAATTAATTGCTAGTACAATCAAATTCAGTTTGTTTTCTAAATGGAGTATTTTCAATATTCTCATTTAATTTTTCAGTATACTATCTATTGAAAGGGTAAACAAGATATTAAGTTTTCAGCAGTTAATCAAATTCTTCAATGGAAACTCTTAGACCACGTTTGTGAAATAGGTTCCAAGAGCATGACATCCCATTCATGGAATATTTATTCCAGATATTCTTCCTATTTTACCAGAAACATCTCCTTTATTGCTTTATTCATTTTATAATGAACTGAATGTTTGACCTTTGCTTCTATTTCATTCTGTTTCCTCCAACAAACTCATAAGGAAAATGCACAGAAAAATATAAAAAAGACCTGCTTTTTTTTTTTTTAATTCCATTAACAGCAATGTATCATACATCTGTTTGTAGGGTTACCTTGAAAGGTAATAGAGAAATTAACACTATACTCTTCATTCTAAGATCTACCAATTCAAGGGAAACAAATACATTTGGGAAAGTTGTTCCATGCAACATGGCTTGTTCTGAACACTGCTAGAAGGCAAAAAAAAGGTCATTTTTTTCCTGTTTGTTCTTGAACAGTCTTGCTTCTTGTATTTTGTCAGAGTTCTCATGCAGGGGTGTTCCTCAGGGACAACTAGCAGCAGAAAAAATATGTGCCACTGTTATTTGTCCTCAGGGAGTGCACATTCTTGATCATGGGCATTGAGTTGCACATTCCTATAATGGGGATTGAGATGATTCTGGGGTTTATAGGTGTGGAAAGATCGTCAAAAGTATAACAGGAGTTTTAACATTAAAATACCTTTCAAATTTTTACCCAATCACATTTTTAAAAGTTAGGAAATACCATAACTAAGACTGCAGGAAAAGTCTTGCTCCACCTCAGCAGTTCTTGGCTGACATATGCACAGTAGTACTGTTTAAAGCACAATCTGCTTAATACATAAAAGCTGTGTGCAGACGTTCAAACAGAAGATTTGCCACAATGCAGTCACAGAAACTAGCTGGTGCTGATTTTCTGTGCTACACTGTTACTGGTCAGTTAGTCTGTTGCTAACTTGTGTATTTCTATGTTACATTGTATTTACTTCAGAATCTTAGATAACATGCACTAAATCTATGTCAGTAGAAGTTTCTAAGTGAAGGCTAGACAAAGTAGACAGACTAAATGACTTCTTGAGGTCCCTTCAAGTCCACTTTTTCTGTGATCCTTTGAGCCTTTAACAAATTTCCACTGAGCATGAGGTCACTTTCAACTCTTTTCTATGATTATATGACTGCTTTTAACTTACAAGGAGAGTCTGAGGGCTTATTTAGTCTGTAGAAGAGAAGACAGAGAGGATTTAATAGCAGGCTTCAACTACCTGAAGGATGGTTACAAAGAAGATGGAGTTAGACTGTTCTTAGTGGTGGCAATTGACAGAACAAGGAGCAGCAGTCTCAAGTCACAGGAAGGGAAGTTTAGGTTAGATATTAAGAAAAATTTTCTCACCAGGAGGGTAGTAAAGCACTAGTGCTGTGTGAAATTTTGCCGGCTGTTTCATTTTGACACTATTTTGACTCATTTCAAGCTTGAATCAGCAAAACTAAAATGAAATGAAAGGCTTCGAAACAGCCTGAAAACAAAATGAGGGTCGTCAAAACAAGTTTTGAAATGTTTTGAGTTTTGAAGCTGGGCTTGCTTGCAGGGAAATAGAAACTAAGGAGAGGGAGGGGCAAGAGGAGGGAAGAGAGAGGAAGGACTGCTCTCATATTGACTGTGTGTAGCTGGCCAGTGATTGTGATCCCTCCCTGAGGTCTCTTCCAGTCCCAGTGCTCTGGAGGAGGGATGGAAAAACAGCATAAAAAGCATTGTTTGAACTAAGCTTTCTCTGTGCCTTTGCATTTACAAGTGACACAAGTTTTGC
>NW_017729029.1:29404196-29405409 GCF_001723915.1 Gavialis gangeticus | reverse complement strand
CAAGAGGAGGGAAGAGAGAGGAAGGACTGCTCTCATATTGACTGTGTGTAGCTGGCCAGTGATTGTGATCCCTCCCTGAGGTCTCTTCCAGTCCCAGTGCTCTGGAGGAGGGATGGAAAAACAGCATAAAAAGCATTGTTTGAACTAAGCTTTCTCTGTGCCTTTGCATTTACAAGTGACACAAGTTTTGCTCTGACCAGTTTGAGGTGCAGTTTCACAGAAACCCCTCTTATCTCCTTGAAACTTGGCAGAATTCATGGCTACCATGCCTGCAAGTTTCATCCAAGTCAAGCAAGAAATGTCAAAGTTATAGGCAGTTTCATGTTTCCCCATTATAGCCTATGGGTGAAACGTTGGAACAGCATTGAAACAGTGAAACAGTTTCAACAAAATGAAATGAAACAGTGCTTTCAAAAAGAAACTCAAAATCAAACACAGTTCCATCGAAATGGTGAAATGGAAGTTGAAATTAAACAGTGCTGTTTCACATAGCCCTATAAAGCACTGGAACAGGTTACTCAGAGAGGTGGTGGAATCTCCATCCTTGATGGTTTTTAAGTCCCAGCTGAATAAAGCCTTGGCTGGGATGATCTAGTTGGGGCTAGTCATACTTTGAACACGGGGTTGACTACATGACCTCCTGGGGTTCCTTCCAACCATAATTTTCTATGACTTCTATGACAAGTACATAGCCAAATTATATTTACATTTCCAATATCAGAAAGAATGAATTACTTCCACAGGTAGTGGTGACTACATGGTTTACACATCAACTAATTTAGCAGCTCTGATTCTTCTCCCTTCCCAGCACACCCTCAGTCTCCAACAATAAGCAAGGTGCCCCTTTCTGGGAGAATCCAAGATGGTGTAGGAGGGAGAGGGGAAAAGAATGCACACTTTGCATGAGATTCCTAAATCTTATTATTTCACCACTCCATGAAATTTCACATTAGTCTTACTGAATCTGGAGACCTTTGCACTCACAAAAACAGGATTTCTTTCTGCATGCACCTACCACTACTAATTATAAAAGTGAACACTTATGCCAATGACATATAGAAAGTATTGCTATCTATTCCAACATAAAACAATATTGTTTATGAAGAAATTATTTCTCTTGAGAAGCAGAAGCTAATAAAATATAATAGGATTTTTTTTTCATGAAAGGTACAGCTATGTTTCATAGTTTCATAGTTTCTAGGGTCGGAAGGGA
>NW_017729029.1:29403654-29404185 GCF_001723915.1 Gavialis gangeticus | reverse complement strand
GTTCCCCATACTACGGGCATTAGTGTAGAGGCATTTCAGGCCTATGTTATTCCCATAATGTCACATCAATAATGAAAGATTATTGTTCCAGGGTGGCACTACTTCTTATGCTTACCTTGAGATCTTTCTGGTCCTGAAATCCAGACAATTCTATGCTTAGAGTAAATGAGTAATATTGTAGCCTATGACCCCACCTCCTATTTTGCACATAA
This sequence comes from Gavialis gangeticus, assembly GCF_001723915.1. Classification (NCBI taxonomy): domain Eukaryota; kingdom Metazoa; phylum Chordata; order Crocodylia; family Gavialidae; genus Gavialis; species Gavialis gangeticus. The sequence continues at coordinate 29,403,973 of NW_017729029.1, read as the reverse complement.
CCCTAGGCTCCTGCAAAATATATTAAAGCTTAGAGGTTTTTGAAACAATCTGCTTTTTACTGCATTTTTTGGAAAAGTAGTAACCTTCAAGTAACCCTTTAAGATTGTGAAACAATGTAAGAATGACCATATCACAAAGACTAACCATAAACTATAGGGTAATAGACTTTAGACCACAGTATATTAAAAAATAGCTATATTATACCAAGAAAGCTTAATTCAACATTGAATACTACCACAGACAGAATATGTCTGAATTTCACCCCCATGGGCACATCCAGATGAGCGCGCATGTGCCCCTTGCCCCACCTCAAGCCTC
>NW_017729029.1:29389570-29398654 GCF_001723915.1 Gavialis gangeticus | reverse complement strand
GCATTAGTGTAGAGGCATTTCAGGCCTATGTTATTCCCATAATGTCACATCAATAATGAAAGATTATTGTTCCAGGGTGGCACTACTTCTTATGCTTACCTTGAGATCTTTCTGGTCCTGAAATCCAGACAATTCTATGCTTAGAGTAAATGAGTAATATTGTAGCCTATGACCCCACCTCCTATTTTGCACATAACCCTAGGCTCCTGCAAAATATATTAAAGCTTAGAGGTTTTTGAAACAATCTGCTTTTTACTGCATTTTTTGGAAAAGTAGTAACCTTCAAGTAACCCTTTAAGATTGTGAAACAATGTAAGAATGACCATATCACAAAGACTAACCATAAACTATAGGGTAATAGACTTTAGACCACAGTATATTAAAAAATAGCTATATTATACCAAGAAAGCTTAATTCAACATTGAATACTACCACAGACAGAATATGTCTGAATTTCACCCCCATGGGCACATCCAGATGAGCGCGCATGTGCCCCTTGCCCCACCTCAAGCCTCTTTGAGGTGGGGCAAGAGGCATGTGCAGGAATGAAAAAATGTTCAGAACCAGGGCTCCAGTGCCAGTGAGTACTGGGTTGGGGGGGCTGAAGAAGGTGGGGAAGGACTGTAAGGGGGACCCCAATGGCCTCACCCACTCTCCCAGGCCCCCCAACCCTGGTCCTGTCTGGTTTCTCCTCCCACCAGCTCCTGCGAGGCCCTCAACCCCTGCCCTGGCTGGCCCCTCCCCCTGCCAGACCCCCCAAGGACCCATCCCCCCATCCACCAAGCCCCCCCAATCCCTGGCCCTCCATAGTTAAAAAAAAACCTGAACCCCTTGTGTGGGAGCCAAACTCCCCTGTTTGGGGGCTGAACCCCTTGTGTGGGGGCCAAAACCCCTTTTGGGGAGCCAAATCTCTTGTGTGGGGGCTGAATCCCCTGTTGGTGGGATGAACCCCCCGTTGGGGGGCTGTAGCCCTTGTCTGGGGGTTGAAACCCCTGTTGGGGGGCCAGAACTCCTGTGTGGGTGCCATTTCCCCTGTGGGAGGGCAGCAAAATATGTATTCATGAAACATGTATTTAGAGTTCACTTTATTATTATGATAAGAGATTTGCTTTAACACTGGAAGATATATCAATAACACATTGTCCAACTGATTGTTGTCTCTGTCTCACTTTCTCTCTTTATAGTGGTCTTTTGTTTTACTTGCGGAGGAACATGGACTTGTGCGTATTTTACAGAGTGACTTTGGGATTTTTTTTATCAGGGATTTTTCAGTTTTCCAATAGGGAACACCAGAATTCCTGCTAGGGAGGTAGAGGTTCCCATAACCATTCTTGGCACCAGAGGAGGGTGTCAGAGGGTCCCCAGGCTTCTCTGAATTTCAGCTTGGTACCACTAGGCCCACAGTTCATTCCCTCCTGGGGAAGCAATTGTGCTTTTTTTTTTCTTTTTTCTTTTAAAATTTTTTTTAAGGGCTATACAAGGGGAAAAAAGGTCCCTATCTGTATGTTTTCCCAATATGGACCATGTGTTCTACATGCATACTCAGTGTTTGTTGTATTCAATGGACTTCATAGTTGCTTTCCATTACTGAGCATATGCTGCTTCTGGAAACAGTTTAATTACAGACACTGTATTTAATAAGACGTTTTTCTATATGCAAATATAAATTGAGGGGCTTTTCCCACCATGGTGGCTGGGGGGGGAAGCTCATTTTATATTCAAGTAAACTTGGAATTTTTAGAAAGTTCTTAAACACAATATCTCAATCAAAACAAATTGCAACTATGCAAAAGGAGCTTTGTTCATCCCTGAGCTCTTCAGTACATGGATGGAGGGGGGAGGTGGGAAAGACAGAGATTTATTTAATTCCTTAACTGAAATTTCCCAATTAATTTAGTACATAATTAATTAATATTCCAGTAAATTTGCTTAAGTAGCAACTTAACAAACAATTAAAACTTGCATCTAGATGGCACAAGAGCAGGTATTACCTTGGCTTTAATTGCATTTATTAATACATTTAATAATCAGGTGTTTTTCCAAAAAGGTACGTTCTAAGAAGCTGAATTAATATATCTGTCACTGGTTAGGATGACTAGATGGATGTGGTGGTCTACACCCAAGCTGACCACAAACCATGAGAAAAAATAGCCCAGGAAGGGCTATTGACAGGTTAAACTTACCTGCAGGGTCCAAAGCAGAGATAAAACAGTGGCACATGCTGTTACCATGCTGTTTTCAAATCACATGCTCCCTGCACATTGGAGGACATGCAGGGAGTGACATATTAAGGCAATGCCTGGAGACAGAGAGAAGCCAGGTGTTGGAGGTGGCAAAAGATCACCGAGAGCCAGAGCAGGATGGACGCTTTGAGAGCCTCCATGCTCTGACCCAGACATGAGCTGGGCAGAAAATACAAGGAAAACCCTGAGCTTCATAAAGCCAGGGAACCAGAGGCTCTGGAGTTTCCCTGCAGAGAGAACTTGTCAGATGAAGACTCGGAGGAGTCACCACTCGCAGGGGAGCAAGCCAGAGGAGTTTTGGTGACTGTTGGACCAAGGGACTGGAGACAGCCACTGAGTCAGTCATGTGAGTCTGATCCTCACAAAGCACCAGGGATAACGTTCTGAAAGACAAATATATATATATTTTTTTTTCTCTTTTTTTTTCTTTCATATGTTTTTTTCTATGCTTATGGATTAGACACACTGGGGGTGTATTAGCATGCACTAATCTTTGATTAAAGGTCTTTCAATACTGACACAGTACTGTTGAACTTTGTCAAGAATGTGGTTGTGGTGAACGTGAGAGCTCCCCAGCTAGCCACAGTGCTGGTCTCCCATTGCCTTTGGACACACCACCCGCCTATCTCATCTGCCACACCTTGCTATTAAGTAATTATGATTTTAATTAGGTGGGAGGCTGCTCATTTAATGCCCTATTCTCCTGGGCCTATGTTTGCAGCTCTAGCCACCCCTGTACTGCAGCCTCGCAGATGTTCCTCATAGCAGCTAAGCTCCATCCTGGGGCCAGGCCCAACTTGTCACAGCATTGAGTCTCTTCCACTCTGCCCTGCTATGGCCACACCCATACTGCCTCTCTCTCAGAGAGGCCTCTCACTCTCCACTGGCTCTCACCCAGTCTCTTTCATTCCAGCTTTCCTGAGCCTCACTTGTACCACCCCTTCTCTCCCAGGGACCACATTTTCCCTGTCTTCATCCAGAGGGTCCTTAGGCTTGCTACTATTCACTCCCCAGCAAGCAAGCACACAGCCTTTTGGGCATCTCCCACTACACTCATCTGAGTGAGCACTGAGCGGTTCACTAAATGCTGTGCTGACTTTCCCTTGGTCTGATAGCTGGGTAACTCCCCCAGTTGCTCTCCATCAAGGGGCTGATGGCTCACTCCCTTCTCCTCCTCTGCCACCTTCCCATCAGCCTCCAGCCCACCTGCAGCCTCAGGCACCCAAAGGCTTACCTGGACCTAACTCCGGTGCCCATGCTTGCAGGGCCTCCACTAAAGCCTCTGCCCTCAGGGCCCCAAATCACAGCCCTCACTCACCATGCTTCACTACTGCCACTCTTTGCTCCACTTTATAATCTGGGGTTGAACACCCCTTGCAGACTCAGGTGCCACTCATCAGTGTGCCTGGCCCACAACTCACCTCTAGTTTACCCTGTACTCTGGGGTTGAACATCCCCACAGTCTTGGGTACTGCTTATCAATGTGCCTGGCCAGCAACTCACCCCTTCTCATCAGGGCTTCAACTGTTATTGCCCTCTCCTACAGCCCAAACTACTCCTCTCATGGAGTTTTCCACCCCTTCAGGCTCAGGTGCTTCTCAAAGCTTACCTTTCCCTTACTAGCCCCTTTGGGGTCCTGTACCCCAATGGGCTCAGGTGTCCCCTATAGATGTCCCTGGTCCCACTCTCTCTCTCAGATGTTAAGAACTTAATACTTCCCTAAGTGGTGAGCAACCCATTGGTGCTCCACCACAGTGATCACTCCAGACTTAGTAACATTAAGTTGACTGTATATAGAAAAGAAAAGCCTAGTTCAGGAAAGGTACTATTTGTATCTTGCAACAGGAAGTTACTACTTGTTTAACAACATGGCTGGCGTATGGAAAGGGTGTAGGGGAGGCAGAGCCCCAAGAAATATGCTAAGAGTGAACCCTGTCTTTCTTTGAAACCATATAATACCAAAGCTTCCCCATTAAAATATTTTCTATTGTAATCAAGTCATGAAAAGTGAGCAGAGAGGGACTTCATTTCCCCCCTTTTGAATAAGACCTTGGAGTGTCACAATATGTGTTAAAAAATCAATCAGTAGGTGGAAAAGGAAGTAAAATCGATGACAAGGAATCAGGTGAAGGAGTTCCTTTCCCCTAGCTACTGCCCCTAAAATGCAGCTCACTTCTTCCAAGTCTAGAGCTTGAGATGTTGGGGGGTGCCAGATTCCTTAGCTCCCACATAAAGAAACAGCAGCATGAAAACCACAGCAGAGCCTCCCTCTAGACATGAAAATTTAAAACAGCATAAACATTTTTATCAATTAATTAAGGGCACTTTACATTTTATAGCTCATGCCTGCTTTTTCATTCCTTCAAAATTCTCATCCTGTGTGGATATTCCAAAGCTTCACCAAGCCCTCCTTTTATCTTTGTCCAACTCATGGCTTTGCTACTCCTATGCTCCCCAATTCTCATATATTCATTCCTATAACTGATGTTCTGCCCCCTACTCCTACACAATTTAGATGTTCTGATTCTCATTTTCTAACTTCACATTTTTAAAGAAGTAATTTTAATGCTGATATTGAAGGTACATACATATCAAAATTTGCAAGTAGCATGTTTGTCAGCAAATATTTATAGTGGAACGTTTCAGACATCGCAAAAAAGAGTCCAACTGGATATATTAAAATAAAAATAAAATCAGCTCTTCTGCAAAACACTAAAGACCTCATCAGTTTCTTACACTCTACAATGTTAGAATCAATATTTATTAAAAAAAAAAACTATTATGAAAGACAGTATCTGCACAAATTCAAGAATTACTTGGGTACCCAGAGAGTAGTGCAACTCAGTTTTGAACTGGGGGAAAATTTTCTGCAGATTAGCTAAACTAATCTGAAACTTATTTATTAATCAGTTTCTTTTCTAGGAAAGAGAACATTGTGGGTTTTTGGTGGAAAGAAAGCTATTTTCAAAATAAAAAGAGAAACGAAGAGGAAACTAGAGAGTCTTAGAAATAAATTGAGGAGATTTTCAAAATGTGTTTTATCTTTAAAATAAAAAAGCTAACACAGAACAAAAATAACACTTTATTTTATAGTTTACTACACCAAAAGAGTAAGGATCATGAAGCAAAAACAGAAAAATGATAGAAGTATGAGGCACTTAAAACCTTTTTATACAAGTAAACTTCCAGAGTAAAAAGAAGCATGGTTCCTGGTTTTTGCCCCTACCATCATTTTATTTTGCAAATTATTTCTTTCATAATCTTTCATACACACAGGCGAAATACAGACAGTAAAAAATCCCAATGCTGAATTGATTCAATTTTTGCAGGTTAGTTTAACCTGCATAGATTGAATTGATAAGCAAGTGGACAGAGATTCTCTTTTGATTCTGGAAATGCAGCAATCTGCCTGCTGTGGCTCAGGCCAGAAGCTGGGGGGGAACTAGAGCATGCCTCCCTGCTTGGCTGAAGCAGACAGCTTGGAGCAAGGCTAGCCTTGCCACCCTGTGAGGAAGTGGGGATTTTCAGGGGAGGTGCAAAGCATCCTGAGATGCTGGGTAACTGTGAGTTAACTTGAATCTGGAGGGGATCTGGGACAGAAGTTCAATAAAAAAATGCTTTAACCTAAATCAGTTAAGTCTGATACTACATTCACCCAGGTTTATCTTAAACCATTTTTGACCATTTTGAAAGTGGTTTATGAGCACTGAACTTCTGTTGCGTTATATATATGAACTGGTTTCTGATCACTTATACCAGTTTATGTGTAACTTCTGTCCCTAGCCACAATGTAACTGAGTTAATATTCAAACATGGACAGTTACAATATACAAACAGTTAAATTTCATTTAAAATGTAGGCCTCCACAAGCTTTACCTGATTTCATCAAAAGAGGAAATAGATATTGCCCTTTTCTTTCTGTGCTTCAAACTCAGGCTCTGAGAACCTCACTTTACATATACCTTATTTATCTGTTAGCGTCCTTGTATTTGTTGTGTTGGGTTCACAGTTAAGTCTTTCTTTTTCTCTGCTGGCTTGTCATCCTACAGTACTTAAAATTCTCCCAGGATTGTCAGATTTGTTCATCCCTCAAGTAGTAGATATAATGTGATTTCCACTACACTGGCACCTTGTCATAAACATAGTGTATCTAGAGATGAAAGCAAACTTTTGGTACAGTCATTTCAAGAACAGTGTTTGGGAATTGATTTGATAATTGTCACTGTCTTGAAAGGTTTACATCCTTACAGCACAATTTATTTGAACCTTTTATCTTCCTTGGGGAAAAAATATCCTTGAAATGTTGTCTTCATAGATAACTTGATGCTGTATTTGCTTCTCAAAGTGACTTCTGGGAAAACCTACCTTTCTTTTGTTTCACTCAATATATCCATAATATTTGGTATTTGACAAAGTAGTAGTGAAGTGAACGTGTAGGAAAGAAGCCATCATACATTCAGAAGTAGTTGACTTCTATCCTTGAGGATTAGAATACAAGTCACAGTACGAGGGACTGTTTATCAAGAATCTTGAGTTACTCTATACATAATTACATTCCATTTAGAATCAGAGAACCATACAATCACAGAAAATTAGGATTGGAAGGAATATCAGGAGGTTATCTAGTTCAACACCCTGCTCAAAGCAGGACCATACCCAACTATATCATCCCAGTCAAGGCTTTGATTAGCCAGGTCTTAAAAACCTCCAAGGATAAAGATTCTACATCTTCTACGAGTAACTTGTTTCAGTGCTTTACTACCCTCCTACTGAGAAAGTTTTTCCTAATATATAACCTAAACTTCCCTTGCTGCAATGATGGAGGGCCGCTTACCTAAATTTGGCAAGTCATCAAGGGCTGCACAGGTAGCCCTGCCCCTTGTCAGGTGCCCCACTCCCTGATCACCATCTTGGGATCAGAACTCCTTCCCCTAACCCTTGACCTTTGCCACCCAAAAGTACTCCTTTCAGCAAGAGGATTTGCCATCTTAGAACCAGAAAAATACCAAATTATAGTCTAAAAATCAAACGTGCTACAACATTAATTAATTTCATTTAAAAAAAAGTGTCCTCATTTACATGCATTTGTGTAGTGTACATAGAAGTGATAGTATAATTATCTTAAAATGAAGATAATTATCTTAAAATGAAGATAATAAGGTGAAAGCTGCAGGCCTGCTAGCCTCTGCTGAGGTCACAAAGCCTGCCAGGCAAAACTCATGACATGGGTGCTTGTGAAATTAACTGTGTCTGTCTTGGGGCAGTTGATTGTCTGTATTGATTATTTCCTCTCCTTAGTCTGTGGTGTTGTAGGTGTTAATCCATGCTCGTTAAGTCGTTATGTAGTAGCTAGGTACTGTGTATTGAGTTGGTCTCTGAGTGAATCAGGAATAATTGGTAACAGATAACACAGTAGTTTAGCAGCCAGGCCTACAATAGTCTCCCCCCCACACACCCCAGTGCCCCAAGACAGACACAGTTGCACAAGCACCCATGTCACGAGTTTTGTTTGTCTGCAGCTTGAGGTTCAGTTTCCCCCAAACTCCTGTACTTATCTCCTTGAAACTTGGCAGGCTTTGTGGCCTCAGCAGGGACCACCACCCCTGCAGTTTTCAGCCTGCTGTGCCTTAACACACACAGTGTCATCTATGTCATGAGTTTTGCCTATCAGCAGCTTGAGGTGCAATTCCCCCCAAACCCCTGCACTGATCTTTTTGAAACTTGGCAGGCTTTGTGGCCTCACTTGGGGCTACCACCCATGCAGTTTTGACCCCACTGTGGCTTAATACATACATGTGATATGAGCTTTGCTTTCAAGAATTTGGGGTGCAGTTCCCCCCAAACCCCTAAACTGATCTTCTCAAAACTTAGTAGGCTTTGTGGTCTCAGCAGTAGCTAGCAAGCCTGCAGTTTTGACCCTGCTGTGGCTTTATACATACATGTGACATGAGTTTTGCTTTCAAGAATTTGGGGTGCAGTTTTCCCAACCCCCCTACACCTATCTCCTTGAAACTTAGCAATCTTTGTGGCATCCACAGGGGCTAGAAATCCTGCATGTTTAACCCCACTGTGTCTTAACACGTAGATGTGACAGAATTTTTTCTTCCAGGATTTTGGGGTGCAGTTTCTCTGAACCCCCTGCACCTATCTCCTTGAAACATGGCAGGCTTTGTTGCCTCATTGGGGGATACCATCCCTGAAGTTTTGACCCCACTGTGGCTTAACACATACATGTGACATGTTTTGCTCTCAAGATTTAGGGGTGCAGTTTCTCCAACTTCCCTGCACCTATCTTCTTAGAACTTGGCACATATCATCACCTCAGAAGGGGCTACCATTCTTGCAAGTTTCATCCAAATCTTGCCTGGAATGACAAAGTTATAGCCTGTTTTGTCCTTCCCCATTATATCCTTTGGGCAAAACATTGAAACAGGGTCGAAATGGAAAAATGTTTTGACAGAATGAAACAGAACAGCCATTTTGACTCAAAACAAACATCAACATGAAACACTGTTTTGTTGAAATTCTGGTAGAAATGGGACACTTCCATTTTGCACAGCCCTACTGCCTGCCCCCCACCCCCTCACAGCCAGAAGCCCCTGCCTAGCAGGAGCTTTTGTCAAGAGACCATGGTGCTGTTTGTGCCTCCCTGCACTGGAGTGTGAAATTCATGTAATAAGGGGTGGTGGCAGGGAGGCAGGGAGGACCATGGGTGACTGCCCAAGTTCTCGGGGCCAGACTGGCTCCTGCTGAGTCCCACAGTCCAGCCATGAAGCTAGGAGCCACTTGGTGCAGAGCTGCTGGGGGGTGGGTAGGGAAATAGGGAAAGGGTGGCGGGGGT
>NW_017729029.1:29389101-29389559 GCF_001723915.1 Gavialis gangeticus | reverse complement strand
CTGTAGTAGACCCCCACCATCAAATCGCTCTCCCCACGGTCCCGTTGAATCTTAACCCAGAGCATTTCAGCCTGCCCTTCCTCTGACCCCATTCTTCTGGCAGAGGCTGTGTAGTGCTCCTTGACATAGAGCGCCACACCCCCACCTTTCCTGCCTTCTCTATCCCACTTGTAAAGCCTATAGCCCCTAATGCTAACTGCCCAGTCATGGGATGAATCCCACCAAGTTTCTGTAAGCCCTATTATGTCTGGGACTGAATTGGCTATTCTGAGGGCAAATTCCTCCTGCTTATTCCCCATACTACGAGCTTTGGTATATAGGCATTTAAGGCCCTGCCTAGCTGTGTGTGCCACCCCCCGCTTTGGGAGACTGTTTGCACTCCTGTTTCTTACCTGGGCACTCCTAGTATTTGTTACCTGTCTTGCTTGGGTGGTATCTCCTCATCTTCCTGTGGCCCC
>NW_017729029.1:29377153-29384101 GCF_001723915.1 Gavialis gangeticus | reverse complement strand
AAGCTCGCTGTACAAGATCAGCCAACCTGGAAGAGAAGACACACTTGCCTTTTGGAGAGAGATGAAGCCCATCCCACCCCACCAAGTCCCCTGCCTGAAAGTTTTGCCTGGCAGGCTTTGTGGCCTCAGCAGAGGCTAGCAGGCCTGCAGCTTTCACCCCGCTGAGCCTTAACACACACAGTGTCACACATGTCATGAGTTTTGCCTGTCGGCAGCCAGAGGTGCAAGACCCCAGAAGCCAGACTACCCCTGCACCTATCCCCTTGACAGCTGGCACGCTTCATGGCCTCAGCAGGGGCCACCACCCCTGCAGTTTTCAGCTCACTGCGCCTTAACACAGACAGGGTCATCTATGTCATGAGTTTTGCCTGTTAGCAGCTTGAGGTGCAGTTGCTCCCAAACCCCTACACTGATCTTCTTGAAACATGGCATGCTTTGTGGCCTCACCAGGGGCCACCATCCCTGCTATTCTGACCCTACTGTGGCTTAACACATACACATGACATGAGTTTTGCTTTCAAGAATGTGGGGTGCAGTTCCCCCAGAACTCCTGCACCAATCTTCTTGAAACTTGGCAGACTTCATGCTTTCAGCAGAGGCTACCATCTCATCAAGATTCATCCAAGTCAGACAAAAAACAGCAACATTATAGATATTTTATTGATTCCCATTATACCCTATGACCAGATCTCTGAAGCGGCTCCAAAGCTTTTCCGAAGTAGTTCAGAAACTTCGAACCACTTTGGAAAGCCTAACAAAGCCAGAACTTCAATCCAGACATGCTTCTTTGGATGCCAAATATTCTCCAGATCCAAAGCGCGGTCTGAAGCCTTGCACAGCCCTAGGCAGCATGGCCAACAATACTCTGGCATGCATCAATTGATGCATCTCCAGCAAAACCATTGCAAAGATGTGATTCTCTTGCTCTACTCAGCTCTTCTCAGCATTGGTGAGACTGCAGCTGTAGTACTGCATCCAGTTCTGGGCTCTGCAGCCTAACAAGGATGTAGTAAAGCTTGAGAGAGTCCAGAGAAGGGCCACTCGTATGGTAAGAGACTTGCATGGCAAGGCATATGAGGAAAGCCTGAAGGACCTGAGACTTTTCAGCCTGAAAAAGAGAAGGCTTAGAGGGGACTTGGTAGCTGCTTACCACTACATCAGAAGCATACATCTAGGGCTTGGTGAACAACAGTTCATCAGGGCACCCTTGGGGAGAATTAGGAGTAATGGTCACAAACTCTTGGAAGATCATTTCAGACTTGTTTCAGGCTCAACATTAGGAAAAACTACTTCACAACTAGGGTGTCCAGACTGTGACCATTTCTGATATACAAATATGGCCATAAATGACAAACTTATAGGCTGTTTTGTCCTTCCCCATTATAGCCTATGGGCAAAATGTCAAAACAGTGTTAAAACTGTGACACATTTCGAATTTCCTTGTTTTCTTTCGAGGCTGTTTTGACCATATCTGTTTCATTTTAATTTTGCTGTTTCAACCTCAGAACAGGTTGAAACAGCATCGAAACAAAACTGGTGGCGAAATTTTACACAGCCCTACCAGGCAGGCCTTGCTTTTCAGGGTCCTGCCATGGCATCCCCTGGGTTCTACTGCCCCTGGCTCCTGTCATCTTTGACAGGCAGTCTGGGACAAATAAACATTAATTTTCTAAATTTTTTAGGGGCCCAATGGGTTGGATAGAATGGCTTGGCAGGCTGGATTCACCCCACAGGCCATATTTTGCCCACCCCAGTCTAGTCCATCCTTGTTCAATCTATTACCACTCTTCAGGTAGTTGAAGGGTGCTATTAAATCCTCCATCACTCTTCTCTTCTCCAAACAAAATAAGCCCATTTTCCTCAGCCATTCCTCAAAAGTCATATGCCCCAGCTCCCCTAACCATTTCTGGTGCCTTCTGCTGGAGTGTTCCCAATGTGTCTATATTCTTTCTGGGGGGAGGAAGGATGTGGTGGGAAAGAACAAAACAGGCCTCATCAGTGCTGAATAGAGGGGAATAATCGCTTGATCTACTGGCAATACTTCTACTAATTCAGTTCAATAAGCTGTTAGCCTTCTTCTCAACAAGGGCATACTATTGGCTCATATTCAGCTTGTTAGCCACTGTAACCCCTATGTCCTTTTTTGCTGAGCTGCTGCTTAACCAGTTGGTCCCAGCATGTACCGGCATATGGGGTTCTTCTGTTCTAAATTCTGAACTTTGCACTTGTCTTTACTGAAAGTCAGGAGTTTTCTTTTGGTCCAATCCTCCAATTTGTCTGTATCTCTTTGTCTATGTCTCTGACACTACCCTCCAGCATATCTACTATTCCCTGCAACTTGGTGTCATCTAGAAACTTGCTAAGGTTGTACTCCATGCCATCTTACAGGTTGTTGATGAAGATATTGAACAATACCAGTCCCAGGACCAACCCCTGGGGCACTCCACTTGATACCAGCTGCCATCTAGGCATCAAGCCATTGATTACTACCTTCTGAGCTTGATGATCTGGACAGTTTTCTATCCACCTTACAGTCCTGCCCATACTTCCTTAGCTTGCTTGCAAGAAAGCTGTGGGAGACTGAATCAAAAGCATTGCTAAAATCATGTCCACTTCTCTCCCCACATCCACAGATCCAGTCATCTCATTATAGAAAGCAATCAGGCTTGTCAGGTATGACTTGCCCTTGGTGAGTCAGCATGGATTCTGACTGTTCACAATCACTTTCTTTTCCTCCAAGTGCTTAGGAATGGATTCATTAAGAGCCTGCTCCATGATTTTTCCATGACTGAGATGAGGCTGAAAGCTCTGTAGTTCCCTAGATCCTCCTCCTTCCCTTTCTTAAATATTAACACTATATTTCCCTTTTTCCAGTCATCTGTGACCTCTCTCAATAGCCATGAGTTTTCAAAGATAATGGCCAGCAGCTTTGCAATCACATCAGCCAACTCCCTCAGCACTCTCGGGTACATCGTATCTGGTCCTATGGATTTGTACACATCCTGCTTTTCTAAATAGTACATCACCTGTTCTTTTGCCACTTTTGGCTGCTCAGCTCCTCCCCAAACTGTGCTGCCAGGCACAGTAGTCTGGGAGCTGAGCTAGCCTGTGAAGACTGAGGAGAAAAAGGCATTGAGTACTTCAGCCTTGTCTGCATCATCTCTTACTAGGTTGCCCCCTCCTCCCACATTTAGTAAGGGATGCACACTTCCCTTATCTTTCTCTTGTTGCTGACATACCTGTAGAAACCCTTCTTGTTACCCTTAATGTTCCTTGCTAGCTATAACTACAGTTGCTCTTTGGCCTCCCTGGTTTCATCCCTGCATGCCTGAGTACTACTCTTATACTCTTTGCTTTGTATTTTAGCTCATTGAAGTGTTCCTTGCTAAGGCCAGTTGGTCTTCTGCCATACTTTCTGTACATTGGTATGGTTCATTCCTGCAACCTCAGTAAGGTTTCTTTAAAATACAACCAGCAATCCTGGACTCCTGGCCCCCTCAGACTAGCCTGCCGTGAGCAGGGGGGAAAAAAAAAGCAGCAATTGAAAGTGGCATCTAGTGGACAAAGGCCTGAACTACAGAAATTGTGCAATGCCACCTGGTGGAAAAATAGGGTAATTGTACATTTTTGAGTGCCTTTGTTTTTGCACACAAATCTGTAGACTCAATGCTTTAATTTGCGGTGAGTCAAACTAAACTATGTCTGAGCAGTTTTACTTTAACAAGCTGAAATACTTTTAATATGTTGGGAAATCCCACTCATGCAAACAGACACATAGTTGAAGTACCTGAAAGGGTATCATGGCATGTACATGTACCCCAGCAGAGTAAGAATGCTAGATTTCAGAAATGCAGACTTTGACTCACTCAGGGAACTGATGGGTAGGATCCCCTCCTGCTGTCCTGCCCTGCTTCCCTGCTCCCACAGCTGCATGCATGCAGGGCACATTGTGGGGTTCCTGGCTGGGTGGGAGGGGCATCTCATCCCACTGCCCTGCCCTGCAGGCAGGACATGTCCCTGTAGTCCTTATATAGAAAGAAAAACAAGAGAAGGAGCAAGCCAATACCTGTTCAATGCACACTGTGGTGTACTACCCCGTGGTAGTGGTCATGAACCACTACCAGTACTGTATGTGCTCCCCCACCACACATGCACCCTATGCCCAGCACTGGGGCCAAAACTGCAAAGCAAGCACAGTGGCAGCAGAAGCAAATGGTAAGTTTGCAACTGATGGAGTGTGGCACTTCTTAACACTTTAATATTTTGGGGTAACTTTCTGATTTCTTATAATTGCCATTCCTGAAATGTAAGAAATAGTGCAGGTGAACGCTGCATTCCAGACCCGCACCCCAGGATATGCAGCATCCTAGGTGATATATAGGTAATGTCAGAAATATCCCACCAACTTTGTATAGTAGAATCCTGACTGAGAAACTTCATGAATGTCAAATTCATGCAACTTGAGGTGAATTTTCCCACAGGAAATAATAGAAAAGTGGGGGGTTATGTTCCATAGACCTCACATTTATGACACAAAAAGTACCAAATAAAACCTTTTTCAACCAATACTTTATTTATTATGTTACAAAAACATATTGTAAACATATTTATTCAGCTACATTATAAGTAAAATACTAAAAATATACAAAATGGACATACTCCAATCTTCAATCCACCCATCGATGGGGAGCCGAGTCTTCATCCAGGTCAAACACATCAAAAGATGGTGCTAATATCTCTCCACCAGAAGTGGCTGGCTCTCCCCCAGAAATGGAGGGCTGAAAGTCAGTTGATTGAGTTGAGATAGTGCTGTCCCACTTCCTGAAGAACTTGTCCAAGAAAGAGTGCATCGAGCAGCGCCGCTTCTCCCTGTAAAGCTTCATGTAGCAGGCATTGGCTCCCTTCATCAGCCTGGCAACCTTAGTACTTCTTTCACAATTGGGGTTGTTTTCATTAAAGAAGGCTAGGTAACCATCCAAAAGTTTGAATGCATCAGCCATGCCTTTCATTGTGAAAACTCAGGGGGAGGGCCTTTCATTTTCTTCCATGGGCTCTTCCTGTTCATGGAGCTCCCTATGCAGCTCAAGAAGATCCTTGTTTCAGAATTCCTCCCTATGGGAATTGAGCAGCTCAGCCACATTTTCCTCATTGACCTGCTCAAAGCCCGCACTCTTAACTATCTCAATGATCTCATGCCTTATATCACTGATAAATTCACCAGCACCAAAGCCTCAGAAATCATTCACAACAGCAGTCCAGATATTTTTCCAGACACCATTAAGGCACTGCTGTGTAACATCATTCCAGGCATCTCCGATGACATCTATGACAATTTGATGTTAAATGTCTTCCAAAATTATTTGACGTTTGTCTTTTCCTTTGACTCTGTCTCATTGATAAGCTTCTTGAAGGTTCTCCATAGATAATAGCTCTTGAAAGCTTGAATAATGGCCTGATCCATGAGCTGGATGAGTGACATTATGTTCAGTGGCAAAAACAGCACCTTAACATTCTCACTGAGGTCACCAAGGCTTGGGGGGTGTCCTGGAGCATTATCAAGAAGCAGTAGAATTTTGAAAGGCAGATTTTGCCTGTCACAATAAGCCCTCAATTCCAAATGCAGCCGACTGGAAAAATAATCTTCAAACAATGATCCAGTAACCCATACTTTCTGGTTGGCTCTCCATTACACAGGCAGGTGTTCCTTTGCATGACCCTGAAGTGCCTGAGGGTTTTTGGCATGGTAAACCATCAACGGTTTGAGCTTGAAGTCGCCAGCTGTGTTCACTCTGAGCAGCAGTGTGCAGCAGTCCATCATGGCCTTGAACCCTGGGGCGGTTTTCTCCTCGACTGAGCTAAACATTCGACTCGGCATCCATTTCCAAAAGAGCCCAATTTCGTCCAAGTTCAAAACTTGCCTCGGATTATAGCTTTCTTCCTCAATGGCAGCCTGTAGTATTGAAGGAAATTTATCTGCAGCACTTTTATCAGCAGCTGCTGCTTCACCTGTCAGTTTGAGATTATGAAATCCATGGTGTACTTTAAATCTATCAAACCATCCGGCGCTTGCATTAAATGACTTGGCTTCAGGATCATCATGTTTTAACACTTCATAAATGCTGCATGCCTTTGTTTGAATTAGCTGGGTCAAAAGCAGCACGTGTTCTTGATTCTGGTGCTCAATTCATGTTGTCAACATGGGTTCCATTTTCTCCATGATAGCCGACCTTGTTAAAGAAACACGGGCAGTAGATAAATGTGTAGCGCTCTTACAGGACTCCTTAATTTTCTCCACATTTTCTCTAATTGTATGGAGAGTTGACTTACTGAGCCCTGTAGGGCACCTAATTTCCTTTGTCTTCTCACGCCTTTCACATCTCTTCACAACTTCAAGTTTTTCTTCCAAAGTTATATCTTTTCGTTTCCTTGTAGAGGTGGAAGCACTTGTAGAATCACTATTAGAAGCACTCATCTTGAACACAAAGGCAACACTGAGGCTGAATCATGAATCCAGAATCCTGCTTTGGAACCCAAGCTGTGCGTAACTCCATTTGAGTCAGTCCTAGCATCTCACGTATATACGCGAATGACGTGTATCTTGGGGTGTATTTTTCTACTTGGGTGTTAATATTAATTCATGTAAACACAAGACTTGGGTAAGTCAAATATGCTTAAAGCAGGGTTCTACTGTACCCTCTAGGGGGGAGGTGAAGAAGGTGATGTTTGGATTGTGAGCCAAAACCCATCCTCTTATTCTTTCTTCCTCTGAAGAAGACTTACAAAATCAGACATTGAAAACAGTGAATAAATGAAAGAATGAATAAATAAGACCAGTAGAAAAAATAGAAGAACAGAATAAAGAATAAGAAAGAATAGATATACATATGTAGTGATAGTATCAATAGTAGTGTTTAAATAGTGTTGAAATGGTATATAAATAAACACATA
>NW_017729029.1:29362537-29372153 GCF_001723915.1 Gavialis gangeticus | reverse complement strand
AAGAACAGAATAAAGAATAAGAAAGAATAGATATACATATGTAGTGATAGTATCAATAGTAGTGTTTAAATAGTGTTGAAATGGTATATAAATAAACACATAGTGCATAAATAATAAATAGTACTTTATAAATAGTGTATAAATAAATAGATATGGGATACAGGGAAGGAAAATCTCGACTATTTTTTTCTACTTTTCTACTACTGTGCAATTTTATTTTTAAAATAATGACTCCTTTTTATGAGAAAAAATCATGTAAATGCACCACCATTTAAAGGATGAAATAAACTTTTGAAATTCACACAGTTCCTTCCAGATGTGACATTTTTTCTTTCACAGGCAGATAGGCATGGGAGTCTGTGCGGTTTGGGGATGGGTGGGAGAGGTGATGATTTAAGCTTAGCATGGAGATCCCTTACTTTGTGGGGTTGGGGGTGTCTTGGGAGTCATGGGATTACTGGCTTAAATGTGCCCTCTATTGTAATTCAGTACTAAAGACAGCAGCAGGGTGGACTGGTACGGTAGGTGCAATGCTTGTGGTACCCCCAATCCCAATGTGCAAGGATCAAGGCAAACCAGATGTCTGAGGGGGAAGCATGCTTTGGTGCCCCGCCCCCCTACAGAGCACACCCCATCCAAAACCTGACAAGAAAAAGAGGCAATACTGAACCAGGGGTGAGCAGGAGAGAAGGCTTTACATTTGAAAGAGGGCAATAAACAACTTCTCAGGCTCTTCTGAGCTTATGCTTGGGGTTAGCTTTTTGCATCACCTCCACCACTCCCTTCTTCCCACCCAGGTATGAACCCTGCCAGCTGTGTACAGGTAGGCCACTGTATGTGGGTCCCCACCGAGGCAGGTGAGGGGACAGCTCATCCCACTCCCACCTCCCAGCTCTCCTGCACCCACACATGTATGCAGGGAGGCTGGGCAGTGTGGGAGTTGCCAAGCAGAGGGTTGAGTTGGAGGGGTTGTGTTCCCCAGTAGGGTGGTGGGGGGAAGCTGTCCTGTACTGGGCATGGTGTGGGTGGGGAGTGCAGTAGGATGGGGATCCCCAGGTCCCAATGACCGATAATCTGCCTCTACCCCCGTTCACCCACCACCCCAATCTGCCATGCTGCTGATGCTCAGCTTGGGCATTCCCTAGGGTTTGACCTTGTCTGCTGTTTCACATGAGGATACAAAAGACAGGAGGCAGATCATTCATTCTTTTTTTATACAAACATCCTTTAATGTTTTATTCACCCTCTTATTTTTTTATTTGTAAACACATGAATGTTACATTTGTAGAAATCCAAGCTGAGAAGTATTCACAATTCAACAATGAGCAGTTACATTGATCCAGACCATGTACCACCCCTGCTACAGGACATTCAGCAGACAGGCACCCCAACCCCATTTCGGCAGCGGTACCCCATAGTTAGAGGCAGGAACCCCTGCAAGGTAGACATCCAATGGAGAGACTTTTTTTAATGAGAAAAAGTCATGTAAATGGAGCACCATTTTAATGTTGAAATACAGTTTTAAGATTCATACAGTTCCTGAACTGGCATGTTTTCTTTCAAAGGCAGGTTGGTGGGTGAGGTGGAGGAGGGTGCTCATCCCACTGTCCTGCACCACTGCCTGGCTCCCCTACTCCCACAGGTAAGTGTAAGCAGGCTGGGAATTGTAAGGATCACTGGGTGGCAGGGGTGTGGGCTGGGGAGAGCTAGGATATATGCACACAGATGCCAGTCTGGAAGTGCTCCACACACTGAATACTTCACAGACATTTCTGAAAGTTTATTTGTACTGCTTATTCTGATTATTTCTACTCTACTCATTATTCACGTGATTATTTCACCCACCCCCTGAGTGCTGCCACCCACCAGGCAGTAGGAATGAGGACACCTCTCTGGGTACTGATTACTCTGATTTTTTTTCTGATTATTACAGGTTTTCCTGGCTTTATGCGGGTTCTGTATGTGCAGTTTCACACTTATGCGATGACTCTTTTCATACCAAAAAATCCTTATATGCAAGGTAAATTCATTCTTATGTGATTGGTGTAGTGGAAGCTAGGGCTGTGCAAAATTTCAATCCCTGATTTGATTTGGCAGAATTTTGCCCCAATTTTGTGGCCAAATCTCTGAATCCAAATTAAATTAGAGGACCCTTTAATCTCTCTGAATTGAATTGGAACCCTCTGAATCAATTCAGAAAGATTCGGAGATTCAGCCATAGAGACAGCTTTAAAAGTTTTTTCTACATAGCTCTAGGTAGCAGGGGCTCATGGATGCTGTGATGCTGGGGTGCATGGAGTGTCCCACAGAAGCACAGGAGGCTCCCTAGAGCACTCGGCAGCAGACCCGGAAGTGGACTGGAAGTATGTCTGGTCCACTTCTGGGTCTGCTGGGGAGTACACTGCATTCCCCCCCACTCCTGTGAGATGCTCCATGTGCCCCAGCATCACAGCAATCATAAGCTGTGCCTGGTACCTAAAGATATGTCAAAAAAACTTTTAAAGCTGTGCCTATATCCAAATCACTGATTCTTTGAATCAGCATCGAATCTTCAGATTCAGATTTGGCCAAATCAAACCAGGAACAGTGATCTGAACCAACGAATTGAATCACTGTCCCTGATTTGGGCCAAAACTGAATCTGAATCAAATAGGGCCCACTTTGCACACCTCTGGTGGAAGTCTGCAGTCAGCTGCTTTGTGTGGTGTATTGTGGGAGTGACACACACCAAAATATAGTCTCCTGTGTGGATCTGTGCTCCTTGCTTGTTGTTTGCAAAGCATGTTTCTGTAGTTACCTTCTCCATTAAGGTAACATTCACCACCACCTGTGTTTGTGTGTACTGTCTGCTGTTGGTGAGTACCAAAATTGTCTTGTAAAAGTGGTAGAAATGGGCCTGGGGGGCAGTACAGTTGCGGTCTTGTAATGTATCTTTATTTGTTACATTGTAAAGTGTGTTCCCTTTATGCAAATTTGAGTTATGCGCTGTTTTCCAGGAACACATGTACAGCATAAAGTGAGGGAAACTTGTACTCTGATTATTGCTGATTATTATGATTATTATGGTTATTTCTGATTATTACATTGAACGCCCACCAGCCAGTAGGAAAGAGGGCACTCGGCTATTCCCCCCCCGACGCTGACGCCAAGGTGTATATCATCTCGGGTGCTGACACTCTCCAGGCAGTAGGAAAGAGGGCCATCTTAGAAAGCCTGCTTAGAAAGCCGAAGAAGATCTATTTAATATTTGGCATAAATATAGAGAACAGGAGTCAAGATGGAATGCTTATTTATAGCAATAGTTATTTGATCAGAATGCATGAAAAGGTGGGACCTCAACTAGAACCAGGGAGTGACCAACCACACAGACTTGACAGACAAACTACACATGGAGGCAGGCCTGCCTGGAATTGTGACACACACGCTGCATGCTTCAGAGACATTTCTGATAGTTGTTTTCTAAAGATTATGATCACTCTGATTATTTCTGATTATTATATTAAGTAGCTGAAATGGTTATAATATTTGAACTTGAGCAAGCTGACCAGACCAGAGAGGGTTGGGCTGCACAAGCTATAAAAGAGCATGATAATTAATATGACACAATGGTAGGATGTCCTCTCCCAGACACTGATTATTAATTACCTTTGGAGGCAGATTATTATGATTAGAGCCAGATGAGTATTCTTATTATCATTTATGATTATTAGTATTATTATTATCATTACTCTAGATGGATCTAATTGGGGTCATTTTCCTCACAAGATATAAAGTAGCACAATCATTAAGCAATAAGGCACCCAACAAGCAGGCCCAGGCTGGGACCACAGAGTTTTGGGCAGGCACCAGAGGAAGGCAGAAAGCAAGGGAGAGAGGCTAAGAGGCAGCAAACAGACACAGATACCTTTATTATTGTTGGTTTTGATTACCATTAGGAAAAGACATTGCCTCAGTACTAAAACTTGTTGCTAATTCTCTTTGTGTACCTGCTGGACAAAATGATCAGAATGCACAACAGTCAACCAATTATTGGCCAGCACACAACCATGACTTTATGCTCTTTTGTATGTTGACACTGTATGTACACTGAGCCCAAGCAGTGAATGAAAAGCAGGTGCCCACCCAGCACCCCACCATCACTTTGTTCTCTTTTGTATATTGAGAGTATGCTGAACTGTTTTGCATCTGGGAGAGTATGCAACAATCAGATCCTGGAGAGTACTCAGCAGTCATATACTAGATGAAAAACACTGAAGTCCAAATTTTTCGCTATGTTTGATGCACCCATGAATTAGCTGCAGTACCAAACAAAAAAGAACAGGAAAATTGCATGCATCATTTTGCAAAAGAGTTAATGAAACAAATATGAGTACTTATTTTGTACTCATATTTGGAATAGACTGCCACCAGAGGCGGTTCAAGCACCCACTTTGAACACCTTCAAGACACATTTCAAACACCTACTTAGGTGCTTCGATTACCTGAACATTTCTAAGTTTTCAGCATTTCAGAATCTTGTACAGCATAGGCAGGTGCAGGTGGGTTGTAGGCTGGGAGGGTGAGCACGTAGTCAGCCCTGGAAGTAGGACACACAGCGTGCTTCACAGGCAGTTGTTATCCTGAGCATAGACAAAAGAATTCTAATTATTCATAAATAATAATATGTTAATATTAAAAATAAATTTCAATTAAACAAATTAAAATTATTATTTGATCTGCATGTAGATTTGCTTCTATATTAAGACACTACAAGTCCTTCTTGACTCTGTTTAGAAATAGTTTAAGATGAAGTGGAGTGGGGGGGAATTTTTTTAGGCATTGTGTAAAATTATAATCAGCAGGATGATTGTAATGAGGCAGAAAAGGATCTTGGAGTGATTATCAATTCCAAGATGAACATGGGCCACCAGTGTGAAGATGCGGTCAGGAAGGCTAACCGTACCTTGTCATGCATCCACAGATGCATCATGAGCAGGTCCAAGGAAGTGATCCTCCCCCTTCATGAGACATTGGTCAGGCCGCAGTTGGAGTACTGTGTCCAGTTCTGGGCGCCGCACTTCAGGAGGGATGTGAACAGCATTGAGAGGGTCTAGAGGAGGGCCACTCGCATGATCAGGGGGCAGAAGGGCAGGCCCTACGAGAAGAGGCTACAGGACCTGAACCTGTCCAGCCTCCACAAGAGAAGGCTGAGAGGGGATCTGGTGGCCATCTATTAACTGGCCAGGGGGACCAGCAGGCAATGGGAGAGTCCCTGTTCCCCCGAGCACTGCCAGGAGTAATAACGAACAACAGCCATAAGTTGACTGAGAGTAGACTGAGGCGCTACTTCACAGTCAGGGCGGTTAGGGTCTGGAACCAACTTCCAGGGGAAGCTTTGGGAAGGTGCTTGAGTGATGCAGGGATGGGAGGTGCGATGCCTGTGTTACCCCCGATGCCAATGCCCAGGGATCCTGGCAAGCCTGACTTATGAGGAGGCAGGCAGCTCCTTTGGGTAACTGTGCACGAAAGAGTGAACCCCACCCCCCACAGTGTCCCATGCAAAAACCACACAGCAAAAGTGGCCAAACTGCACCAAAAGACTTGTCAGGGGAATTGGAGAGATTTGCAAGAAAGAGTGCACCCCAAACCTTGAATGCCCAATCCAAAACCCCAGCAAAAGCAGCAATACTGCACCAGGGGAGACTGGGGCGAGAGGTTTTACATTTGAAAGAAGGCAATTAGCAATTTCTTAAGCTGAGCTCCCTCTCTTTGCTCTCCCAAGAGCAAGGGACATTTATTTTGTAAAAAAGTCCTCTCCTGCCACCTCAACATCACCATTGCACTTGCTCTGAGCCCATGCTTGGGGTTTGGTTTTTGCATCCTGCACACCCCCTGCCCCACTACACACCTCCTGCCCTTTCCCGCCTTACTGTGAGGAGGGATTTTGCCAGTCCTTCACAATTAGGGAGCCAGACATAGAAACACAGCCTAACATGAGGTTTTATTGTAAGCAAGGAGCACCTAACATGAGGTTTTATTGTAAACAAGTAGTGTTGAAGCCATCAGATACTTGGGCTTCTTTGCCTTTACTCCACCCACACCCAGAACTGGCCCTGACTCCCTGAAACACAGGGGTGCCCACCTGGCCCTGCTGGCACTTGTGCACCCCTCAGCTGACTCTACCAAGGTTGGAGGAACAGGCTCAACTGTAATGCTCTTGGCTATCTCCTCCACAGAGGCAAACAGAGCAGAACTACTTTGCCCTTTTTGGGGTTGTAGGCGCGTTTTACTGCTGCTCTTCAGCAAGTTCTGCAGGACATTAGATATCAACTCATGTATCTTCTCAGCATCCACATGGCACTGTGCAGTCATGTCCAGAAACTGGCCTGTGTGGTCTAGCAGCTTCTCCTGGAAGACAATTGTGTTGTCTGCTATTTGGTTCTCCCAGACCTCATCATAGATTGCATAGATTTCATAGACATTTGGGCTGGAAGGGACCCTGGAGGATCATCGAGTCCAGCCCCCTGCCCCAGGGGCAGGAATTCAGCAGGCATCATAGGATCCCATCAAGATAAGCATCCAAATGTGTCTTGAAGGTGTTCAAAGTGGGTGCTTGAACCGCCTCTGGTGGTAGTCTTTTCCAAACCTTGGAGGCTCGGACAGTGAAGAAGTTCTTTCTTATATCCAGCCTGAATCAGTCACGGTGGAGTTTGTGACCATTCGATTTTGTCATCTCTTGGGGCAATCTGGT
Source organism: Gavialis gangeticus (assembly GCF_001723915.1). Classification (NCBI taxonomy): domain Eukaryota; kingdom Metazoa; phylum Chordata; order Crocodylia; family Gavialidae; genus Gavialis; species Gavialis gangeticus. Next base: position 29,365,423 of record NW_017729029.1, on the reverse strand, counting down.
GAACACATGTTCCCCTAGATCCTGATGAGCACCCCTGATAAACTTATAGGTGGCCACCAGATCACCCCTGAGCCTGCACTTTTCCAGGCTGAAGAGTCCCATGGCTCTCAGCCTCTCATCTTAAGGCCTGTTTTTCTGACCTCTGATCATGTGCATGGCTCTCCTCTGCACCCTCTCAAGCTTCTCCACATCCTTTTTGAATTGTGGATCCCAAAACTGGATGCAGTACTCCAGCTGCAGCCTCACCAAGGCCGAGTACAATGGGAGAATGCCAAAACGACTCCCAGACTTTGTCCAGCCAGCCATCTGTGGCTGACACTTAGTTTCATGATGCCTTGAACAAAGCCTCCATCATGCTGTTTGGACTGTTGCTGGCTGTGGCACATATCTCTTGAGTGGTCTGCTGTAGTGTGAGTTGAAGTCCGAGGTTCGAGGGCATGTGTCTGGCTGGCACCTGGCATGGTAGCTGGTAAACAAATGAAAAAAGTTTTTATGATTTGGTCACATTTCCTTCCCCCACGTCTTCAAGAGGCCAGTGACAAACCTCTACCCCCACCCTCCTGCAGTTAAGGAACTGCCTGAAGGCAGCAAAACAAAGCCTGCAAGGCACATACACATTCCCAAAAGCTTACAAGTCCCTGGTTTGGGGAGACGTCCCTGGCTGCCACTTCTCATGTCAGCTGCAAACAATTAAAACAAAACAATGAGTTCAGCATCTGTTGAAATACCCTTTATCCACCCCCAAAAGAGCATGGTGACCCACCTCCAGCAAAGGCATGGTGGAGAGTGCTTAATTGCAGGCTTGAGCTAGGGCCAGAAAACATCATGGCAGCCTGCATGCTGCACAACATCTATGGGACCCATGGAGAGGTTTTCAGCCAGTCGTGGTATGACACAGTGCTAGGGAGCACCCCCAGGGTTTACCCTCAGGAAGCAGGCTCTGGAGGCACCGGATCCCCCCAGCGGGGGAGCGTAGGGGGTGGGACAGCTGGCAGGCACTTCCGGGAAGACCGGAGCGCCTGATTGGCTGCTGGGGCAGTGGCGAGAAATTCAAACCGCGGCTTTTAAAAGCCGCGGTTTGACAAAGCCCCTGGCACTCGGGAGCCTGGAACAATGGGGAGAGGAGGGATCCAGGCACACGTGTGTCCCACACACGTGTGCCCCCTTACCAGATGCAAGGTGGAGGTGGATGCAGCAGCAGTGGAGCCAGAAGCGGGAGCAGCATCAGCTGATCCCCCTAAGGTAAGCGGGCAGAGGGACTGGATGCAGCTGAGCAGGATCCGGAGGGGAAGCCCCCTGGATCCCTCTTAGCTGAGGTGGTATGGAGCTGTGCTCCTGAGCCATGTGAACAGAGCATGCCAGCGTTTGCGTCAGTGTTTGCGCCAGTGGGTGAGCAGGAAGGGCCACAAGGGAGACTCCTGCTAGGGTAGGGCAAAGGCACTGCACTAAGCTAAAAACAAACAGCAACTCCTATGATGGTGTTGATGCGGAGTGCTGACAAGGCCCCTGCTTGGGGGGGGCACAGCCTACCTTGGGCTTATCTGAGGCCTCCACCCAGACAGAGCCCATGGGGGAGCTGGCATTCCCCCACCCCCTGGTCTGTAGGGGTTGCCCAGCAAGGCAGGGGTTGGGGACTCCCACACCTGTCCTGCAGGTGCCCACCTTGGGGCCCTGGAGGTGCAGGTGAGAGAGCTCCAGGAGGAGGTTAGCAGGCTGAGGGGAATCAGAGAAGTGGAGGATGAAATTGATGGCTATTTCCTTTCCCTGTAGGGCCACACACCCAAGGATGAAGCACCTCAGGAGGTGCCCTCCACTGCGGAGTGGCAGACGGTCACCTCTAGAACCAGGGCTGCTCACAACACAGGAGTACCAGTTCCTCCAGTCCGGCTGGAGAACAGGTATGAGACCCTGGCAACACTGGAGGATAAGGAGGGAGAGGAGGCAACCAGAGAGGAGGCAACTCCACACTCTCCATGCTCTGAACAGGCCGAAGGAGCTAAGCAGTTCCGGAGGAGAAAGCGTTGAGTGATTGTCATAGGCAACTCCATCCTGAGAGGTACAGAGGGCCCCATCTGTCACCAGGACCCCTCGACACACGAGGTCTACTGCCTATCTGGAGCAAAGATTCAGGACATGACGGGGATGATCCAGGCTGTGATCCAGCCCACCAATTACTACCCCATGGTCCTAATCCATGTGGGTACTAATCAGGCGGCCAGGAGAAGCCCTGCTCACCTGATGGTGGACTACCATGCTCTGGGGGGCATGCTGAAGGAAATAGGTGCACAAGTGGTATTCTCTTCTGTCCTACCAGTGAGTGGACTTGGAAGATGGCATGAGACGTGCATCGCAGAGACTAACTGGCGGCTTCGGGAATGGTGTCTTGAGGTGGGCTTTGGCTTCCTTGACAACGACCCGCACATCACGACGAGAGACACGCTTGGATGGGATGGGCTCCACCTTTCCCCTAAAGGTCAGCATGTGTTCCCTTCTAGGTTGGTGGATCTCCTCTGGCAGGCTTTAAAGTAGGCTCATTGGGGGAAGGGTAAGATGAGGGAGGAGGAAGCCTTGGATTGCTATACCAAGCAGCACTCACAAGTACAGCCCAGCCTAGACCGATGAGTGGAACATATACACAGGTAAGCAACAGGGGCCAGGGCAATGCTGAGATTAGGAGGCCAGTGTACACATCCACAAGAGGCCTCAAATGCCTCTACACAAATGCTCATAGTATGGGAAACAAGCAGGAGGAACTTACCCTCCTGCTAGCTGACACCAACCCAGTCATAGTGGGATGCACTGAAACTTGGTGGGACCCAATGCATGACTGGGTGGTGAATATCAAGGGCTATAGGCTGTACAGGAGGAACAGGACAGGGAGGAAAG
>NW_017729029.1:29360712-29361966 GCF_001723915.1 Gavialis gangeticus | reverse complement strand
AAGACAGAGATGGAACTGGGACTAGCTTTCTGGATCAAGGACAACAAGAAATCCTTTTTTAAATACATAGGGGGCAAAAAGAAGGTACCGGGTAACATGGGGCCCCTGGAAGACACACTAGGAAATTTGGTCGTCACACCAGATGACAAAGCTAACCTATTTAATGACTTCTTTGCCTTCATTTTCCTGAGCAGGGACCAGATCAGCCCCCCCACCAAGCCCCCCTCAGGCCCCATGGGAAGCGCACCTAGGCCAGGGGTCAGGGAGGATCTAGTCAGGGAACTTCTGGATGGACTGGATGTATTTAAATCAACTGGTCTGGATGATCTCCACCCCAGAGTGCTGAGGGAATTAGCTGAGGTCATTGCAGGACCCCTAGCATGGCTTTACGAGCACTCGTGGTGCTCTGGTGTGATGCCAGAGGACTGGAAGAGAGCCAATGTGGTTCCCATCTTCAAAAAAGGGAGGAAGGAGGACCCCAGGAACTATAGGCCAGTTAGTCTTACCTCGATCCTGGGTAAGCTTTTTGAGAGAATTATCCTGCCACGTGTCCATGAGGGGCCAACAGGGGAGTTTATGCTTAGGGGCAACCAACACGGGTTCATTAGAGGCAGGTCATGTCAGAACAAGCACTACCAGGAGTGACTAGAAATAATGGTCACAAGCTGGCAGAGGGTAAATTCAGCTTAGACATCAGGAGGTGCTACTTCACTGTCAGGGTGTCTAGGATCTGGAACCAACTTCCAAGCAAAGTGGTGCTGGCTTCTACCCTGGGGGTCTTTAAGACAAGACTAGACAATCACCTTGCTGGGGTCGTTTGACCCCAGTAGTCTTTCCTGCCATGGCAGGTGTCAGACTTGATGATCTTCTCAGGTCCCTTCCGACCTTACTAACTATGAAACTATGAGATGCAGCAGCCAGATAGAGACATGGGCAGGCAGCAGCACACAGACTGAGGCCATATCCATAAGGAGAAGCTGGTCAGGAGGCCCGTGTATGAGATTGCCTAGCAGCACATATTATGGATGCTGCCAACAACTAGCAGTGGTTGTTTTGGTTAAAATAATTATTTTAACTACCTACAACATAAACAATCTGTTTCTTTCTGCAGGGGTGTGTGGGGGAGGGGACAGGGTGGAGGATGAGGAGGGCATGGGGGGAGGTGGAGTGGGGTGCACTGTGGTAGGGTGTGTACAAGCATAGACTGGGGTAGGGGTTTATTCTTTGGAGGCTGGCATTGGTCCAGGGCGGGGG
>NW_017729029.1:29355903-29360547 GCF_001723915.1 Gavialis gangeticus | reverse complement strand
GGGGGGGGGCATGACTCATTATATGACACCGATTAGCTGCCATGTCTGTGAAGGGTTAAATAAAACTCTCGTTGGCCAGATGTGGGGGGTCGGACGGATGGGGAATGAGTGATATAAGCAGCCTGCAGGAGTCTGGTTTTGATGTGTGTGTGGCCAGGGTGGGGGGTGGGATGGGTTTTGCTTGCCTAATTTTTTGGGAGGACCTTGTATAGGTGTCCACTGTATCCAGTCGCTTCTTGTCCAACTTCTATAAGAAACTGCATTCTCTAGTGCAGTGTCTTGCAGTCCTTCCTCCACAGTCGTAGAGGTTTTCTTCAGTCTTGAATCAATGAAGTCCTAATGGTGAAGAATGTTTCAGAACCTGTAGCTCTCTTGCCTGCTCCCTGAAGGATGCCACCAGGAAACACTGCTCACATTGCGAACACTCCCACATCTGACTGTCACTGGAAGGAACCTGCAAGCTGCAGTCTCCACAGTGCCAAACTAGGACCTGGATGGAAGCCCCAGTGGTGAGTAGTTCTGCCTGGACAGACACCTCATCGGTACAAGCAGAGGAAGAGCTGGCTGTGGCAGTGGCTCTGGCATTGTGACATCCTCCAGACATTTCTCAGGGTCTCTTAATCTTCTATCTCTCTTTTCCTCCCTCTCTTTCCAAGCAGACCTTTCTTTCTCAAACTCCCCTCTAAGCTGGCCTGTTTGTGGCTCCTTAGTCCTGAAAGGTTCCCTTTTCCCTGCTTCCTCTCACCAAGTTTACAGTGAAGAAAGGAGAGAGAGAGAATTTCCAGGAAAAATCCTTAGTGAACTCCCCCTTCCTTGGTTTTCTAGTTAAGCAAATGGCTAAGTATTGGTCTAACTCCTGAGTTTTAGCTAGTTAAACTAAATATATATAGGTTAGCTCTTTTAATTAAAGAGCTTATATTAAAGGTTCCCTTTTAAAGAGGTGGGTGGCAAACTGACTTTCCAACTGACTGGCAAACTGCTATGTTTGCTGTCCCAGTTTGCTATGGGAGTCTTCTTTTACACCCTGAGGGGCCTGGCTCTAGACCCTTGTTAAGGCTTTTGTCAGACACAGGCAGCAATCACCCAGCAATTACTCAGCTACCAGCACTCCAGCTGCTCATAGCATGTACCCAAAACACACAACCCACAAAACACTCAGTAAGCTAAACACATAGGCATCCTTGGCTCACTTATCTTCCTGAAGCAGGATCTGGTGCCTGGACCCTGATCTTCTTCCTCTTCCCCTTCCCACTCTTGCTCCCAGCAAACTGCTTGCAAACTTCCCTGTTTGCTGTTCCTGTTTGCTTGCATATCTAGACAGATATGGAATTGCAAATTCAATGCAAATCCTCACTTGGAAGAAAATAGTGTATAATGCTTCTAGTGTCTTGGTGGACTGTGGTCTGGCATTGAGATCAAGGTATGAACAACAAACAGCTAACTTTGAAAACATGGCTAACTAAACCATTCTTATCCTTTGGGTAATATCCTTAGGATAACCATTCTAATCCTTAGGATCCTAAGGATGTTAATGAAAATTAAAAGGCTCATATAAGAAACTACTGAATGAATGAGAACCCCCAAAAAAACCCCTGCATTCTTTCAATGCTTTAATTTATTATTTCCCAAGTGCAGATGCTGAACTTGAATATGATGGATGAGCTACTGTATAATGTGTCATATGCAATTCCTATGATAGGAAATAAGAAATAAATGAAGCTTTCAAAAACAGCAGATAAGAGCCTCTTTCTGAAATATGTACATATAAATTGATCTACTACTTACTGTAAGATTCAGGGCACAAGAATCCCTGACTGGAATCCCAGAGCACCTATACACATGCAGAAAGGCTGCTCCAGTGCTCTGTAATTACAGCACATTGGAGTCTACATAGCAAATATACCAAATTTTATGAAGTCTGCTGGAGCATGGTAATTACCACACTTCAGGATACTCCAATATCACATTTATCAGTGTCCCTGCACTGAAAAATGGTGGTGGGGGCACTTTAACTAATGCTTGTTTGACAAGTTGAATTAACATGTGATGCTCCAGGTGCTTTAATTAGAATGGGTCTCAGAGCCACTGTAATTAAAGCGCTCCCTCCTGCACTCCTGGATCATATGTATAAATGCTTTCAAGGTTTTGGTGGAATTTAACCATTACCAAATTAATGATTTGGAAGTTTCACAACCAGATGTCCAAAAATTTCTTTGAAAAGAAGGGAGATTTTAGTCATTTAACACAAGGATCTAGAATCCAGAATTGCAATTTATCAAATGTATTTATTCATGATCACAGTTCCCTTGATGGAATTCCACACTTGAATAAGAACCATACAAGGGATACCATTATCTTTCAATTTCTAGTCCATTGTAGAATTACTTAATTCAGGCCAAACTGTAACTAACTCTGCAGACTTTGTAGCAGTTCCTTAGCCTGAATGCTAAACTTTGCTTCTTCTATATGTGGCTTTACTTTAAAAAAAATAGTATTTTGGAGGGATTTCACATTAATTCCGAAAAGAACATGACATTTCCAATTGTTTCTTTTTGTTTGATTAATTTTGTTTTCAAATAAACACAAAATAAAACCAACTGATTGTAGGAGATCCCACATAGACTAAAACACAATGTGAATTATTGAAACCAGGAGTGGGGAAGGGAGTGCTGTAATTACAGAGCATTGGAGCAGCCTTTCTACATGTGTATAGGTGCTCTAGAGATCCAGGAGTGGGGGAGGGGCACATTAATTAGAGTGGCTCTGACACCCATTCTAATGGGTCTAAAACTGAATTAGTCAAAGCATGCCTATATTACAGATCCTCTGCTTATGCCAGCAGAATCCCCTGGTAGGAGATGCACCATATTTCTGTATATCTTCCATGGCCAGAGGCACACCACATCCCAGAATGCATACCTTTGACCACAACAGCTACTCCAGCAGAACATTTTATCAAGACTAAACCTAAGACAGTAATGTCAGGCTGAAAGACTGTGACTTTTATTGAGATATTTATTCTAAAAAATGGGACTACTGAGTACACAACACAGCCTTCCTTGACCTTTTAAGTTTAGATGTATATAAATATTAAACTACTACTATCAGACTACTTTTACAAGGGATGGAGAAAGGAATACCAGTCTTTGATAGGACAAGGCTAAACATTCCTATTTGCACTTTCATCTAATTCATTATAAAACTCTTAACTGCATAGAAGAAACACTGGTTGAGAACTTAAAGCACAGATATTAGTGTTGTTATTATATCTTTACAATATAACATCTTTCCTTGCTTTATATGACGAATATCTAACTTACATACCTAAAAATGTAATGGTTCTGCACCAAACTTCCATTTACCTCTCCGTGCATAAAAAGTTTGCGTCAAAATTGTTTTCTGAATATATTAGAAATATCTTTACAGATGCATATTTAGCCATCTTTATTACCCAGTGGCAGTCTGGGCATTTCAATTCTCTTTAATTTTGACATTCAAACATTTTCTGGGAGGCAGAGATATTGTGTAGATAGTTTCATATAATATTTGATCCAGGATTTAGAGTTTGGATCAGACAGTGCTGAAATGTCACAACATTTCATCCACAGGTACTGTATGTTCTATATAAAATGACCTCATCTGATCTCACAAAATGTGTGCCATTTTGAATTGTGGCTGTTAGGAAATAAGCTGTTCTTATGAAATGTCTGTCATCCTGGGCTATTGCTCATGAAAAAGAATCCACCAAATAAGCCTCTTCTGATTTTCACCATAGCTTATCACTAAAATCTTACTGCATTTGGGGCTTCAGATATTCCCTGTGATGAGATTCAGGTAGGTTTAGGTACTGTTTAACTTGCTTTACCCTTAAGTTCTGAGTAAATTGGGAGTAATCTGAGACAGGTTATACTGATGTTCTCTTCCAGCACTGGCAGTGAATTAATATCCACTGTTATCCCGTCAGTATTTTTCATTCTTTCTATCCATATTAAAATTTTTCACACGCAATCTCTAAGAAATGGTGGAAAAATTCTCCCTTTCTAGAAAAGCTGCTGTTGAGCACAGGATTTCACTTTCTGAAGATTAGAAAAGGGATACTAGAAACCAAATGAAACCACAGATGTTGGACAAAGCTTGGTCCAGTAACTACCTATGTACCATTTTTTGTAGTCACTTCACTGCCTTTCACATATATTGTATGACTCCTGCTTACTCTTTTACTTTAGCAGACAACACCAACTCTCCTTTTTTTGCTATGCACTTATCAACCAGCAGTAGTAATCGACAGTATACTGGAGGGGAGCATTACTCCCCAGTTGAGCCACAAAGCCCTAATATCAGCTTTCTTAAAAGGTACTATTAAATTAGTAGTTTTTTTCCCATCTGGTCTTATTTCTTGAAGTAGCCAATTAAGTAAATTATTTTCCAAAGACCTTTGGGGCAGAAAGAAGAATTCAGTTTATTTTTAAGTGTATTTTTCCATGCATTAAAGATTACATTAAAATTTAGTGGTCTCATTACCAGGATATAATTGGATTTATTCAGATTAAATTCTCCAGAATATAACACTAATGAAATCATAGACACCAAAACTCCAATTCAGGGCCATGACACCAAATGGATGTGAGAAGGGATGGAACTCTT
>NW_017729029.1:29350765-29352963 GCF_001723915.1 Gavialis gangeticus | reverse complement strand
ACTGATATTTTACTTACTTATTTTGAATGAAGACTTCTTTTATTGAGATATTTATTCTAAAAAATGGGACTACTGAGTACACAACACAGCCTTCCTTGACCTTTTAAGTTTAGATGTATATAAATATTAAACTACTACTATCAGACTACTTTTACAAGGGATGGAGAAAGGAATACCAGTCTTTGATAGGACAAGGCTAAACATTCCTATTTGCACTTTCATCTAATTCATTATAAAACTCTTAACTGCATAGAAGAAACACTGGTTGAGAACTTAAAGCACAGATATTAGTGTTGTTATTATATCTTTACAATATAACATCTTTCCTTGCTTTATATGACGAATATCTAACTTACATACCTAAAAATGTAATGGTTCTGCACCAAACTTCCATTTACCTCTCCGTGCATAAAAAGTTTGCGTCAAAATTGTTTTCTGAATATATTAGAAATATCTTTACAGATGCATATTTAGCCATCTTTATTACCCAGTGGCAGTCTGGGCATTTCAATTCTCTTTAATTTTGACATTCAAACATTTTCTGGGAGGCAGAGATATTGTGTAGATAGTTTCATATAATATTTGATCCAGGATTTAGAGTTTGGATCAGACAGTGCTGAAATGTCACAACATTTCATCCACAGGTACTGTATGTTCTATATAAAATGACCTCATCTGATCTCACAAAATGTGTGCCATTTTGAATTGTGGCTGTTAGGAAATAAGCTGTTCTTATGAAATGTCTGTCATCCTGGGCTATTGCTCATGAAAAAGAATCCACCAAATAAGCCTCTTCTGATTTTCACCATAGCTTATCACTAAAATCTTACTGCATTTGGGGCTTCAGATATTCCCTGTGATGAGATTCAGGTAGGTTTAGGTACTGTTTAACTTGCTTTACCCTTAAGTTCTGAGTAAATTGGGAGTAATCTGAGACAGGTTATACTGATGTTCTCTTCCAGCACTGGCAGTGAATTAATATCCACTGTTATCCCGTCAGTATTTTTCATTCTTTCTATCCATATTAAAATTTTTCACACGCAATCTCTAAGAAATGGTGGAAAAATTCTCCCTTTCTAGAAAAGCTGCTGTTGAGCACAGGATTTCACTTTCTGAAGATTAGAAAAGGGATACTAGAAACCAAATGAAACCACAGATGTTGGACAAAGCTTGGTCCAGTAACTACCTATGTACCATTTTTTGTAGTCACTTCACTGCCTTTCACATATATTGTATGACTCCTGCTTACTCTTTTACTTTAGCAGACAACACCAACTCTCCTTTTTTTGCTATGCACTTATCAACCAGCAGTAGTAATCGACAGTATACTGGAGGGGAGCATTACTCCCCAGTTGAGCCACAAAGCCCTAATATCAGCTTTCTTAAAAGGTACTATTAAATTAGTAGTTTTTTTCCCATCTGGTCTTATTTCTTGAAGTAGCCAATTAAGTAAATTATTTTCCAAAGACCTTTGGGGCAGAAAGAAGAATTCAGTTTATTTTTAAGTGTATTTTTCCATGCATTAAAGATTACATTAAAATTTAGTGGTCTCATTACCAGGATATAATTGGATTTATTCAGATTAAATTCTCCAGAATATAACACTAATGAAATCATAGACACCAAAACTCCAATTCAGGGCCATGACACCAAATGGATGTGAGAAGGGATGGAACTCTTGTTGTGACAGCAACAGCAATCTTGCCATTCCCTGTTTGCTATTTGAGGACTATTTTGAGAAAAGTGGCTATACCTGGGATCAGAATACTAGTAACACAGAGATTCTACTAAAGGCTATTGATAGTATAAACATGTGGAAAGCATTGGGGATAAAAGGTTACCAAATTCTAACTAACTAAAAACGTATGTGAAAGGGATACCAATTGCTGGTATCCCAATATCCAAGAGGAACTGTGGGAAACCTAATATATAGGAAAAATATTACTTTGCATTGATGACAAAGCAGCTGTTAGACTCTGTTGGGAATTTTCCATATGAATGTTTTCCCCCATGGAAAACAGTTTCCACAATATTGAAATTCCTAAAACTTTCTACTTCCTGACAGGAGAATTAACACTGAGTACTTAACTGCATGCTGTTTTAACTCTCATAAAAATTTCAGTTGTGGACTATTTTGTTTGTAGTCAGTCTTTGGTCCTGTGGGGTCAGGCCAACTGTCAGGATCTCAATATTGCACT
>NW_017729029.1:29346937-29350754 GCF_001723915.1 Gavialis gangeticus | reverse complement strand
GAAATGGTTGGGGAAGAGGAGGGAATGCATTTTAAAATTTTAAAAAAAGGAAAAACTGGGGGTTTTGCTACAAGTTCAGAATTAAAATATATTTTCTTATAGTGTTTCCTATAGTAGTACATTGTGTGATGAGCAATACAGCTCATTTTCCTAATGAATCCATTCTCACCCATCACCCATCAGTTCCATTTAGAAAGTAAGGGTGTTGTCACACATTACAATTAGCACATGCTAATTGTAAGGAATTTTAGGCTGTGTTAAACTAAGTACATGCAGTGAGCAGTCACACATTAAAGGCCCAACTCTCTTGGCCCAGGTCAGCAACCTGCTAGCTCCCTCCTGACCCAGATTAGGGCCTTGCCAGCTCTTGTCCCCACTCCCTATTGCTCCTGGCTTGCCACATTGTTATTGCTGCTATTTCCCAAATATCAGGTCACTTTCTAAATCAGTCAAAGAGAACCTGTACATAGTTCATGCCTGCTCAGGGAAAGGGGATATGTGACTGGAAGGGGAGAAGAGCTGAATAAAATTGGTTGTTTCCTATTCAGTTTATTCATCTCAGCACCTTTATATAAACTATGTACCAGTAATTTGCCTCCATGGAGAATTTAAACTTACATGCATTTTTTTTTTGTTCCTAAAGGTTGATTCTGCATAATCATACCTTAAATTACTGCTATGTATACTATCCAGAATTCTATTTTAATTTATATTTATCTTGGAATAGATTAATTTTTATACATATACAAAAATACTTCAAAATACCTCCAAAGACTGTACTAAACCTAGGCAACAATAGTGGAGTTAGCACAGTAATGTTCAAGCTATGGTCCATGAGCCAGATCCAGCTTTCAGAGCCATAACATCTGGCCTGTGGGGCTTCCTACAGATCTAGAAATTTGGTGGGGAGGTAGAAGCATTAATTGACATGGTTCTAAGACCCAGAGCTGCAACAATTAGTACCTCATCAATTAATACTGCCAGCACTCTCCCACTGCCAAATTTCTGGACCCATGGGGAATCCCACTGGACAAATGACATGACTCCATATATGGAACTATGCTGGCACAATGAATCATTCCATGGCTGGATACAGCCCAAAAAATTGCACCCATAGGCCAAGCCTTTGCTGGTTCAGTTCTGTGGACCAAGTCCATGCAAAAGGGAATAGCCCTATGCTACTCATCCAAACCCACATGCCTGGATTGGTTGAGGGTTAGCACAATTAAGATATGTTAATTAAAAATGATAAAATGCTTATAAGACTTAAATAACAAATAATATATACAATCATGCTCAGTCTTCATATGGTGCCTCTTGTGCTGTTTGTTGTAAAGTAATACTGCCACTAGGATAGTTTACCTCTATATATTATTTACAGTCAGAACCCTTCCATGTGATCTCTGCATGGCATACAGTTTAGTTGCAAGGGCCCACTAGACTTTATTTTTTAAGAAAAGGAATCCATCCCTGCTTAAGACAGAGGGGAGAGGTAGTGAAAAACCGCGTGCACAGCTGTGAGATAAGGGTGAATGAAAGGAGAAAGAGCAGTTACTAATGAAGCAAAATTAAACGGACTGAGACAGAATTGCTTTGGGTGATAAATTACCTGTAGAGTAACATTTCATTTCATGCATGCCAAATTTTACTCTCTTAACAGTGAATACTGGTAAGGATTCAATTTTCCAATTATAGTTCCAGCAGTTTTTATACTGACTATCAAATTCTCTTTCATAACTTTATTTAAATTCTTCTTCCTCCACTGAACTATAAAGCCACTTTCTTCCACAAACATATCATCTGACAGGTTTGACCTGCATATACTCTTGAATCTTGAAAAAAACTATTAATTGGCTGCTGTAACAGGAGTTTTCTGTAGTACTTCTTTATCTGAAGAAATGTTATTTTCACTTGCTATCAAGTTGCTTTCTTTGAAAGAAAGACCAAATTCTGCTATGGTCACACGTGCCTTGCTCCCACCATAGCAAATGCTTTCAAGATTGTATAAAACGGAATTGATCATGTCTGTTTTCCCCTGTATAGTGAGTTCATTGAAAAGTATTTTGAGATATGCCATTTTTTTTCTGAAGATTAAGGTGATGGTGAAAGAATCTGGGCAAGGAAGGGCTGGAGACCTCAATGCACTGCCTTTAGCATTAACACATTGATGGATGTCTTCACTTTTCAGATATTTCAGTGACTATGGTTGCTAAGGCCTTGACTGTGAGCACTTTTGCTGAGGTTAAAGATATCAGTAAATGCCATTATCCAAGATGCTGAAGGGCAAAAAACCCCCAAAAAAACAAAAACCTAAAAAACCCATCTCCATAAAACATTTTTCTAGGAGAGTAAAGCATTTATGTAACCTCTTCTGTTTCACAGAGCTTTGCTAACCAATGTTGGAAAAGTCTTATTTCAGTCATGCAATCAGAGTCAAAAGTCTTACAAACCATTAGTTCCAACAACCTGGAGAAGAATATTACTAGTTGATATACATTCTTCTGTAAATACACCAGAGCTGTGCCAGCTGAGGATGCCTTTCCTAAGCTGATTCTAATGATTCCCAATTAAAGTTATATCATGAGTGGGAGTAAGGTGAGACTTTGGAGTAAGGAGCAAATCCAAATATTGAAGCTAACTGCAAACTGTTTGCACAGTTCCCGTTGGAACTCCTAGGGCTGAGATCCTGAGCAACTAGTTACTGACAGGTGATCTGTTACCACAGATGAGTTAGTATAACAGAGAAGCACTTTGTGAAAGTTAAGGTACTGTGTAGAATCCCGAAAGGAAATATTTTGTAAATGACAGTGATCTTGACTGACAATAAATTTAAAGTGTTTTGGGAAATGCTTAATATTAATGTGAAAGCAAGTGGTCTAAACATCAAGAGCTTTAAACCAATAATAAAGGGATACAGGAGGAATAATGAATAGCACAGTAACTATATATAATTTGATTATTCAGATGAGTAAGTTCAGTTCTCTGATATTCAGAAGCCAAAGACTGCCATCTTTGGAATCAGAAGATAAGTGGAGTAAAGCCCTTTCCCTTCAGATTTTGCTAAACCATGTTACTTTATATTCACTGCTAAGTAGAATCACATCTCTGCTTTCAATAATGTCAGACAAGTACTCATGAAAATGAGTGAAGATGATCAGGAGGTGGTTTGTGGTAAAACTGGATAACATAACTAAAATAATGTACCACATTTTGTGAGCTGATATCATTTTTCCATGCTGCATGGATAGATGATAAGAGGTTTCTATACAGGAGAAGAAAAAAGAATAAGAAAGAGAAGGACGAAATATGTGGGGCATAGGTGATGCATAGGGGGAGCATGGGGGGAGGCATGTGCCCTCCCTGACAGGGCCACCCCTGATGCCTGCAGGAGCTCGCCATCTGTGGCCCTGCTGCTGATGCTGACGTTGGTGCCTGTGGGTGCCCCGCCCCACCAGACTTAGGAGGCACAAGTCGCTCATGGTGTGGGGGGCACTTGAGTACCTCATCAATCTGAGACCTCAAGTAGATGGACCACAAAAGGAGAGCACAAGTCATTTTTGTTTTGTCATAGGTATATAAGGGCTCTTCATCTGCATCTGCTGATAAAGCTATATGGCAAGGGACAGAAGCCTGATCCTTGGGTCCCTGCATGCCAGGACCCTTAAAACCCCATGTGCCAGCCAGCTAAATGGCACATGGATTGTTAAATCTTTCCTGGTCACAGGTACTCCAGGACTGAACTATCATAGTCCAATCCTGTAGTCTGTGTGCACTAGGACCTTTAAAACCTGGTGTGTTGCTGAGTTGTGGCAGCCCA
>NW_017729029.1:29325974-29341937 GCF_001723915.1 Gavialis gangeticus | reverse complement strand
AAAAGTTCATCTTTAAATAGTAGAAATAGCTGCCATAATGGGGTGGGGATTGAAATTAAGTAAACCTGGTGTGTTGCTGAGTTGTGGCAGCCCAATCCCTGGGTGCCTGTGAGTGGGGACATATTAAAATATTGTGTGCCACCTAGCTGAGCATCACATAGGGTTTAAAGATACCAACACATGGAGAACCTGAAATCAGGCTTTTGGGGCAGCCGTATCCCAGGCCCTGATGCTGTTCCATGATGGATCCTAGCACTTAGCTAAGTGTTGGGATCTGTCATGGGCCAGCCTCAACCAGTCACACATTCAATTTAAGGCATGATAAAAAGGAGCTACAAAGTTGTTACACATTATATATGTGTGCGGGAGCGGATGAGCCGATGGGCCCCAAGACATGGGGGGCAGGAGCACCCGCGGTAACAGATTGCCCATGGCCCCGGAGGGTGGGGCACTCACTTACCTGTTCCAGGTGGGACCGGCACGGGCGGCATAAAGAAGATGCTGGAACCCAGGAGCGGGGGGCAGAACCGGAAGAGCCGGGTCAGGAGATGGCTGCCGGCGAGAGTCCGGAGCGGCGGATGCACATTGGTGCTCACCGTGCTCGTACATTTTGGGGCAGGGGTAAGGCCCCGAGGGACGGTGCGATTTGGGGGCGGTAGCCCCAGAAGTGAAAGGCAGCAGCAATAGGGCCGGGAGCGTCTGGCGCCGGCAGGGAGGGCCGAGCAGCAGGATACCCTGTGGAGAGGGGCAGGCAGACTGGATAGCCCTGCCCTAGTGCTTAGGAACTGGGTGGTCCCGGAAGGAAAGGGGCCCTAGGTGGGCAGAAGGCTCCCTTCCAAGGAAGATAGGATCATAGAGCGGAGAAGCCGGACCCCGTTAAAGCGAATACAGGAGCCCAAAATCCGCAGCCCCGGGCAGGAGCAATATTTGTGTTCGACTTTTGCTATTTTTGTTGAGGTTAACACCCCTCTAAGGGGAGATGTGGATGATTAAAGCAGCCTGACAGCCGCGGACACGCACGGAGGCCCGGGCAAAGGTGTAGGGGTGGAGGAGCCCTCACGAGCGATGGACCCTGCGCAACGTGACGTCTCATTTTTGGATCGGCACGCGTCGGACTATACACTGAACCGGAGAATCATCAAAGTCGTGGCAGGCGGGTTGGACGCGTGCGGCACCGGAGTGAGTACTCTATATTGCCAGGGAACCAAGCGGAACTTTCTTATAGCCAAGATTGACCTGTTCACAATATGGAATAAGTTTGCATCTAATTAATTCTATTATTGCACCTGAAATCAACTTTAACAAGTAGCTGGGTTACTATTTAAGGTGCAGTTAACCTGTTAGTCATGTCTTAAATGTAGTGTGTGTCAGGTGCTATAGAGTAACAGAATGTACTTAATAAGTGACTGTCCTTCATTGATTAGGGCTTTAGCAAATAGTCTACTCTTCATGACTTTAGCCTCAAAAAGGAGTGTTTGGGAAGCACAGATTAGAAAAAAAAGATGCCATACTGGATGGGCCATTTAGGGAGAATAACCCTCATTTTGCCATCTAAAGTTAAAGCAGTAGAGCAAGAAACACATCTTGAACTCTGTTTTTTTAATAACTGAATCTGCCATAATGTTCTTTTCTGTTCAGCCTCCTTCATGAAAAATTCTTAAAGGAGTTTTGGGTGCAGTACCTTCAGTAGGATAATAACACAAAACTATGTGTGCATCTGTATTGGTAAGGTCACTCTGACATTTAAGAGTCTGAGAGACAGGGCTGATTTGCTACTCTGGATGCCTTAAAGGCATGTTTGGATGCTTATCTTGCTAGGATCATTTAACCCCAAATGACTTCCTGCACCTTGGGTGGGGGGCTGGACCCAATGATCTTGTGAGGTCCCTTCCAGTCCTAGTGCCTATGAAATCTATGTTATGTCATGATTACATTTCCTTAAGGAGGTCACACTTAGGGGGTCCTAATACAGCCCTACTGGGGCTTTCAGCTTCAGTTTCCTTTTCCTCTTGATCTAAAAGAGCATACATTTATCAGTTTTCAGGCCATGGTACTTATTCAGTAAAGCTTTTCCTGATGATATTTTTAAAATTGATTTTTAAATCAATTAATTTTTATGGGAAGGGTTCTAGCATTTCTATTAATGTTGATATTATTACTTATTGCCCATTCTATCCATAATAGATTAGTATAGATTAGGTTTTATCATTATACAGGATCTTCATATTACATATCTGTAGCAGGGCGCTGGGATGTGCCTGCTCTTTTACAAGAACAAGTAGCCTAAGAGGCTGCTTTTAGGTGACAGAGCTAATGAGGGACTTATCTAACCAGAAGAGGCTTAGGCTGGTGCTATATAAGCCCCGAGCCTGAAAAGGGAGAACAAAATTAGAAAGAGCTTTATGTCTAAACATTTTTCCATGAATAAGACCTCAAAGGGTAATTTTGGCTCATGGCATAAGAGGAAAGAAGTACAAACTGCAGCAATGAACAGCAGAAGAGAAATTGCGGTTTGGAGGGTATAAAACAGGGATGGGCTAATTGTAACTCACTTGCCACAAGTCACATGGGCACCTTCCATGTATGATATGCAACAGAAATAGGAGGAGATGGGAAGCCCAATGGCAGTGGAAGATAGGAGAGAGAACAGAAAACAGAGAAGCGTATTAGACTGGAAGCACAGAGCAGGAAGCAGAAAGGCCAATTGGGCAGGGGAAGGGGATCAGAGTGGCACTCAGGGAGGGATCTAATTTGTGGCAGGCCTGCCAAAAAGGTTGGGCCCTACTGACAAAAATATTCAACCTCTTTAAATATCCCAGAAGAACTGTTTTAAATTAGAATAAATAATAAACTAATTTACATGCTGCTCAGTAATACTGCATATCCCTCATTGTCAATACTTTTGTGATTTTAAGCCTTGTAATTGGGATGTTGCAGACACAGCATCTCGCATGTCTCCACATTAATGAATTTAACAGCAGGGATCATCATTACAGCTTAGAAAACTGACCAGAAAGTATGTGGCTCTTGCTCAGAGAAAGATATTATCCTTCCATATTAATTCTATAAAGGTTTCTTATAATTTACTAAAGAGATGAATGGGAAATGGAATTAGTTAAAATGATAGAAATCTGTAAAGCTTCATTACCAATTACAAAAGAATCCTGGAATGTTTAAAGGAAAACTTCAGAGAAGAAAAGAGATTTGCTCTTTAACATATCACAGGTTAGATTTTTTTCAACTTTAATTAAAAATTGTTTTAATACCTTTATCATATTTTCTGGTGACATTTTAACACGGAAATTATTACCTGTAAAAACTCTTGAAGGCTATAATCATTAGGGGTGTGTGAAACGGGTTATATTCTATTTGGATTGAGCCCAAATTGGGGACAGTGATTCAATTTGTTGATTCAGATCACTGTCCCGATTCAATTCAGCCATATCCGAATCTGAAGATTCAATGCTGATTTGGAGAATTAGCCATTTGGCCATAGACACAGCTTTAAATGTTTTTTCTACATACCTCGAGGTACCAGGTGTGGCTCATGAATGCTGCAATGGTGGAGCATCCCACAGGAGCATGGTGGGGGCCCCCTGTGTGCTTGGCAGCAAACCTGGAAGTGGACCTGGAAGTAGGGAACTCCCTACTTGAGAGCACGGAGGCAGAAAGAGATCTTGGAGTCATTATTGACTCCAAGATGAACATGGGCCGACAATGCGAGGTCATGGTTGGCAGGGCTAACCGGACCTTGTCGTGCATCCACAGGTGCATCTCGAGTAGAGCCAAGGAGGTGATCCTCCCCCTCTACGCGACGCTGGTCAGGCCACAGCTGGAGTATTGTGTCCAGTTCTGTGCGCCCCATTTCAAGAGGGATGTGGACAACATGGAGAGGGTCCAGAGGAGGGCCACCCGCATGATCCGGGGACAACAGGGCAGACCCTACAGTGAGAGACTGCGGGACCTGAACCTATTCAGCCTCCACAAGAGAAGGCTAAGGGGGGACCTGGTGACCGTCTATAGACTCACTAGGGGGGACCAGAAGGGTTTGGGGGAGACGCTGTTTCCCCTAGCGCCCGCTGGCATAACAAGGAGTAATGGGCACAAGTTGATGGAGAGGAGGTATAGATTGGACATCCGCAAAAACTACTTCACAGTTAGGGCGGCTAGGAGCTGGAACCAACTTCCAAGGGAAGTGGTGCTGGCCCCTACCCTGGGGGTCTTTAAGAAGAGGCTGGATGCCTACCTGGCTGGACTCATTTGAGTCCCGTTTCTTGTTTTTGGGGTTTTGTTGTTCTCCCGCCCTGGCGGGGGGTCGGGCTAGAAGATCTACTAGGTCCCTTCCGACCCTAAATCTTTGAAACTATGACTGATCAGCCACAGGGGGACCCCCGGTGCCCCCCCACACACACACCCAGGAGGCACCAGTCGTTAAGCCAAGGTGGTATGGGAAGGCCCCTCAGCATGCACCCCAGTGGGGCTGGAAGTGGACCGGAAGTGCTTCTGGTCCACTTCCTGGTCTGCTGCCGAGCACGCTGGGGACCCGCCCCTCCCTGCTCCTGTGGGATGCTCCATCTGCCCCAGCATTGCAGTGTTAATGACCTGTCTGGTACCTTGAGGTATGTAGAAAAAACATTAAAGCTGTGTGTATGTCTGAATTGTCGAATCTGTCTGAATCAATTCAGAGGTTTCTGATTTGATTCAGAAAGATTAAAGGTCTCCTGATTCAATTCAGACTTGGAAATTCAGCCACTGAATCAGGCCAAATCTCTGCCAAATGGAATAAGTGACTGAAATTTTGCACAGCCCTAATAATCATGGTAGTGATATTGTACATGTTATAGCAGCAGTGAGGACAGGATTCCTGCCAAAGCAACACTGTAGTTAATAAGACTAGGTTGTCTTCTCTTCGTCATGTCTCTTCAAAATTATTTTCTCTTAATGTTGTTATATTCATGAGAAAAGGAGCATAGTGTAGTGTGATGGAACATTTCCCATGCCCAGGTGAAAATATAAGCATAGGAATCTTCCTCATTTCTGCTGTTGAGCATTATTAGAGGAAAATTCTGTAGCTGCTTTCATTAGTGTTACCTTCTTGTGTATCAGACAACAAGAATAGGACTATGATTTATGAACTATGGCATTATGAAAGAAGATAGACAATGTTCCTCTCTTTTCTTAAATAAAAGGTAGGGTGTGGGGGAAATAAAGAGGGAAGAATTCTACTTACTCTACAGTGTTTAAAATACACCATTTATAACATTTAGCATAACCAGAGTTAAAGTCTTTATGTATTTCCTTTAAATTGACTTTTCAAACTACCTTTAAATGAAATAATTTTAAAACTGCTTTAAAACATACTTCTGAAACTTGGAAGAATAGCACAGATAATGAGAATATGGAGATACAAGAATTTTAAGGAAGGTAAGAAGGGGGGGATGAATCACATGCAGAGTCATACTTGCTTTGGACTGTCTCAATGCAGCCCTATTCCATTAAGTCAATATGGCTACAAATAGATGTCACTTTTGTCCTGGGATAAACCATTTTATCCCAGAACAGCATGCACATATTCAGGCATCCACATCCATTGTCCCAGGATAAATTTTAAAAGGTTCAGAGGAGAAGGACATAAAAAACTTAGGATAACCTGTCTGAATTGTTGTTTTGGGATTGCATCATTTAATCAATGGAAGAAAAGTAGCAGTTCATTCAGCAGCTCATTAAACTCAGAATAGATGGACAATGTGCATGCAAACACATGCTGAGACATTTCTGTTCTGAGAAACACAGGCACAATGTGTTCAGGGACAAATTCAATGTGTGTCCCCAGCCTATTATACATTTCAGTTTTACTGAGATTGGGAATAAACCCCTAAATTTTAATGGTGTGTGTGTGTGCGCGCATGCACATGCATGAGTCTGTGCAGGCACTCAGGGTACCAGAACTGCAAGCCCTGGAAGCCCCAGGACCCAAGATTCACAGGACTTCTGGGCTACCATGGAACTGAACTGAGTTCTCACTGCAGTAAACAGGATTCACAAATTAGAAGTCTCATTAAATTAAGAAATAAAGTAGGCAGACAAATGGAAAACTGAGTTCCCTTGCCCATTTTTTTCATTAACCCTGTCTATTCAAATTGGGCTAGAATTGTCTTTATTTTTGTCTGCAAAAGGAAAATATCACAACATCTAAGCTATCTTATTCATTTGTTCTTCATTATACAAAATTATGTTTTGTCCTTGTCCTTTTTGAGATCCCAGTAAAAATTAAATTGTTACTGCAAGTGACCTTAAGAAATTTACTAAAGCATTAAAAAGGGTTTTATTCATATTCTGTGTTCAATCCCTTTCCTTTTTGTGTGCATATTACACAGAAATATAATTGCAATTTAATAGGCTGAATGGGGATATACAATTTTTAAACTTAAGCTGATATTACTTTAAAAAGGGCAAATTAAGTATTTTAAAGAATAAAGATTGTAAGCAAATGGAAACATAAGTCAAGTCCAGGGAAGAGTTATGTTACTCAGAGGAAACTGAAAAGTACTAATTTACATTTCTGTAATCAGTAATAGGGGTTATGAGGTGTCAATTATGTTCCACGTGTGACCTTTTTAGTTTCTAGGTAATGTGCCTCAATTAATTGTCTGTAGCATCATAAAGAACCCTTTTCACTGCAGCATGACGATGAAAAGCAATAAAATTCTTCCTCTGCAGCTGAAGTATGAAATGCACAACTGACCTTAGCACTTAGCAGTAGCTCACTGATGCTAATACAGACCTTCTATTGGCATAAATTATAATGCAGTCAAATTCTGACTAGCTCAACTAATGCTTTCCAAGTAGACACGGCAGATTTTTGTAAAGTCATAGAAATGACTGTGCTTTGAAATTCATGTTTCAGCCCATCTGTTGAGCTGCATACTGTGAACCAATTAACAATTCTGTTTTAATGAAGCTGAATGAGTTACCACTTTACATACCAACCTAGTTAAGGGTGGAAGATAAAACAATGAGTCAATAAAATTGTGTCAGGCAAAAAAAAATCAGCTCTGGAAGACTACTATAAATACACAGAGTGGATAAGCAAAAATTGAGTAGATGCCATCTTACAACTTGACTTCACAGCTCCTGATTGAGAGATTTAAGTACAATGCACTGTAGTGGCAATTAGCATTATGCTAAGAGTGGTTTTGTTTTTCTTTTGGCAAATTAATACTAAATTACTCTTCACATGCACACAATGTTTCTTCCTCTACTATTTTGCCAACACTCTTGCGAATGAGTTTTCACATACCAAATGTTCCTAGAAAACTTGCTTGGGCCTTATGCTAAACTTTGGGCAGAAGCAGAGTTACAATAGAAGATTTTTTTAGGTTTTCATTTCTGAGAGTCATGAGGGATGAAGGTAAGTAGCAGTGCAAAAGAGACATAAAGAGAAAGAAGGAAAAGATAGGGAGATAGGTGGAAGTGACCAAATTACTTAACAACAGTGATATAGGCTTCTAATTTCCTTAAATCCTTTTTTTTTTTTTTTTACATATTTTACCTTGAGTCCTTTTCCAGTACTTTAAATACAAGATGTGTCTTCCTCTCAAATCAGAAATTTATAGTGTTCTCTAAAGAAGGCAAAAAGACTAAGATTATACTTGGCTTTTCTTTCCGTCCATATTCTGACAGCATTTTTTTGTCATTACACTGTGCTGTAGAGTTTCATTAATGAAAACACTTTGGTTCCAGAAAATCATTATTGCTCTTAGATGGTTCTGTAGAGCCTGGGCTTAATTGAGATAGTGTGTCTTGCAAATGAAAACAGGCTCTAATATGCTGACACTGGATTTGGACCTAGCCCCTATACCTTTGTTCTGGGTGAGCACAACCCTCAGACTGACCACAACACCTGCCAGTTAATAATAGGTGAGTTTATTGATACAGTATGATAAAAAAAAAAGCAACAATACAAACAATCAAGCAATTCTATATCTACCAATCCTAGGGCTGTCATCAAAGTCAAAATACATCTGGTCAAGATGCAGGCTCCATTCTATGGCTCTCTCTGTTGAGTGTCAGCAATCTGAATGTGGGATGCCGAGGCCCATAGCCCTGATCCACTGGGGTGAATGAGATGGGTTGCCTTTGGTCCATGGTGGCCTTGGGGATCCTTCCCAGGCAATAGGGATGGGGACCCCTCTCAGGGAAGAGAAGGAGGGACAGGGAGGGACAAGAAGGAACAGACAGGGATGGGAGGCAACTGGGAGGTACAGGAAGACGGGACAGGGAGGGAACTTTTGTTAATCTCAAGTCTCTGCTTTTGTATTCTCCCTCCCTTTTGATGACTCTTGACGTCTCTTCATCCATGGCTATCTCTGGCTGGCTGTCTCTCTGCGGTCACACATCCATGTAGCCTTCTGGGCCTTCTCCTAATTTGGTCTGTTCCCCCAAAACCAGGATTTAGCCCCTCCCCCTCCGCCACTACTCTGGGGTCTTGTTGCTGGTGTCACTTATCTCATGTTAAGGGAAAGTATGTGTGTCCTTGTTGTGTTAGCTTTGAAGGCTATGATCTCATGTTATGGTTTGTCCCCCACACAATTCTCAGGCTGTGTCCATCCATTGGCCTTGTTGTGTTAGACAGCCCATCTTCTTCCAGGACCAGGAGAAGCTGTGTGTGTGTCTCCCAAGCTCTTTAGAAATCCATTTAGCCCCTGCTGCCCATCTTGAACCCTTATAATACATATGTCTATACCTATAAGCCAAGTCCCCCAAAATCAGACCTTTAAGTGCCATTTCCAAACCAGTGAATATGGTAATATATTTTGTATCTAATCAGATACTTTGTGGCATACATTACCAAGTCAGGAAAAACATTTTTCTATGGCGATTCACTATCACTGCCTCATATAGTCTACACTGGGCCTAATGCTCCCCCTATTCAAGTTAATGGAATTCTCTATTCAGTCAAGGCTGAATCAAGGCCACTGTTTATTTCTTCCTTTATTAAATCACATACAGCAACATGTATGTGTTTTTGTTTTGTTTTGTTTTTTTGCCATGTATATTAAGGTATCCTTTAAATTTATATTAAATTAAATTGACTTATTACATTCAAGAATAATATTAAGATTATCTGAAGAAAATAATAAATACTAAGCAAGACTCATTATTGATTTTGTGTGACCAGTGGCTAACTTTGAGCAACTTAGGTAGACAATAAAAACTTATCCTCCAAAATATTGCATGTGACATTGGAAAAATGCCCATATAATAGGAAAATCAGTGCAGGTACAGTAAATGGTGTGTAAAATTGAGTAGAAAGATCTTTACTTTTTCTCCATATTTATTGTCACCAACTATTCTTGGAATGGCAAGAAGTTGACAGAGCATTCAGTGGAGGTTTCCATCCATCTGTAACTCGTTTTCATTAAACAGGATCATTTTATGTCAAAAGAATTTATGTTCAGTTCTGACATGCATTATATTATATGCCTTCAATACAATAAAAATGTTTTGATCACACTCATTTTTGAAAATCATTCATTCATTCTGCTTTCCTTATCTGGGATATGCCCTTCATTTCTTCCATAATGGTACTTTATGCTGTTCTTCCAGGGGGAAAAAAAGAGTCCAATCTATCCCAGTATTTAGGCACATCCAACATTTAGGCACAAGAGGGATCCTCAGATCTCTCCCCCATTACCTTATGTGTTGCTCAACCTTTTCAAACACTTGAAGTCCTCATATGCCTAAACTTCTGCCACTAAACTCCTGTACTCCCAGCTGTTTGTTTAATTACATAAAACATTGCCCCATGTATGGAATGTCAGTAGCTCATTGCTATCAGCTAGGGAACACTGGGGACTGTGGGTAAGAGACCATATTCTACAGAGCTGAAAAGCTCCAGGTTTTCATAGCAGAAAAAGAGTAAACTTCTATCGCTTCCTTTTCACTACTCTGGGCTCAGATCAAATTCCTCTGGGGAATCTGGGATTCACATCTTAGTTTGTGTATGACTTTTCTACTGAATCATGGAGAGTTAGACTTTCTTTCTCCATGCCTTTAATACCTATCCTTTTTTCGACCTGTCTCTAAAATGGCAGATGGGAGAATATTTTTTTCTATACTCTCCATTTCTCTTTGGCAAGGAACCCAACCACCCCTATCAGATGGCCAAAATTATCCAAAGAATCTCTTCTTGAATCCTTCTTGTATTCAGCTTTGAAAAACTAGTGTACTCCAATGAGTAAAGAGCTGGGTGGGGAACAGGCTGGGGAGCTTGTTCCCCATTCAGATCTACAAGCATGTAGTTGGGTGGAGAACAGCCTGAAGAGCTTGTTCTGCACTCAGCTCTGTGAGCATGAACTCTTCAGCCTGTTCCCCACCCAGCTCCACGCTTTCAGGCTAAGTGGGGAACAAGTTCCCCAGCTCCCTCCAGCAGGGAGCTCTCAGCACCAGCTCTGCACCATGGGGCTGGTGCACAGGGCCAGCATTGTGGAGACAGTGCTGGGAGCTGAAGGTCTCCCAATGCTGTCCCCATGGTTGCAAAGCTGGTTCTGGGATAAAGGGTTTCCCAGCCCCCTCCCCCTTGCATTTGCAGGTAGCAATTTTTTTATGATTAACGAGGTTTACTGTGTGTTAAGTATGTGCACATGCTTGCTGCAGAGTAAACTACACTGCTGTGCTGTTAAGCATCTTGTGTAGATGTGCCCTGTGTGCGCACCCTGCCCCACCCCCACCAGAATCCAGGTATCTGGGACACTAACACGCGTGCGTGCGCGCACACACACACACAGAACTCGGGTGTCCTGAATGCACACTCACTGGGATCCCCTCCCCCTGCGCACATATTTTTAACACTTCGGCCCCTTTGAGTCTGACCTAGACACACTTAGGGGGCATGAAGCTGTCCAGAACCATGTGCATTAACTCCCTATCCTGGTGCTGTGACTGTTTCAACTCTGCTGCACTATGGGGAGCCTCTTCCAAACAGCAGGTAGCCTTATGGAGCCTCAGTCATGCAACTCTATAGCCTGGGTGTAAGCAGACCCCTGGCTTGTCCGTTTTTTCTCTACATGGCCTAATTCATTCCCCTTCCCATCTCACAGCCTCTGGAAACAGGAGATCATGAATAACACGTGCTCCTGGCAGCCTTGTGGCACGGCAGTGGTGGGAGCTTGGTGGCAATAAGTGGGACAGCTCCCACAGATGCCACCGGTGCTGTCACTGGTGAGGAGGGGTGGTGAGCACTGACCAAGGCTCAGCGACCAGCTGCAGTCATCGCCAGCAGCATCAGCAGTGGCCAGCGGGAATCATGGATGTCCCGCAGACGCTGCCTGGCGGTGTCAGCAGCAGGGTGGAAAGCAGTGACCACCCACAGGCACTGTCAATGGTGTTGGCGGCACCTTTTTGCAGGGGGTGCACCGCCATGCTTAGGGCGTATGCACCCCCTAAACGTCACCCCTGCAGGAGACTGCAGTGCATGGCCTAAGCTCACAAGATACAACCATATCTTATAACACCTTTTCTTCATTTTGCTGCTGCCTCATATGCACATCTTTCATTCCCTCAGCAGGTGTTCAGGTGCCCATCTTGGACCCACCATGCCAGCCATGGTGAGCTGGCCTTCTGCACACAGAAATGAAGCTTTCAGACAAGAGGGAGGGGTTGCTTAGCTGGCAGGAATTGGGAGGTGGGGGGGGCAGTTCTGGGGCTGGGATGCCTGTGATCCTGGGAGGGGGGTTGGGGGTTGCCCTGAGAAGTTGATACAGTCTGCATCATAAGAAACAATCAGATGGCACACACTGGACCACACCCATGGAATGGATCAGAGGGGAGGGGGAAAAGTGCAGATAACAGTTCCCATGCAGGAATCTTTCCATCGCATGTTCCTTTCCAGAAGTGGGAGGGCGAGAAAGAGGTCTGCTGGGTTTTTTTGACAAGGGGGCAATTTTTTCTTGTTCCTGCAGTGTTTGTCAGACGTAGCTGCTTGTATCTCCTGTCCCTGACCTGAGGGTTCTCTCTGCAAAAAACTGCTCTTTGCCCTTTTGCCTGCTGAGCTCAATAAATGCTAGTGACACCTTTCTGTGAGTACCTTGTGGGGAGGGGGAGCTGTTTACATGCAAGTGCTTTGGGTATCTGTGCTTAGTCTTGAAAACTCCCGTGGAGCACAGCATGGTCCTCAGTAATGGCAAGGTTGTGTCAATTTGGCAGACTTATGATCCCATTGAATAGAACAGGCTCTCTTGTGCACCCAAGGACATTTGTACACATGCATGGACTGCAGCGCTGGGTGCTTTTAAAAGTTTCTGGCCCTTTGTTGCATCCATTTGTATAAATGGCAAATGTATGTCAATACTGAGAAAATGGCAGCAGCATGGTTTTGAACTAAAACACACTGAAGTTGTTTTCATTCAAAAGCACAGTCCTGCCATTTTGTGTACACTGATCCACATTTCTCCATTTATACAAAAGCATGCAGCACAGTACTGGGCATGTCAGCTTGCATGCTCTGCAGACTTGACTAATTGAGTCTTGTCTGACATACTGGATTTCCAGTGCATCAGAGAAGACAAAGGTACATGTATAAATGCCCCAACAGCATGCAGTAGGAGGAACTGGCACTTTGGCTGAGCTCCGGGCTTCAGCAGAGGAGGATGAAGGGAAAGTGGGCAATTCACCCTCTCCTATGCCCCAGCATTCCCAACCCCTCCCCTGTGGCCCAAAACTTTGGTGGGATTCTTGGTCGTAATGGCCTGAGAGAGGGCTATAATCATACGGGGTGGTCTGTGGTGGCCTTAGCTCTCCTTGCTGCCTCTTCCTTCACCTGCCTGGGTGTTCTGTGTTTTCCCTGGGACCTGAATCCCCATCACAGTCACAGAGAGATGGGGTGAACCTTACCATCACAGGTTGCACGGTGTCCTCATGCATGGTCTGACTTGTCAGGAGAAGTGATGGGAGAACTCGCCGTGGGTCCTGCAGGTCGTGCTAGCATAGCAGCCACTGAGCTGGTATGGGGAGGACTGGCCTGCACTCTGCGCCTTTGAGGGGAGCACAAGGACTTGGTTTGGAACAGACACAGCCCCTGTATCTTAGGTCCTCCCTCCACCTTCTCCTCCTCTGGTGGGGTCTCTGTGGGTGACTCTTCCATAACACCTCTGGTCCTGTTGGCATGGGGGTGGTGCATGACTTGTTCTTTGTGACAATACAAGATAGTTACTTGTAGAATGGTGTTGTCTGTCTCTGGCTCAAAGACATATTTCTAGCATTAAGCATGAGGTAATAATACCTTTTCATCAGTGTGATCTTCGCAAGGCACTGCTCCTAAAATTTTGCAATGACTCACCTGCATCTGCTTGGCAATGAGCTTGAAAACATCTGATTTGATGCTCTAACTGGAGGTGACTCTGGGTTTATCTCCCCAAATGGCAATGAGATATTTTTGTAGCAAAACCCCCAGGTTTTTTTTTAATATTATTTATTCATTTTAAAATGCATTCCCTCCTCTTTCCCCAAGCATTTCTGACTTTTTCTCTCCCTCTCTATTCCCTATAGATAAGTATAAGTGATCTCAGACTTAGCATAAGCTTTAACATTTTTATTTTGGAAGCAAGTTTTTGGTTTTGGATATCCACTGTTTTATATTGTATAACTATAGTGGGATGTTATTACTTTTTCTTTCCCCATCCATTAACTGGCACTGTATAAAGTCCCTGTTTTGAGGAGATTACAATATAAATATAGGTATCACAAGAGAATGCTGAGAGGGGACTTGGTAGCAGCTTACTGCTACATCAGGGGACATCAAGGGGTCAGCAAAGAACTGTTCACCAAGGCACCCTTGGAGAAAACCAGGAGTAATGGCCACAAACTCCTGAAAGACCATTTAAGGCTTACCACTAGGAAAATCTTCACAGTTAGGGTGTCCAGACTGTGGAATAAACTTCCTCCATAGGTCGTGCAATCGCCTACCCTAGAAATCTTCAAAAGCAGACTAGACAGTCACCTCACTGGGGTCACCTGTCTTTCCTACCTAGTACATGGGGGCTAGACCCAATGATGTTGGAAGGTTCCTTTCAGCCCCTTACAATCTATGAATCTATAAGTGAGGGAGCACAAGGCACCACACTGTCAAGGGGTTGTTTTGCATTATTACAAAATTATTTCAATATTTGGAAAAGAAATTAATACATCTAGATATGTAGTTTATAAACCTGAGCAATGTAGAAATTTGAGAATACTCATAGTGGCAGAAGTGGTATGGAAAGATATGAGATTTTAAAAGGCATAAGATTACAGAGGAGGTCTGAGACAGATAAGGAGAAACATTTTTTCTCTTTACTTTCCATCATCTGGAGCTGCAGCCCTTCAAGAACAGACATAAGCAGAACTACTAAAATTCTGCAACCAAAACCATATGCCAGGTTCAGATCCAAGACTCTAATGCAAACACTCCCCCACACACCTGAATTGAAATTTCATATTTGAGGTTTTATCCCTTCTCAACATGAAAGTGACTTTTGAATGAACCAGGCAATTCCAGAGAGTTTTTTGTTCAGAATTGAGAAATAACCTAAGTCTCAGGCAAACATAAACCTGGTTGGAAAAAGACACTGTTTGCATCAGGACATTACAAAATATGTTAGTATAAGGATCCACTTATTGCATCAGATGCATCTGAAATCACTTTGGAAAATGGAAGATTTAGAGAGTAGACATTATGGATTGTAGGTACCAGAAACAAGAAATATAGTTAACTTTTTTGGTGTTTTTCCCCTCAAAAGCCTTCAGGTAAAGGAAGTGGAGTGCTATTATAATATTCTGGGCAAGATTTTGCTCCCTAATTTGGACCCACACACATACTTGGTTCTTATTCTTTGCTTTCTTTACAGCTGTACAGAGTTCAGCAGCTTCACCTGATAAGCCTTAGTTGCTTCAGTCACCCCTGAATGTCCTGTCATCTCTCTCCCCCTTCCCCCAAACTGTAGAATTTTTCCATACTTGTAACTGCTCTTAATGATTACCCATCTGGAAGTGATTTTCTCTAACTCAAGCAATTTCTCTAATTCATTGCAAGGAGACAAAACAAGGGCAGGCTAGAGATGTACCTTATAGAGTAAAAAGTACAGTACAAAGACCCAATCCTGCTCCACTTGAAATCAAGGGGAAATTATCCCCATTTCAGATTTAAGTGTTACTATATTTCAACAACTTGAATGCAACTGAAGGACTTAAAAAAAATCAAAACCAAAACATACAGGCCAATGTCTTCCCCACTCCAAGTTCACTGCACTATCCATTAGACAACTTCAGAAAACACACACTTGGCTGTGTAATTGCCCTGAGTGCAAATATTCAATTCCTTTTCAACCCTTCAAACAATTTCTTGGTAAACAATACATTGTTCTGGGCCATGGGATTATGGGTCCACTTTCTTTCTTGCAAAAACACAACGCCTCCAATTACTTGGTAATGTTAGGGTGCCAGTTAACTAGGTAATTGAAAAAGAACTGATGGAATATTGACATAATACAAAGTACCTGGTGATCCTAAGTCATTCTTTCTGGGGCATGAGCTACCAGATAGGACAACCTGAATGCCTCCACTCGCTACAGCTTCAGGAGATTGACCCTGTTTGTCTGTTGCCTTTTAAAATTCTATACATATTTTAGGGAATCTACTGAGTTCAGAAGGAAAAATCAAAACACTGCTCCTTTTACATGCAACAGATTCGGAAAGTGGGGAAAGAGTTTCCTCTCCTCTGTTACCAGATTTGCCTATCACTTTGGGGTGTGCTTATTTATTAGGGATACATTTCTAGGGTCTTTGTAATTCTATCAATGTGCTGCTTGTGTTACTTGTGTTTCTATATGGAGCTGTATCTCTAACTTCTGCAAATCCTCACCCCCAATGGAGCTATCTTGCAGGACTCAGTTTCAATGGGGCTGGGTTCCTCCAGTCACCAAATCA
>NW_017729029.1:29319161-29320974 GCF_001723915.1 Gavialis gangeticus | reverse complement strand
CCTCCCCAAAACTCACAAACACACACACACACACACACACACACACACACACACACACACACACACACACACACACACACACACAGATTAATGTAATGTGCCTGACCCAGCTGGCTTGATCAGCATGTACAGGCTGACACCCTCATATGCCAGGAAACAGTTAATTAAGGTAACAATAAAATGCAGTCAAACACAAGCACACAGGTGAACAGAATACCTCTGAATCTGACTGTGTGTCCAGCTGACACCCTCATGGGCCAGCATTCAGTTCATTAGGGCATGTTTGAGCCGAAGTGGGTCAATCAGCCTATACAAGCTGATCCCCTTATGTGTCTCAAACTCAGCACGTCCTAATCTTTTGCCCTAACTGTCCTAGTAGTGATAGCCTCCTGATGAGCAGAACCCACAGTATTTCAGGGCTTCACAGGGATCTTTGACTTAGGTAAAAGAAGCATTGCTGCAGAGCAAGTGGGGAACAGAAGTAGAGAAGGAAAAATACACCTAGTTACCGCCAGTTTGACTATATAAGTTATTTAGTGCTAAGTATATGAAATTTATAATGGTACTAGTATTAATAGACATGTAAGGAAAAACAAACAAAACAATTACAATATTACCCTGGTTTAATTGAGTATTTGGGAAAACCTAACTCAAGTTTATCTAATAAATGCAGGTTCAGAAAGCTATGCTTAGAGAGAAAAAGAAAAAGAGAGAGAGAAAGAGGAGAGTGAGAGCTGGGATTTCACCATTTCAAGGCACTCGGGTGATTTGTTGACAAGCAAAGTTTCTAATGTGATTGTGGAAGGGAGACTATCTGTTTCTCCCAGCTTCTTAAGAACAACAGCAGATGGTGTCAAAGAGATTTCTCTCTCCTGAAGCACACCATTTGCTGCTTTACAGCTTTCTTATACCCTTAGTCTAGCCTCTTCAAAGCATACTTTTAATTGTATAAATCAAGAGGGTCCCAAGCCATAATTGACAGGGAAAATCCTGTTATATAAACAGTTTCAATTTAAATTAATTACTTTTCTCAGCGACAAGGGTTTATCTGGTTTTGAACATCTCAAGAAACTGATTAACAACCAGGAAAAACATCAAGTTTTAAGGAGTAACCAGACACCTAGGAGCCAGATTGAAATTATTATGAATATAGAAGATATACTGGAAGGGATACCACATTGTTTCTTCTCAGATGGCCTAGCTATGCTTGCACTGTGAAGTCGGCATCAGTGTTTTGTATTTTACCTGTTGTAAATAAGCCTCAGCTTGGCATAACTTTCAGATTTTACTGTAATCTTTTAACAGACTTAAGAGGATTACTTGCAGTGTTCATGAACTTTGTGGGGAGGACTTCCATCAGTCATCCCAGGAAAAGTATGACAGCATTTGTGGTCAGGGCTCCAATAGGCTGGATGCTGTGATGAACCCTTAACCATTGTTCAAATATTGCTCATACCCCCTCTGACTCAGTCTCTTGCCTCAGCATTCCCTAACCCGGAAACCGAGTTTTAGTCAATCAAGTTTAAGTAGGTCTCTCATAGTGGGACCAGGGAATGTATGGCCAAGAATGCCTATTAAACTTTTCTTCTGCTTAGTTCTGGGTAGATGAGGTGTGTGTGCATGGGGTGGGGGGAATAGAAAAAGTCCTTTGTAAGTCCAGCAAGCTGGGTGCCAGGGCTCCCTCAGGAACACAGAGCTGACAGGTAACACCTCCCACTGGAGAATGTCAGGTGTTTTCTAAAGGGAACATCATAGACACTGTGTCCCAGAGGGGGGTTTTTTGTGGGTTTTTTTTTTTTTTTGATTGCTGAGT
>NW_017729029.1:29313317-29314161 GCF_001723915.1 Gavialis gangeticus | reverse complement strand
GGGGGGTTTTTTGTGGGTTTTTTTTTTTTTTTGATTGCTGAGGGGGTCTAAGAAAGGAATATTAAATTAAGGCTAACAAGACACTGGATATCATTATTCATATAGCCAGGAAAAGTGACAATTGGAAAATGGTAACAAATAATGTGGAAGTTTGACAAAAGTGTTCCCAGACCTAGCTGCCCTACATATGTATTTGTGGGACTCCCAGCAGCATACCTCAAACTCTGTAAAAGACTATCTGAATCAGCTTTCTATCAAGTGCATATGGTTCCAAACCATTACTCACGTGACCAGAATTATTAGAAATTGTCTTTAAAACATGAAAACAGAGAAACACTCTCTGTTTCTTTACAGTCTATTGAATGTATCCAAGGTTGGTGGGACTTTGTGTCTGTGAGGTAGATTCATGAGCTTCTGGTCCTGCATCTTGTATTGAGCATAGGCAGTGTAAGTGCTTCTCACAATCTACATTTCATACATGCATTTGGTTTCTCCAGACAAGTCAGAAAGTAGTGATGCTACATATTAGTATGTGTAGGTACGCTGACATACATTTTGGGCATAGTTTCATAGTTTCTAGGGTCGGAAGGGACCTGAGTAGATCATCTAGTCTGACCCCCTGCCATGGTAGGAAAGATTACTGGGGTCAAACGACCCCAGCAAGGTTTTCATCTAACCTCCTCTTAAAGATCCCCAGGGTAGGGGCCAGCACCACTTCTCTTGGAAGTTGGTTCCAGACCCTAGCCGCCCTGACCGTGAAGTAGCACCTCCTGATATCTAGCCTAAATCTACCCTCTACCAGCTTGTGACCATTATTCCTGGTCACTCCTGGCAGTGGTCGGGG
>NW_017729029.1:29304831-29308317 GCF_001723915.1 Gavialis gangeticus | reverse complement strand
CCCTCTGCCAGCTTGTGACCATTATTCCTGGTCACTCCTGGCAGTGGTCGGGGGAACAGGGACTCCCCCAATGCCTGCTGATCCCCCCTGACTAGTTTGTAACAGGCCACTAGATCCCCCCTCAGCCTTCTCTTCTGGAGGCTGAACAGGTTCAGGTCCCATAGCCTCTCCTCATAAGGCCTGCATGTTCAAGTATTTTTTTTTACTTCCATTAGGGAACCTGCTTATTGCCATAATTCAGTGCAGGTGAATCAGTTATTAAGACAGGTTAACTGTTAGCCAAGGCAAAATAGCAACAGACCTACATTCAGCACTTGCCCACCTGCACCCATGATAATATGCAATAAGATGAATTCAGCAATAAGCAGTTTTCTTTATGTGAACAGTTCTATGCTACCTGGAGGGAGGATGTGGGTGGGCCTGGAGACAGAGGCTTCACTGACTTTTGTCAGTGTTAGCCCAGGGGTGGAGCTGGCCCAGTGCTCGGGCAGAGGATATGAGCTCTGGCCTAAGATGGATCACCAATCTGGGGGGAGGGGAGTGCTGGGGAGAGAAGTGCCACAAAGACCCATGAAATGCAGTGAAATGCAACCTAACAAGTAATGATGGGATGTGGTACTGATGTTCATTACAGTGCTCTAACCTACAGCACTGAATTCTGATACTACATCCATCCAGGGTTAGCTTAGAGCAGGATTCATCATTTTCCAGTGTTCTATGTGCCCTGACCATCTGTTCAGTTATGGCTGTAGAGTGCTTTCTGTATGCCTGTTGCATAATAAGTGTAACTTCTGTACCTGGCCAGCGTTTACAGCCTGACACAAAAATAGTGAGAATCCCTAATATCAACCAGAATTTGTAGGCTGAGAAAGATTTCTTGAACTATCATATCAATCAAGTTGTGAACAGAGAATGAAGCATTGGTGTTCAGTGGTGTTCAGTGGCTCCCTAACTCAGTTGCTTCTATCATGATACCTAGGATTTGAACAGTGATAAACAAAACCTATCAGATTTGTACAATTTTCAGAGCAACTCCTTTGATCTTCTTGGTAAGCCTTATGTGAACTAGCAAGAAAATCACACATGAAATCATAAAAAGGTAGGGTTGGAAGGGAACTCAGAAGGTCATCTAGTGAGACTACCTGCTCAAGACTGGAGGTCATACTTCTGCACAAGATGAAAAACACCAAACAAGAATATATGCTAGATCTTTCCCCATCATCCAGTGAGAAACCATATGTAAGGGATATTTGACAATGGCAACTGGATCTTATGATCCAGCTAAGATTAACAGTCCACAAGCTGCTTTTCTTCAGGTTCCCTGTGGTATGGCCTGTAGTCTATCTCCAGGATTTTTTGCCTGGTTTCCCTGTTAATCTATAAGACACTGCTTCATTCTGAAGTTTGGATGGCTTTATGTAAGTTCACTTATATGCCCTCCATTTTACTTCTTATTTGGAATGTATTTATTAAAACATTATGCAGTAGTTTAAAGTCATTCAATTTATGTCTAGGTTCACCAATAATTAACATTAATATTGAAAAACACCTGTAGAAACCAGTACATGGTTATTGCTGTTCCTTTTGTTGTCAGTTTGAAACAATTCAGTTTGTACGAAAAAGCTGCCTCCGCACAATTTTCAATTAGTCATGTCCTGAGTCCATTTGGTAAGGTTTTTTTGATGGTTTCCTTGTAAAATATATTTCACTTTATACTGACTTCTCAGATCAAAAAGAATCAAAATTAGCTGAATTTATCATTTTGTTTAACAAAGAACAAACTCCTTGTTAGTGATGAATCACATAAAAACAACTGACATTTCTGTACAAAAAGATAATGTTTGCATGTTGATGATTATGCCTCCTTTATCAAGGTTTATTTTTCTTTTGGGGTTGTGGAAGGGAAGCTAAAACAATGTAGTATGTGCACTGCAGTCTATATAAGGAGGATCTCACTGACATGGATTCTTCTAAGGATACCCTACCAGACTCCTCAAACCACTTCAGTAGCTCACATCCATTTTGAGATCAGCATTGTATTTCTTTAAGATAGTACCTGTTTGGGGTTTAGGAAGGAATTCTTCCCTTACTACCAGATGGTCTGAGGCAGAAGGAGTTCTTCATGCTTTCCAGAGACTGTTTGGTAGATGGGGAAGTAGAGTTCAAATATTCATAACTTTGTAGCTGGCAGATGTCCAATTGCTGGTGCTCATTCCACAGAAGGCCCAGATCCCTAACAGATGAAGATGAATTTAAGGGAAAATCCCCACAGGTACCTGGGAATAGCGGTTGGAGTTTGTAACAACTGTTCAGGTGGAGAGTTAATTCCCTTTCACTGGTACCCTTCAACGCTTACAGGAGGGAAAGGCCAAATTCTGTACTTCCTCCCTTTCTTTCCTGTAAGGTGAGTATGAAAAAAGGGAAAGCTGATGTCAAGAATATAGGAAAAATAAAGATCTGCAACATACTATTTGTTGCCTGGCCATGTTCCTGGATGTTCCTATACTGACATCTACAAATCACTTCATTTGTTGCTATTAATATAATTTTAATCACTTATATTTACCCAATACACACTGCCATTTCCTTTGGTCTTACTGAGATTGCCACAGTGCAGTGACTACAGTGCCTATCTGTATGCTGGATCTACATTGTCAGAGCCACAAGAGGCAGGCCACAGAACCATGCCATTTCTTAGCTGAAGCTACTTCACCTTTTTCCCCTTTAGAAGTTGAGGGCACTAGCATCCTCCTCTCCCTCATAGCAGAAATTCCATGTTGTGCTATTTCTGTTGTCAATATTATATAAGACTAGTGAAGCAAAGAAGTACACCTTTGCCAGGTTGAAATGTTTCAAATTAGCATTTAATACATAAATGCAAATTGCTGAAACTTTCACAAGGCGTAAACACATCCCACTAAAATTTTACGAGTCAGTATCTTGACTTCAAAAAAGCCTTCGATGTGGTATCCCATGATCCCCTCTTGGTGAAACTGGCCAATTTTGGCCTTGGGTCCACCACGATCCACTGGATGGGAAATTGGCTCCGTGGTCAGACCCAGAGGGTAGTAATTGATGGAAGTCAATCATCATGGTGCCCTGTGACCGGTGGGGTCCCCCAAGACTCTGTCCTTCGACCTATATTGTTCAACATCTTCATTAATGATGTGGACTTTGAAGTCAGAAGCAGACTGGCCAAATTCACCGATGACACCAAACTTTGGGGCAAAGCATCCACACCAGAAGACAGGAGGTGATTCAGGCTGACCTGGACAGGCTCAGCAAATGGGCAGACAAGAACCTGATGGTGTTTAACACCGAAAAATGCAAGGTTCTCCACCTTGGGAGGAAAAACCTGCAGCATCCTTATAGGCTCAGCAGTGCTACGCTGGCTAGCACTATGGAAGAAAGAGACTTGGGGGACAAGATGAACATGAGCCTGCAATTCGATGCTGTGGCTAGTAAAGCAACAAAAATGCTGGCTTG
>NW_017729029.1:29298867-29304819 GCF_001723915.1 Gavialis gangeticus | reverse complement strand
TTTCTTTACTGTCCGAGCCCCCATGGTCTGGAACAGCCTGCCATCGGAGGTGGTTCAAGCACCTACAATGAACACCTTCAAGAGTAAACTGGATGCTTATCTTGCTGGGATCCTATGACCCCAGCTGACTTCCTGCCCTTCAGGTCGGGGGCTGGACTCAGTGATCTTCCGAGGTCCCTTCCAGCCCTAATGTCTATGAAATCTATGAGTTGTTTACCACAATGCCATGTATAATAGCCAGAGATCCGGGTTTTTCTTATCTTTTAAAAGAGAAAAATCTGGGAAACCATAGATTTCCCCTTGCAGGCTGGCAAAGTTCCAGTCTGCAAGGGGCTGTTTGGGACTGGTGGGTGTGGGATGCAGGAGGCAGGGGGCACACACATCCACATGGCAGCCAGGCAGTGTGGTGGACCACAGTTCCCACAGTGCCCTGCAAGTAAGTCTATGGGGGCTGGGGCAGGGGATGGAGGACAAAAGTGATGCTTTGGAGGCGGGGGTGGGGTTCAGGCAATGCATTGGGGGAGCATGTACACACCCAAATGTCCACACCTACGGCCGGGAGTGGGGCTGCAGCCTAGCTGGAACAGCTCCAGGAAGAAGCCACCTCTGCAGCCCAGCAGGTGGGATCCACCTGTGACCACACAGTCTCTTCCGCACACACCTACCCCCTTCCTTACACACTGGGGGGCTGGGTCCTTGGGGAAGGGGGCAGTAGGTTGGGAACAGGTACTGGCAGGGCCAGGGAGCTGTGGGTCAGGAGTGAGGGCCACCAGCAGGGCCAGAGGGCTGTGGGTCAGGAGGGAAGGTCACTGGCAGGGATGGGAGGGGGGGCGTGGCTATTGGTTGGGAGTGAGGGACACCAGCAGGGAACTGTGGCTTGGGGGTGAGGGGTACTGGCTGTGGGTCAGGAGCGAGGGACACTGGCAGGGCTTGGGGGGGGCTGTAGCTTGGGAGTGAGGGGCAATGGCATGGGCAAAGGCAGGGCATCAGCATATCAAAGCTGCTGCTCAGCACTACAAAGCAGTTAGGAGGACAGCTGCAGGTGGCCTCATGTCCTGGTGAGTGAAGGGGTCAGGATGAACTCTTATTTTTCATGATAAAAACCTTGAAAATCCAATGCCCAAATACACGGGTATTTAGCATTTATTTTATTATAATGATTGAAGCACTGGTAGACTTCCAAATTGTTTTAAAATTGTAAATATATCAATAAAACACTGTTCAACTGATATCTATATCTATAGAGATGTTTCATTTTAATCACGGAAAAACACAGCTTTGGGGTTTTTAAACAGATAATTTCAGATTTTTTATCAGAGAATTTGGGATTGTTAACAGAAAACCAGGATCCCTGATCATATCAAAATTTGCATGGCAAACCTTGTACCCCCAAAACAATTTTCACTGTGATTTCCTCCTACAAAGTAGACCAGTCCTCAAGATTCAAAATGTAGCATATTGCAAAGGTCTAAATGATATTATGCAAAGAATGATTAACTCTGTAAGCTCTTATCCTCAAACTGCAAATCTTCATTAACGGCATTGATTTAAGCTCATCATTTTATGAATACTTCTGACTTTTGCTAGTCCTGTTTGAAAATGACTTATTAATGATTTTTACTTTTACTCCAAATATATATAGTTCATTCATCCATTTGATTTTTTAAAATAGTCATTCTTTGCACTTGATGATCAAGGTCCATTAACGTTATTCTGAAATAGTAGTATTTTTGTTTTTAAATTAATGCTTATGTATTTACTAATGAAGCAAACTTTTCAGTGTGATTTTTTTTAAAAGCTCAGTCAATACATTTAGAATATCGAGAAACATGCCTTTCATCACAAAGAAATTCTTCTAACCAAGAAATTCATGTACTGGGACAGGAGACTTCTGCTTTTGCAAATACCAGAGCATAAGCCACACCTCTAGATCAATGAACTATTGGAAAGAACCCTACAGAAATGTCTTCCTTCCAATTATCATGCTTTCTGGTCTTCTAAGCACAAATTACTCACCAGTCTCTTTGACCCAATTCCAGATACATTGCTACAAAGAGTATTTGTCTCAGTGATGCATGTTCAGAGGCTTTGGAGTGACAAATGAGCAGTAACTGCAGCTATCACAAGGAATAGCAGCAAAGCTACAGAACTGCCTCGAAAATCAGTTTGACTTCCCATTGTAAAATCTCAGAACTATTACAGAACTGGACAGTTATACTATTTTTTTCTGAATCACAATAAGACAAGCTGCTGCTGACTTCATAGATATCTGTTATTCCATTAATCACACAGCACCAAATTATTTCCTCCTCAGCAACTTGAAAGAGAAAAAACCCCCACAAACCTCTGTGTAGTTTCCTTATAATAGCTCCTGTCTGGATTGTGTAACAGGCAGATAACTTCTCTTTTCTGAAGTTATCATTGTTGAAACTGCCATGGTAATATTCAGGATTCAAATTACACTCTGATTCTTGATGGGGTCTGCAGTGGTGGCAGCCGGAGCTAGGAAGAAACCGCCGCCACCAGTACCCCACTACCTGAGGCGAGGGGAAGGTTGGGGGCCTGTCATCTTTTATGGATGGGGCTTGGGCTGCCCATGCTCCCCTGTAATTTGAACCCTGGTGATATTAGGCCCATGCAAAACAGAAACTTGAAAGGCACAAGCTGAAAGATCAAATCAGAGGAGAGAAACAAACTACTTGTACATATTAACATCACAGAAGATGACAATGAAAGAGATCTCAAGAAGTCACCTAGTCCAAGCACTGCTCAAGGCAGGATCATTCTTGTCTAAACCAGTCCAGAAAACTGTTTTTCTAACTTGCTCTTAAAAATTGACCAGAATGGAAATTCTATCCAATGTTTACCACCCTCATTGTAAGGAAGTTCTTCCTAATATCAATCCTAAATTTCCCTTGTCACGATTTAAGATTGTTACTTCTTTCCCTGTACCCTGTGGCCACAGGAAATTGCCTATCACAATGCCTTTTATAACCACTCTGGAGGCAAGGCAAGTCTCTTATCAAACTCCTGCTCAGTCTTCACTTCCCCAGTCCAACTAATCTCAGTTCCTTCAACCTTGCCTCATAAATCATGTTTCCTAAACCTCTAATCTACAGTGGAAGAGTAGGACATGTCTAATGGTTAAAATCTGGTACAATGAGATAGTGTATCTGGCATCTGTAGTCTTGTTTACCAGACTTACCCTTTCTGAAAGGTTTAATATAAACCTTTGGAAAGAATTCTTGATAATTTTGGTAATTAAAATATTAGAGTCTTCACACACTTCTCGTTTCTTCTTCTAGTCCTCCCTCTTTCCTCCTCTTTTTCTTTTTCTTTTCCCCTTTATTACTTATTGTGGCAGACATATACATAGTTTATATATGCTATATTTACCCAAGTCCAGTATGACTTTGAACTTAAAACAATCTCCCCAATAATTAGATTCTATACATGGAAAATTATAAATTTGTTATAATTTTCCATGTATAGCATACAATTATTGGAGGGTTATATTAAATTTAAGCAGAAGCAGGGATGAGGGGCCAGATCCCTGCCCCTTGCCTCTGTGGCCCTTGCACTCCCTGCCCTTTGCCCCCTCCTGTGCCTGCCTTGCCTGCAATTTCTTTCTTGTCATGTTGCCCCCCTGCCCTCTGCTGCCTAAGCTCCATGCCACCTGTCGTCATCCACCTGCAACCTGCCCCCCTGCCTTGCAAGCCTGTCATTCACTGCCTGCTCCCATCACCTCTTGCTCCCCATGCCTGTACCTGTCCCTCCATGTCTGCCCTTCTGCTCCCAAAAGTTTGATTAGCCTTAGATATGGACATTTCAGACAACATTAGATCATTACTACCTCAATAAGCTATGGGAAGTGAGAGCCACTTTCATTTAGTCTAATTACCAAACTAAATTAAATGATTAATATTATTTTCATATTATTATTACAGATATTATTTTTACACTGACTTTAGGTATTAGTTGGGCAAATTTGCTTGTCAGGTATCTGTTTCTACATTTGCTATGAGTTCGTGCCAATGTAGGCTCAATTGGTGTAACAAAATGAAGAATGAGACTCTAAATCTCTGTTTCCACACACAAATCAAAACAGACACATTTATTATGTGGCAGAGCCCCCATTAAAAAGCTCAGAGCTTCCAGGGGCAGAGGGGGAACCTGTTTCATAATTTTAGTGTCTTTTGTGTAAGACCCTGAAACCAACTCAAGAATGTATTACTTTCAGGTGTCCACTAGATGGTGGCATAGGGTAATAAATGAGAAATCTACTAAAATACTTACAACTGCTTTTTTGACATAACGCAATGATAATATGAGAGTACTTCTCTTCAGTGGAACTTCTATGTTCACGTTTGTAACAGTACAAGGTTACAGCAAATACCAAATGTTGGGAATGCTGACCTGTCCCATGCCTTCAAAGAAAACTGCACAGAATGCAGAGGGGGATTTACACAAGGGAATGGTCTCTTTCATGAGAGTACAGGAGACCCACCTCCAATACCGAGGGCAATTGAATTGACCTTGGCAGAAGGAGTGTACCCGCAGAGCTCAGTGGGAAGCAGCAGATAAACTGTATAGTCTGCCCCATATTCTAATTTCTTCCCTTTGTCATGCTTACATCATGGCCAGCCACTGTTTCCTTTGCTACATATAATTGCTCCAACTTCATTGTAATTTTGCCTGTTATACTTAGTGGTAACTATCATTATCATATCATTAGGCATGCATATAGACTCTGTTCCACTGTTGCACATGCACTCTTCTGGCTGGGGGTCAATCATAAGTTATCCTGTGCTCCAAAGTTCCTCTTTATGTATTGTTCCCTAATAAAATCAAGAACATTTGACCATCAGGATATCGATCTTACCTGCCTGTATCTGTCTTAAGCTAGTTCAGTTGGATTTTGCAATGTTTGGTCATTTAGTCTTGTGACTCCAGCTGTAATCTTGTATTGCTAACTCAGCATTTATTATTAGTTATTTGTATCCCCTTCCCTACACTAAACAGTAAAGCAAAGAAGAGCTTCTAATGTCACCTGTCAGCTTCCTGTATCTCAGATACTTTAGACTCTGCCTTTATTAGGTTTAGAACATGGGGAAGACAGAACTTGCTGCTCCAATTAATGATTGCTGTACATTGGAAAGTAGTAAGTAAAATGTATTGTACAAAGTATAATGTACAAGACAACTTAAAGATCACTGGTGATCACAAGCCCAAGAGAGAGTGACATAAACATAAGGGGCACGTCTACACATGCAAGCGTGCAAATTTGAGCTGGGGCTTTTTGCCTCAGCGCACATGCCCGGACACGCTCCTTGGTGTGGGACAAATTTGGCCACTTTGGGCAAAATAACCCTGCCTGGCTCCTCCCGGATCTGCAGCCAGGGGGAGCTAGACCCCAAGGCCAGAACCTGCATTGTCCCCAGCAGTATAAAAAGCTGCCCTGTTCTGGCCCCGTCAGTGCAAAAATCTGCCCTGGCAAGTAGCTCAGGGCTACCTGCTCTTAGGAGCTTCCAGGGCCCAGCCAATTGGTATCTGGGGACACTACCCCCTCTGCCATCTGGACTGCTAAAGCAGCCCTGAGAATTCCCTGCACCCTCTACCCACTGCAGCAGTCTGGCAGTGGGGGCTGCTGCCTGGCTGTGACCTGCTGCACACCTGCCAGACCTGAATGGGGACTGCACAGCCAGTAGAGGTACCTGCACCTCCAGGTCAGCTGCCAGTGGACTGTAGCTGCAAGGTTAGCCTTTGTGCGGCACTACTGCCATGTGTGCTGCTGCCTGGCCATCTGGGCAGCTAGAGCCCAGAAGATGTTCCCAGTGTGGTGACCTGCTTTGAACAGTCAAAA
Organism: Gavialis gangeticus; assembly: GCF_001723915.1. Taxonomy (NCBI): domain Eukaryota; kingdom Metazoa; phylum Chordata; order Crocodylia; family Gavialidae; genus Gavialis; species Gavialis gangeticus. The sequence goes on along the minus strand of NW_017729029.1, from coordinate 29,298,956 downwards.
CATGTCATCCTGGCCCCAATTGGCCAGGAGGACAGCCACCTTCAGCTGGGTCCAAGATGACAGCTCTGAGCAGGTAGGGTCCTGCCACT
>NW_017729029.1:29293556-29293867 GCF_001723915.1 Gavialis gangeticus | reverse complement strand
GGGGGAAGGGATGGGGGGCTCAGGGGGAAGACAGGGGGTGGGGCCAGGCAGAGAAGCAATGGCGGGGCAGGCAGGGGGGCCGTATGGGGAAGGGATTGGGAACTCAGGTGGGGCCAGTGGGGGTCCTCCCATGATCCCCCGCTCCAGCCCTCTTGCCCCTTACTTACCCACACTGGAGCCCTGCTGCTGGCATACTGCCTGCCCTGCAGGGGCATGCAGCATGCTTTAACACCAGGGTGAGGGCTAATCACAGAGATGCTCTGGCAGCCAGAGCATCTCTGTGAAAGACCCAGCCTCTGGTTGCCTAAGGG
>NW_017729029.1:29287048-29288556 GCF_001723915.1 Gavialis gangeticus | reverse complement strand
CCAATTAATGATTGCTGTACATTGGAAAGTAGTAAGTAAAATGTATTGTACAAAGTATAATGTACAAGACAACTTAAAGATCACTGGTGATCACAAGCCCAAGAGAGAGTGACATAAACATAAGGGGCACGTCTACACATGCAAGCGTGCAAATTTGAGCTGGGGCTTTTTGCCTCAGCGCACATGCCCGGACATGCACTTTGGTGTGGGACAAATTTTGCCACTTTGGGCAAAATAACCCTGCCTGGCTCCTCCCGGATCTGCAGCCAGGGGGAGCTAGACCCCAAGGCCAGAACCTGCATTGTCCCCAGCAGTATAAAAAGCTGCCCTGTTCTGGCCCCGTCAGTGCAAAAATCTGCCCTGGCAAGTAGCTCAGGGCTACCTGCTCTTAGGAGCTTCCAGGGCCCAGCCAATTGGTATCTGGGGACACTACCCCCTCTGCCATCTGGACTGCTAAAGCAGCCCTGAGAATTCCCTGCACCCTCTACCCACTGCAGCAGTCTGGCAGTGGGGGCTGCTGCCTGGCTGTGACCTGCTGCACACCTGCCAGACCTGGATGGGGACTGCACAGCCAGTAGAGGTACCTGCACCTCCAGGTCAGCTGCCAGTGGACTGTAGCTGCAAGGTTAGCCTTTGTGCGGCACTACTGCCATGTGTGCTGCTGCCTGGCCATCTGGGCAGCTAGAGCCCAGAAGATGTTCCCAGTGTGGTGACCTGCTTTGAACAGTCAAAACATGTCATCCTGGCCCCAATTGGCCAGGAGGACAGCCACCTTCAGCTGGGTCCAAGATGACAGCTCTGAGCAGGTAGGGTCCTGCCACTGGCCTCCGTAGCAGGAAGTCTGGTGTCCCCTACCGGAAAACCGAAAAATCCGTGATAAAAAAATCCCAAAGTCACTCTGTAAAATACCCCAAAATTTATGTTCCTCCACGATTAAAACAAAAAACCACTATATATATATAGAGAGAGAGAGAGAGAGAGAGAGAGAGACAGTGATCAGTTGGGTATGTTTTATTGATATATCTACAGTGTTAGAGCAGTGTCTCTATCATCATAATAAAATGAATTTAAATACCTATATGTTTTGTTGCATCCCACAGGGGTAACAGCCCCGCCTCAGGGGAAACAACCCCCCTAACAGGAGCCAAATGGCCCCTGCAGGGGCTACCACCAACCTTGCAGGGCCCACATGCCCCAGCCCAGTCTCTCCCAATTGCTGCCTCACCTGGCCCCATCTCCTGTTGGCTTCTGCAGCTCCCCCAGATGGCTGCCGGTAAGTGCTGGGGTGTTTTTTTTTTAATTATTGTGGTGATACTGGGGTGGAGGGACAGGGATCAGGGGCCTCAGGGGGCTTAGGGTGAATGGGGCCAGATGGGGAAGGGATCGGGGGGTTTGGTGGGCAGGCAGTGGATGGGGACAGGCGGGGAAGGGATGGGGGGCTCAGGGGGAAGACAGGGGGTGGGGCCAGGAAGGGAGAGAGGCCTGATTCAAACTCCCTGTGGGGAAGG
>NW_017729029.1:29278218-29286625 GCF_001723915.1 Gavialis gangeticus | reverse complement strand
CAGGTGGGGCCAGTGGGGGTCCTCCCATGATCCCCCGCTCCAGCCCTCTTGCCCCTTACTTACCCACACTGGAGCCCTGCTGCTGGCATACTGCCTGCCCTGCAGGGGCATGCAGCATGCTTTAACACCAGGGTGAGGGCTAATCACAGAGATGCTCTGGCAGCCAGAGCATCTCTGTGAAAGACCCAGCCTCTGGTTGCCTAAGGGCTTTTTTTAGCTCCGTTTTTTTTTTGACCCCTGGATATCCAGGGATCTAATTTTACCCCTGCACTGCAAACTTCAGAAAAGTGGTTTGAGATGCTGCAAGAGGCACACGTGGACTCATCTGGATGTGCCCAAGTAGTTTAGAGTTTTTCCTCTCACACTATTAATAGGTATGAACCAAGTAAGAGATTTGGCAAGACTACAATGTCAGCAGTACTCAGTCATTATCTAGCTCTGCATCTCCTTTTCCATTATTCAACTCTAAAAGTGAATCATCTTTCAGTCCATCAAAGCTTAGAACTTGAATAAATTGCAGCAGGCTACTTGAAACCAAGCAAAACAGAGGTTTTGACAGTATGAAGTGGGAAGCCCCATTAGGAACTGGCCTCATCTGTAACAACCACAATTACTGGGGCTATCAGTCTTCAGATTGTTATAAGCCTGGAGTGTCAGGGTATTTTTGAGTTCCATTTTAGTAATAGGGGGTGTGTAAATGAAACAGGGGGCCTAAACTGAAGTGGTGGGTTTTTAAATACACCGCTTCATTTTAGGGCCCTTTAAACCTTCATATCGTGCACACACTTACCTGCCTCTCCAGTGGCGGGGAAGGGAGGGTGAGTTGCCAGCGGGCGGAGCAGTCCCCCGGCTGTGGAGGGGGCTAGTGCTTCCCTCTGCAGCAATGGTACCTTCCCCCAGGCAGCACCTGCGTGCAGGCACTGGGGCTTGGGCAGTCCCGGGGGGCACTGCAGCTGTGGAGGGAAGCACTGGGCACCTGTGCAACTCAGGCAGGCAGGCAGGCTCCAGGGGGAAAAAAAAAATAGTAAAAGACCAGGCTGGCCACTTTTCTTGGACAGATCCAGCCTTCCTGGGCTGCTTCCAGGCTGCCTGCAGGGCTTCCTGCAGAGCACGTGAGCTGCAAGGAGCCTGGTGCTGCACGTTGTGGATGTAGGGGCATGAAACTGAAACTCCTCAGAGGAGTTTTAGTTTCCTGCACTCCAAGTAATTTAAGGTGTATTATGCTGCTGAATTTGCTACAACAGCTGTAATTAATGCACAATACACAACCCATGCATGCAAACACTGACACCATCAAAATGGTGCAAAAGCATTTAGCCCACTTTAAAGTGTCATGCACAAATGCCCCTCATTTAGTTTACACATGGCCATAGACATATGTCTAAAGCCCCCAGAAGATGTTATATTTATTAGGTGATTAACATGTTAATTTTAATATAAATAGGAAAGTAGCACACATGCAAGAAATATATTACATAAAAATATTGAACATTTATAATATTACAAGTAAAATGGAATGTGAGACATCCTAATGTCTGGTTTCTATTGTGCCTTAATTTGATCATGTGGTGTATAGGCTGGAGGAAGCCATATACCAGGGAGCAGCTCCCCAGTTCACCATGTTTAAAGGGAGCTATATGCAGCTGAATTACACGCACACTGATTAGGTCCTCTGGCATGGCAAGAAATGCATTTTTTGGCATCCCAGATATAATTCCTTAGATCTCAATTGCATGATTAAATCAACATCTGTAAGGGGCCTGAACTGTAGGAAAAAAAGCCTAGCTTAATATGAAACTTGACAGAATATGTTGTAGCAAACACAGTAAACCATGCACTTGAGATCTATGGCTTGATTTCAACTCAAATGTAGGAGACAAATATGTATTCTTGAAAGTGTCTAATTAGTAAAAATCAAAAAGCAACAACAATAACAAAAACAAACAAGGAGTTCATCTGGTTACCAATGCAGGGAATTGTGAATACTGTTCTATCAGAATTTACTCTTTAGCAGAATCCAATATCCCATATAGGATATTAGGAAATACTCCAATTTAATGTCTTTTTGCTAACTTAACTTCCACAGAGTCAAGTAGCTAGAGCCAAAAATCATCTCATTATCCATGTTCAGAATTTCCTAGTATTGTTTATATTTTGCATGAAAAATTAAAAGGTTGACTAATAGGTGGAAGTTTCTGGATACAAGAGAAAGAGTCGTCCCATAAGAGAATGATTATGAAAATACTCATACTCTGAAAAAAAAAGATTAGATTGATACCTAAGAGTTAAATTTTCCCAGTAGGTTCTTTTTACAAAAATAAGGATATGCAATGCACTCATTAACACACACAAATATAAACAAAAATATCACAAAATAATTATGAGTTTATTTTTTCTATGAGCTAAAAAGAAAGACATGAAAGAGACTGCTTTTTGTATTTCTATTTTCAAATAATTGGCAAGTGCTACAACACAGTGATAGAGGCTACACAAATGCATATATAAATAATTACAGTCTTTTTTATATATATTTTAGGAATATCACTAAATATAGAGAACCATCTAAGAGATTTCTAAATGAAAGAATATGGAAATTTAAAATTAATGAGAATGAAGATATTTATTAAAATATAAGACTGTGTTAATCTTTGCAAAACAAAACAAAACATTTTCCTGAATCTAAGATGACTTTGAATTTAAGAGAATGCCCTAAAGAATTAAATATTATATATAGCAAATGTATAACTTATTATAATTTTCCATGTATAGAATCTAATTATTAGTAGGTCATCTTAAATTCGTCCTCCCTCACCACTCTAGTGAGGCAAACAGTGGTAGGGGGCAGCAGCGGGGGAGTTAAGTGACCTGCCCCCTGCCCCTTGCTCCCTGCCCCCCACCCCTACTTTATCACCTTAGTTCACCTTTCTCACCTCCCTGGTGCCTGCATCCAATTGCATCTGCTGCCTGAATGCCCCCCAGTGACTTCCCTCCACACCTGGTCCCTGCTACCACCACCTCTGCCTCCATCTGTCCACTGCCTACTCCTCCCCTGCCAGCCGCTGCTTACCTTTTGTCTCTGACTTTGGCCCCAGACCTGCTCCAGCCTTCACCCAGCCATGAGATAATGGTTGCAGTGGCAGCAGCTCTGGCCAAAGTGAACACATTCTCCATTCCCTGGGCTGGGGCTGTAGGGTAGGTGGTAGCAGTGGAGCAGGTGATGAAGTAGGTCAAGTGGTGGGGGTAAAGGTCTGGCAGGGAAGTAGCTGTGACTGAGCCTGAGCCCAGGTAGGGCTGGAGTGAGTGTCTCATCAGGCACCTGCCTCCCTCACCCCCTGCCACACCACCAACACCTTGTACTCAAATCCAGAAAGGGCCTTTTTCTCCACATTAAATAGGGAAAAGTCTAATCTTGATTTCAGTAAATATGGCAATTAAAAAATATTTAGCCAAATAGATCATTAAGATTAGGAGAAGAAGTGGAGCTTCTATGCAGTGAGGATGGGGTAGAGATTAAGAATAATTAGATATGTCCCTAAAATATAAACAAGAGTTTTGGCTTCAGTTTTCAGCAAGTTTGATTATGTAGAAATTAGTAGCAAAGCAGGATGACTAATAGGTAACTACTGACATGGAAAATTTTCCCATTTGAAATAGAAGTGAAACTCATACTGTTTAATGTGCTTAAATCACATGGACCAGATAATCACCATCCATTGATAACATCCAATAACTGCAAATTAAGTATTTGTAATGAATCAAGTAAAGAGTGGTACCTGATACCTGAAGAATAGCAAACATATCTCCTATATTTACAAAAAGAAAAAAAAGATCTGTGCCACTTCAGACCCTTAATGTGAGTTCAGTGGCATACTAGACTTAAATAACAACTTTAAATGAAGAAATTTATATAGAAAAAGCATCATTAAAAAGAATAAAATGTAACACAAGTTTACCTGAAGTGCCAAACTAACCCAATATCTTTATCTGATAAACAACTTTTCTTAAAGGAAATGCAGTACTGCTAATTTACCTGGATTTAAAGTATTTCATTTGTTGTCACATTGAAAACTATTATTTAAACTGAAATTATGCACAAGCAAAATAATGATAATGTGGCTAAGGAAACAATAAAAGGGGAGAGGACGACAGCTTGTATTGACGAGAGAATGGACACCAGTGGAGGTCCTCAAGGACTTGCCTTTGGACTGATCTTATTCAATATTTTCATTGATGAACACAACATAACAATGATAAGTATTAGAAATTGGCTGATGAGACAAAGTTGGGAGGAAGAGGATCCAAATATTAAGGAATAATTTAATGTCTTTGAGGACTGAGTTATGGCAATAAAATAAAGTGCAGGGTCATGTGTTTTGGGACTAACAACAAAAATGCAACTATAATTTAGAGGATCTATTAGAAATGGCAGGTGAAAAATGATACCTGGGTTCATCAGTCAATCACAGAATGACCACAAGCCACCAGTATGACACAGCCATGAAAACTGTAGGAGACTGGTCATCCATATTCTAGAAAGACAAACTTAAACTGAAACAGGGGCAGAGAAGTACAATGACCAGGGGAGCTTGTTTCAGGCTTTTGTTTTGTGGAGAATGAGTATGACTACTCACTATAGATATATCAAGGAGATAAAACAAGAAAGGAAAAAGAACTATTTAAACTAAACTACTAGTGGAATAAGAATGAATAGTAATAAGAAACCTTTTAATAGGCGTCAAGGGGGCAAAAGTCTTACCATTCTTAAAATGGACTTAATAAGTTTGTGAATGCCAAGGTTGTCTGTAATGTCAAGGAATTTGATCTGGTGACCCAGGAGATCTCTTCCAGTTTTAAGATTCCCAAAAAAGCACAGTTCTTCTATTTTTAATGCTTTTAAAAAGAGGAAGAAATAACACTTAAGTGTTATCTGGCAGAGTATTTGTTCCATGACTCTACTGATTTTATTTTGTTCCCATTAAATGTTGGATAGAAACAAGTTTACTATAATAAATAATGCAATAGCATTACCACAGCCTTTTCATTTTACTATTCTAATTATTGTTTTTTTGGATGGCAGTAGAGTCTGTTCATACATTGGCAATTTTTGTGAACTATATTTGATCTTAGCCAAAAGGCTGAGAAATTATGTGTAAGTCACTTGTATCACAATTCCACATCTTTTTCAGGATTTAGTCTCAGTGAAAAATGAACCTGTGTTGAAAATTTAACTTAAATTATGCTGGATATAAATGAGATTTGACACAGGGATAGATAGAGGAAGTTGAAGACAATGACAGGTTTTAGAGTTCCTGATTTTTTTAAATATCATTTCAGTATAGATTTGAATTAGCAGGCCAGAAAGAGAGAACAATTTGGATTATCTATATAGGTTGATTAGAGCATCTTTAGAACAACTTGGAACTTGAATATATTTTACTTCTGAGTTAATAGCAATTTCTAGAATATAAATATTTGCATTCATTGTGGAGATAATAGATACGTGATAAACATACAGTGCTTTATAAAAATAGAAATAATTTATTACAATATATTGAAAGTATAACATTACACTTGCTAATATTGAATTGAACTTACCTGAGCATGGGAAGCTTTCAGTATTTTTTTATTATTCTTCATATAGGGCGCTGATTTATGTGTGTGCGGGGGTGCAGAAGCAGCAGCGCATTGCTTCGACCAGTGCCTGTATAGATCAGGTCCTTCCGCGGGGCTTTTTGGCATTTTTTCTAATAGCTGATTCAATCATCTATTGGATAAAGGCACCAAAAAAGCCCCACTAAAGCTCCCAATCTATACAGACATTGGGAAAGCTGGTCCAGCTAAAGCAATGCCTCTTCTGGGCATTGGCTGGGCTCGGTGTAAGAGCATGCTGAGTTTTAAGTAAAGCACCAGGTTTTTCTGGTTTTTATCCCACATCTGCAAGCACCTTTTCTGCCTGTCTACCTTCCTTACTACATTATTCTATTATTGATAAGAGGTATACATACATACCTATGAGAGATGGAGAAGAGCAGAAAACATTAGTGAATTCATTACAGCTTTTTAACGAATAAATAGTAAATAACTGATGTTACATATGTATATGTAAGAGGTATACATACATACATACATACATCTCCCTCCCTCTCTCTCTCTCTCTCTTTCTATCTATCTATCTATCTGTATGTAAGAGGTATTGATGAGAGGTGTGTCTGTATGTGTACATATACATATCTGTACATACACACACACATACACCTCTTATCAATACCTGTTACATCTATCTATCTATCTATCTATCTATCTATCTATCTATCTATCTATCTATGTATTAGGGCAGTGCAAAGCTTCAGGTGGTGATTTGATTCAGAGGAGACTTGGCCCGATTTGGTGGCCGAATTTCTGAATCCAAATTGAATCAGGGGGCCAATTAAAAGGTCCAAATGAATTCAAAGCGCTCCAAATCTTCATAAAAGGTTCAGAGAGCTTTGATGATTCAGACAGTCCCCAGTGGCTGCAGCAGGGACCTGCAGCTGTCTCAGAGCTGATAAGTACTAGGGGTGGGATGGAGGATCTGCGGGAGGGGACCATGGGGGAACCCCTCCCATCTGCAATGCCCTGCCTGCTTCCCCAGCCCCCGTGAGCCCTATCTGCTCCCCCAGCATGCCAACACCTCCATGGCTGCTGCAACTCCAGACCTTTAAGGAAAAAAAAAAAATGGAGAAAACCCCCAGGCCTCAGGGCTTCAGTGGGCTTGTGGAAGAGCTTCCCATGTGGCATGAGGCAGCGGGGGACAGCAGGGATTGTCCCCCCCCACAGCAGGAATAGTGTGTGTGGGGTTTTTTCATTTTTCTTTTCTTAAAGGGCCTGAGCCATAGCGGGTGGGAAAGAGATGGGGGGGTGGGAATGGGGCAGCAGGGGGGGTTGCAGTGTGGGACAGTGGGGGGCAGTGGGGATTGCCCCCCACCTGGCAGCACCCACTGAGTCGGGGCTTTTTTTTTTTTAACAAGAGCCAGGAGATGGGGTGGACAGAGCAGCCATTGCTGGGTTGCGGGGGATAGGCCTGGCTGATTTGGAGATTCAGAAGAATCAATTCAGGACAGTGATTCAAATAACTGAACTGAATCACTGTCCCCCAAGTCACCCTAATCTGAAGTGAATACTAGCCAATTTGCACAAGCCCAATATAGATACATGTATGTATGTATGTATACCACCAACATATACATATGTAAAATTAATAGATATTTACTATTTATTAATTAAAAAGCTGTAATAAATTCACTAATGTTTTATGCTCTTTTTCATCTCTCATTTTTGTAATGGTGTAGAAGTTTGGCATCAATATTAAGGACAATTGATACAATTTTTCAAAAATGTGGAAACAGTGGAAAACTTTTTTTGATGATTGTTTATTGAATACAACACTACACAGGATATGTTGAAACATTCTGAAATCTTGTAAGTAATGCTTCAATAAAATAATTTAAATCCACTTTGGGTTTAAGAAGCCAAGGGCAATCCTATGAAATAATTAAGATGCAACAGACTAGAAATTATCTTGCTACAAACAGATGATTAAATACCCCAGTGTGATTTATATTGGTTGCATCTCACAGAAGCTTGCAGAAAAATAGACATACAGCTCCCTGGAACAGCTGTTACTCTAGGGCACCATTCTCATATCTTACTAGTAGGTGGGGGAAGCAGATAACAACCCCATTTTCCTGAACAAATGGATGCTCTGGTCTAAGCTGTACATAGGCAAAACAAACTGGCACAAATTATATCAGTGGAATTTTTCCCATAATTGTATCAAAAGTAATTGTCCACCAGATTGGAAAAAGTTACCCCATTTTAGATGTTAATTTTTGATCACTAAATCCCCCCCCCCCGTTACTATAAACATGTCTGTGTGGGCCCTAATATAGAGAAACATGGAGGGAGTAGGTAACAGCTACCATTGTGGTTGAACAAGGGACTCCACAAAATATTGGAAATTAAATAATTATTTACGATCAAAATGTGAAATGAAAAGAAAAGTGGCAATAAGAATATGTCCATATTCTATTACTAGAATAATGGGCATTATTGCTGTACAAATCTGTATTTACTTCATTCTAAGACACAAATTCATCCCCCCCACCCCACTCCATTTGACATGGGAAGGGGAAAAAAAACCCTTGTCTTAAAATCACATACAAGAGAGATGGGGAGAGTGGGAGGCAACTGCCATGGCTTCAGCCCCTACCCAGGATACAGTTATACCCATAACTGCTGTCTGCCCCCCACTAACCCTCCCACAGCCTTATCCCCCCATCTCCTCAAGCAACCCTTGTTTCCCCACCTGCCCTTCTTCTGCCCCCCCGCCCCACCTTTACTCTCTACCAGCAGCTTCATCCATGCTGAA
>NW_017729029.1:29261589-29273218 GCF_001723915.1 Gavialis gangeticus | reverse complement strand
CCCCACCTTTACTCTCTACCAGCAGCTTCATCCATGCTGAAGCCTAGGGCACTGACCAGATCCTCATCCTGGCCTATCACTGGGCTGGGGCTGTACTCAGTGCGCAAGACTATAATGGGACAGAGTAAGGGTAAGGGGAGGGGGAAGTGGAGAGCAGAGGCTGGGGTGAGGGGGCAGGGAGGAGCAGTGATCAGAGAAGCCAAGGGAAGGAGGAGAGAGGAGAAGAGAGGCTGAAGGGAGAGGCAGGAAGGGAAGTAGAGGGGAAAGGGAGGTCTGAGGCTGTGTGGAGACAGGCACGGTGCAGACATGAGCAAGGAAAAGCTGCTTGACCTTCTCACCTGCCTCCCCACCTCCCTACTCCCTGCATTGGTGGGACAGATGAATTACGGATGACCCTCCAATAATTAGATTCTGTACATGGAAAATTATAACAAATTTATATTTTTCCATGTATAGAATGTAATTATTAGATTATCTTAAATTCTGGGTAATTTGACATTTGAGTAAATATGGTAATGTACAAAAGAGAGGAGAGGTCTTCTATTGAAACAGTGGGATAAAGTCAATTGCAAACATTTGGTGCCTGTACATGAGCTGGGAGGCTGCTGTGATGCACTGTAATTACAGTGGGTTGGAGCAGATCTGATAAATCGAGTCTGCTGGAGCATGGTAATTACCATGCTCCAGCCAGCCTCCATGTCTTCTATATCAGCATCCCTGTGCTTCAACATGATGGTGGGGACAATTTAACTAAAGCTCGCTCGATGTTCTGGGTGCTGTCAAAGCCAGTCTAATTAAAGCACCTCCCCCATGTAAAAATGCCCATTGAACCCTGCTTTTTAAACTGTATCTTCAAAAAAATGTTTTAAAAGGGAGCTTAGATAATAAGGAATAAGAGAATTAAAACAAATATAACCCCCACGCCACCAATTAAGAAACCCCTGCACAAATTAATTATTAAAGAGTGGGCAATTATTTTCAAATATTCCAATACATAGATATGGAATACATTATATAAAAATACTATTAAACTACAAAATGAGTACACCCCCAAAAACCTTAACTAGTTAAATAAACATTATTTTTAAAATAAATGTAACATTATTATTATTATTATTGTTGTTGTTATTATTATTATTAAGAGGTCATGCCCAAGGGCCATATGCTTGATATCTATGATCTAAAACACTTTTACGGGTGGAATTATGATCCATTATTTATGTTTAACTTATGAACTACAGCCACATCCATGACATTTTCTCAGATTCACACAGGAACCAATCCTTATGGCTAGACATAACGATTCTCCAAATTATGAATCCTATGCAAGAAGATAAATGGAAGCACATAGATCATCTTCAATACCAGTATATGATGAGTCCTGATAATGTTACAGAATTAGCTGCAGTTTGGGATAACTTTTGGTCTTAAGTTACTACATTATTTTAACATACAGAATTATTTTCTTTCTCCAAAAGTCATTCTATTTTTTTTTCTGCAGAAACCAAAAAACTCAAAACAAAACTAAAGGAACTGAAAAGTAAATTGTATAATAGAGCCAGTATGCCAGTCCCTAAAATCTCTAATCCTGAGCAGAAAGGTGTCAAGCCTTACAGAAAAGTCACAGAATCATAAAAATGTAATCCTGGAAGGGACATTAAGAGATTATCTATTTCAACACTGCACTGAGGCAGGATCATTGCTGACAGAGGTTCTACGACATTCTTAAAAGCTTCCAGTGAAGGAGATTCAATAACCTTCCTAGGCAACTTGTTCCAGAATACCACAGTTCTTTATAATACTTGGTTTTGGAGACTAAAGGTATATTTGCTGGGCTTTCTAAATGATATTGACCGCAGGGCTTCAGTTTCCTGGTGCTCTGTGATGGAGAAATGATGTGAAGAAATGTGTTGTTTAAGCTATCAGTGAAGCAGAACTTCCTTGGGAACTGATTTACAAACTTAGCTAGAAAGGCATTAAACTAGATAAAATCCCACAGAAACAAAGGAAAAAAATTTGATTAGAGTGTTAGAATCAGGGCCAGGGAAGGAATGAAAAACATCAATAGGGTGATTAGTGAGCTAAGAGCACAAATAACTGGGCAGTGTACTGCACATCTGAGATGCCTACTCAAATGCCAGTTGTATGGGGACTCAGCAACGATAAAGTGTCTTAGTAAACAATCAAATATGTGACATAACTGGTATAACAGAGAGTTTGTGAGATAAATATATTGAAGGGCATATGGAGTAGAGCTTCTTTATGATGAACAGTTTGGAGAGTAAAGGGATGTGGGGTGCATTATACAACAAAATGGTTTTATGCTTTCTATGAAGCTCAGGAAAAGGCCAGTTTAAATATTTTTGGGTAAAAATAAAGGAGAAAGTGCAAAGTAGGGCTAATGTAATATTAAAAATCTATGGTAGTTCACTTAAATTATTAAACAAGTCATATTCTGTAGAAACTATTAAAAGTTTTTACAGGGTATGATCAGGTACTAAGATGGACATGATTTGGGTGTCTGTTGCAAAAATAATACATCATGGTATATAATCTATTAAATTCTTGCAATATATTTTAGATAAGTAGTTTCAAAAAGTAGAGGTGAGTGACTACCTTAAATATTTTATTAAAATCTAAAGATAGAAGGTAATTCAGATGTGGGTGACCAAAAATGATGATAGAGAGCAGTAGGATAAGGATAATGGACAGATTTTAACAAGCTCATGGAATGTATAGGTTTTGTTTCTTGGGAAGATGGTATAAGGAATGAAGAAGTGCACGAGAACTGGCAGTTTCTGAAAGAGACTATATTAAGGACATACTGGCAAAGTATCCTAATGCTAAAGAAAGTTGTGAAGCATAGTGAGAGATCCACATGGCTCTACATCAAGAGCTCTTCAAAGACCTAAAATAAAAAAAAATAATAATAATTTCCACTTTCTGTACAAGGAGATATAACTAAGGATAAGTGTAAGGAACTAGCACAAGTGCACAAGGATAAGATCAGGTAGGCTTCAGTGCAAAATGAGTTTCAAATAGAAACGGTTATGAAAGGGAATAAGTTGAAGTTTTATAAATATATTGAAAGAAGGGACCAGAAAAAGGAAAATGAAGGGAAGCATAGGACTATTAGTAATTGTAAAAAGAGAGCAATTTATGGAGGATGCAAGGAATGAGGAAATTATCTATGCCTTCTTTGCTTCAATCTTCATAAAATAGTTGAAACGATAATTAATTGAATGAATTTTAACAAAAAGTTAAGATTGCGGTCAGAATATGGGAAGAACAGATTAAAGAATATATAAGATCAAGTGTACTAATTGGTATGACCTGATTAAATTCAGTCTAGAGTGCTTCAGGAACTAGGGAAATCAATCTCTAAATCATTAATGATTATTTTGGAGAACTCATGGGCTGCTAACAAATGTAAAAAAAAAGCAGCACTTTACTTTCAGCTCAGCACACTTCCACACCAAGCTCAGTGTGTGCTGAGAAGAGGTATAGCCTCAGTTTGACCTGGTTCACCCAACATCTGTACAGATTGTGTACATCAGTGGGGCGGTTTGGCATCTTAATAGCTGATTCAATCTGCTATTAGATAAAAGTGCCAAAAACACCATTGAAGTGTGTGGTCTATATTGACATTGGGCAAACCAGGTCGCAATGAGGTGATGCCTCTTCCAGTGAAGAACTGTTTTGTTTTGTTTGTTTTTTCACATATCTCAGTGCCCATGATGGAGAATACAGGGAAATCCCAGAAAACTGAAAGATTGCAAACATACTACCTATATTTAAAAAATGTAAAAAAAGCAAGATGGAGGGAATTATTGTTTAAGTCTAATTTTGATTCCTAAAAAGAATTTGCAACAGATGATTAAACCAGCAATTTCCTGTAACTAGGAAATGATAAAGAGTAGAAGGAGGGGGAGAAGGTCAGAATGGGTTTCTCAAGAACAAGTTATATCGGATCAATGTATTTCCTTCTGGGATACAGCAACTGGACAAGGGATAAGCAATGGATGCAATATATCCTGACTTTAACCTACAAACTTTTTGACACATAACGTTCTTATAAGCAAGTTAAAAAAGCATGGTCTAAGTGAAATTACCATAAGGTGGGTACACATCTAGTTTGGTTAAAATTTGCTTTCAGAATAGTTACCAATAGCTTCCTATGAACATAGAAGGGCAGCATCTCAAGAGAAGGACTTGCTTCTCTTCAACACAATATTTTCTTACATAGAACCCCTCCCACCCCACCCAACTAAAACATGTACCTTGTTCCTGGATGACAGAAGGTGGATAAAATGATTTTTCCAAAGCCTTGGCTGAGTGTAACATAGAGTATGAATGCAAAATGTGGGAACACAAAATGTCTAGAAAATGTCTAGAAATTGTGGCACCAGGAATATAAAACCAGAGTCTTGTAGTCATTTGTGCTCTAATTTAGTTCATAGCTGGCAGCAACATTAATGCTTGTAAGTGTACAAAGTATAAAGTGAAAATAAGAACCATAGCATTCTGTGACATGATGGATTTAATCCCCAGGCAAGCAGCACACTTCCTAGGATGATAAGTCAGTCTTTGCCTCTCTCAGATGGGAGTCTCATCTTCTTGGTAGTGGTAGCTGTAACCTTCTCATTCCTCCTGTCTATCACCTGTATGCATTCAGCTGATTAAATCCTTCTAGTATTCCCCTTAGCCACCCTACTGCTTCCCGTACTTATTCATTCATACAATACTTACGTATTTCCTGAAGGATTCCAATAGGTACCTCTCATAGTAGGTAGTACCCTTCACCTGTGGGTACCCAAGCTGCATTCACTACTCAAGATCAGGACCTGCAGAGAGTCCAACAGGGAAAGGATGCCTGTTTAAGCAAGACCTCCCACATGTACCACCAGCAGTGTTGGCAACATGACACATTTAATCCATTATAGATTTTGCCCTCCAAAATGCATGTCACAGATAGGAGAAAGAACTTAATTTGTTAAACACGTGGCTTATAAAGTTCCTTTCCAAACACCTGTTGCCTAAGACATGTATTTAATTTCTCAGGGAGCTTTTCAAAATATCTCTTCCACTTTTAAAAGTTCTTTTCTGGTGCACAAATTCATTTCTCAGTCCTTCTATTATGAAGTTCTCACCTCAACATAACAAGATGGATGCTCTTTGAAATGAGCTTTTGCTCAGTTTGAAAACAAAGATTCCAATATTGGCAGAGAGGTCTATCTTGTATTAGCCTTCTGATCTCCAATTTTAGGTTCATATGACTTTAGTCAATGAGGAAAGACATTGCTGTCTTCTTTAATATAACCACTGTTAAAGATTTCTCATTTCATTTACCTTCAAATAAGATGTTTTCATAAGTAAGCAGGTTGATGTCTGCTTCCTATGATGATTTGAATGCTCCTTGGAACCTGTATGAGTGTCAACTAAAGCATAACTTGTTTTTTTTAGTTTCATCTTGATTAGTTTATCATTCCTTAAATCTTCTGACACAAGGGTCAAAATAATTCATAAAGGTGATAAGATTCGTCCTGTGCATATTAATGACCCTCTTCTCCCAGATGATTAGTGTCTGCAGTTTCCTTATCACCTCCCTCTTTTTTCAGCATAGGCTTGAAAAAACAATGATCATTTATTCTGTGTAATTCCAAATTATTAATAATACCAATTGATTCAAAACCTTCCATCTGAACAGGAGATGTCCAGTTGGTTTTAAATAAATACTTTAAGCTGTATTTTCTTATTACTTTATACGAGTTGGTACTTTACAAAGTAACTTTGATCTCAGAGTGACTTTTTAAGGTAATGTTTAGAGTACAAACCACAGAAGCTAGGGAAAAGAATTGCAGATAGAATTCTGTGCCCAAATCTCTCTGCTGATACATATGCAAGAAGACTGGAATATAAGATGGAGTTCCACCTATTGTTGAGGTGTTCCATTTTCTTGCCTGAAATCAGATTTCTAAACATGTATATCATGCCATTTACCAGAGTTAAAAAAAAGAATACCCCAAAGAAATCCTCTGATTTTGTAAAGCTAATTAAAATGGTTATTTGAATTTAAGTTTCTATTTTAATCTTGAATATGCTTCATACTTAAACCTTCAGTTTGCAAGACAATCATCATGCTTTATTGACTTCTGGAAACTGCTTCCAGAAATGTAAGAGGTTCCTGCTAGAAAGGGACAAAAGGGGTAATTTGTTCACCTTACTGGCCTGAAAGAAGAGGTGGCCTGACTCCACCCTGCTTGCTCTACTGTTTGCCCAAGAGCCCCGACTCACCCTTAGCTTCTCAGGTACAAAATCCCCACTGTGCCATGCCATTCAAGCTGTTGGCTTCCCAAAAATGAAGGCTGTGCCACACTACACCACCCTTCCCTCTAGGACAGGGGCCAGGGCAAGAAGGGGACACCAGAGGAGGGGGAGCCTGGAGACCCCAGCTGCTACTGCAGCCAGAGTGGTGGGGAGAGCAGTGGCCAATTGGATGCCCAGGGGCTCCAATTTAGCCCCTTGTGGGCTGCTTACAACCCATGGTCTGCCAGTTGGAAAGCTGCATACGAAATCATTTACCACAACCTTGAACCTGAATAAATAGCTGGCACCGAGGAAAATGAGAATGTTTACTATAGCAGTAAATAACTTTTCAAGCTAATATAACTGTTGTATGTCACTTTAAATTTATCCCTGTATTGCATTTTATTCTCTTAGTGTCCTGATCAATTTATACTTGGAAAAAAAGAGAAGTAACTTAAAAGTTGCAACTAAAAACACTCTCCTATAACATCAAGCACTAACAAGAAGTTAACTGAACTATGGCAACTTACACAAATAAAAAAAATAAGTTAATTTGACTGACATATGATTCAATATTATTTTTTGCTTCCAGGTAAAAAGCACTAATTTTTTTTTGGTTTGGTCGAGACTGCATGCTGTACACAATAGAATAGAAGACGTTCCGAAATGTTGAGCAAAGGAGTAAAAGGCAGCTTTATAAACCTGCTGAAATCCATATGATTATGACTAAACAAAAGAATCCACTACTAATAAGCATTTAAATATTCATGCTCTATAAACTGAACACTAATTTAAGTGGATTTTCATGAATATTGAATACATTTACCTATACAGCAGTAAGAATGAGTATTTGTAATTGACAGTAGGGCTGGAAAGTTTTTGAGGTTGTGATGGTCGAAAAAATATATGAGGAGTAAGGTTTTTTGGTGATAAATTTTGGTGGACCAATAATATATATTTGGGAGAGATGTTAGACAAGCTTTTGGGCACAAAGTATCTTTCTTCAGGGTGCAATTCTTTTGGAGTTGTAAAAGAATAATATCGCGTCCAAAAAAGGTCACTTTATATTTAAAAGCTAATCTAATATCTTGTATGACTATACAGTTGATCCAGTAAAAGATACATTACCAAAAAAAAACCTTGCTTCTCTTACATAGCAGGAAATTTAAACAGGATATTTCCCATGTAAATAAAATTACTTATAGTTACTAAAACTTTGGAAATAAGCTGCTAAAAGTACTAATGCAGTTTATCCAGTACACCCTCTTATACACTACAAGGTATTTAAAGGAGAAATACCTTAAGATGAAAGCCATGTTTTGCATATGTTATTCATCAGTATCAGTTCCATTTTCTGTTGGTAGCAATTTGCAAATCCCACTCAAGTCAATTTGGAATTGACTCTGGATGCCAACGTTCATTAAAGACATTAAATAACTTTAATCTTATGTAAACCTATACTCTAACTTAAGCCTTCATAAAGATAAATCAAAGTAATCTTATACCTACAAAAATGATTGTAAGATTTGTGTTATATTTAACATGTATTTACCACTTCTTAAAAGAAACATTTTTTCCATTTCTCATAATATAATTGAAAACAGGTCATTATTTTCCAAACCATTTTAAATATAGCAGTTAAGGAAGGTACTGCAGCAATACTGTCATCATGAACGAAGTCTATTTCTTTTTTAAACTAAATTTTTAAAGATTTTTGTTTTTTAGTAGATGCCAAACTACATACATGTAACGTGCTGTAGCTTAATATATTTCTCTAATGAAAAGAAATGAGATATTATGTTCTAATATTAAAACCAAGCCTAACGCATCCAATCCAATTTTACAAAGCTGGGAGGGAGGGGATTGGGGGCGGGGGGAGGTAAATGGTTGGATGCAACACATTGATGACTACTTTGAAACATGATCACCTATGATTTCACCAACTAACAAAGAGCTGTCTGAAACAAGAGTTAATGTTTTTTTTGGCATTGCCAAGAACCCTTGTTTTTGCCAACATCATTCTCTACCTTCTATTTTATTTTGTATCATATTTTTATGCCCATAAAGTGGTCCCACAAATTGTAGACTGATTGCAGATTTTGTTTTGTATTCTTTTAAACAAATTTTAACAAAAATGGGTACCTTAGGAAAACAAACAAGGAAGCAAAAAAACCCAGATCTCTCTTTGGGTTATATATGTTGTAGAACATAAGAACAAGTTTCTTTAGAATAGTTTCTTTCACAGAAAGTTTTTAAGTAAAAGTTAGACAAACATCTAGACAAAAGTAGATACAGGTATACTTAATACTACTTCAGTGCAATGGAATGAATCAGATGACTTCTTAAAGTCTCCTTCAGTCCTACATTTCTATGATTAAATAACATATATAACCACATTTGCTTTTGTTTTGGAACAAAACAAATCCCATAACCTTATTTAAGTTTTAACTGTCAGATTCTCAACATTTTGGCAATTTAGGCTTTGTACCCTTACCTCAGTTTTTGAGGCAATTATGCTGAAATGCATTTTAAGGAGTTATATTTCCCTTTCCTGAATCTGGCTTTAGAAAAAGAAGAGAACACTGGTACAGGGATTGTACGTGATCTTGTCTTCCATCTCTTTGGTCTGGACTATCACGGAACCTTCATGGAGATTAGTCACAGACTAATTATTCCTGAATGAAGCACATGCCTTCAGACATGTTTTAAGTTATGTACTTTGACCTCAGGTCTTTAGGCTGATTTGCATTAACTTAAATTTATTCATTGACTTTTAATATTAGCCATTATATATCTTGCTTCTGTGTACAGATTTAAAACATTTTCAAACAACAATGAAGTACTAGCATCTTCAGAAAAAGGTCAAGTTTTGTGATCTTTTTCATTTACATTTTTGTCATAGATAAAAGTGACTTTGTTCCAAGAAAACCTTCTTATCATCAATGGCCAATGAATTCTGAAACTTGACAATCATGGAAATGGTTGCAAAGTTATATTTCTAAAATAGCCTCTAAAGAAATACTGCCTACTCTCCCCCAAATAAATTATTATTTTTTCTATCTGCTGCTCAACTCTTGTCTCCATGAAGGAGCATTCTCCAACTGTTTCAATGTACATGTTGCAGCTATATCATAAGCAGAGAAATTATTTGGAAGCAGACCTAACCTTTTCTTAGGACAAGAAAATTACAGAGATTCCACTGGGGGTTGGGTGGAGTCTTCTGGCCTGCAGCTGCAGAAGTGGCACCAGCTCTGGCCCACACTGGCAAAAGGTTGCTAACCTCTGACTTAAGGTATAGACAGACTCCACAACTGTATTTATATCCAAGGATAATGATACAAATGGTTTCAAACTGAAAAATCTGCATGATTCTATGGTAATACTAGTATAGAAAAACTACACCAACTTTCACTCTGCTCCATCCATTCCAGTATGTGGGGCTCCATCTGAGGTCAAAGTTAGGTAGATTTAGCTAACCAGTATAGTTGCAGGATGATGCAGTCATAACATCTGATGCACACTCCCAACCACAATCCCTCTCTTCCCTTTTAAAATGTGGCAAAAATGTACATACCCATCCCCAGAGTCCCTTGCTTCACCCCCACTCAGACCACTTCAATCTTTCCCTAACATCTTTTACTGTCAATTACTAGAATGAATTAAAAACCTAATTGTGTAGTGAAAGTTGATGTAGCTCCCTAAATAACTACATCTATTTCAGGTCTATTCACTCAATAGAATTCATTATGTTGGGCTCCATTCATATTTGAATATACTACAATGCTCACTGATTATATCATAATTGACAAGCTAGTCTCCTCATATCCCCAATCAACATTTGTCCTTTCTATCTAAGTAAATGGAACACAGAAGAACAGCCCTAGAGATATAGCTTTAATGCTGAAGCACATTAAAGACAGGGGAGGGAGGAGGGAGTGTAATACAGATATTGCATTACAGTAAAAAACTGCTTTGTTAAATTTATGAGAGTTTTATTGCTGAAACAGCCATATTTATTCTCAAAATATGCTTGGCAATTTAGACTGAACCCTAAAAGGATAAACTTGGGAATGTGTAAACTAAAAAGTATAAACTTGGAAGTATTACTAAAATCAAAGTGTTAAAAAATATGAAAACAAAAATATTTATTGTATTTAATCTGTAAGCTTTCTGGTGCAAGGGTGCTTTGTATGTTTGTACAATGCTTAGTATAAAGAGTAGGCCTGTACAAAATTTCAACAGACATTTCATTTCAAAGATGTTTTGACGTGTTTTGAGCTCAGCACACTGAAACTCAAATGGAACAGAAGGCTTTGAAGCAACTTCAAAATGAAACGAGGGCACTCAAAACATTTTGAAAATTTCAAAGAGTTTTATTCATTGACTCTTACTCCCTGATGCCTCCATTTCCATTTTCACTGATTGGCTTTCTTGCCTGCATCACATGACAGCCTCTGGATTCTTTACTATTCCTTCTATCCAGGAAGAGCACACACACCAACTGCAGGTGCTTCCTCAGCCTGACAAAGAGTTTTCAATGCAAAAGCTTGTTAAGATATATTTCTCTAACTATTCAGTAGAGAAATATATCTTATCTATTTCTCCAGCTATACTCAAATATGTCAGATTGACCCAAAGAACCTTGTCTGCCATGTCCTTAGACCAACACAGCTACAACCTACACCCTACCACCTGTCCCCAGTTAGCTGAAAGGACAGAGGCACGGCCCTGAGCACATCTAACCCTTAAGGCTGGGGCTGGTAGAAGAATTCTCTGGCAGCTGCTGGAGAAGAAGCTTTTGTAGGAAAGGAAAGAAATGCACTGTGACAGCTTGGCTGCCTGAGATGCTAGTGCTACTGTGATGCTTACCTGTTGTTATTTAAAGTGGTGGATCAGGCTGAGGCTGTAGTGGAGGAGGCTCATTGCGGCATACTATTATGTTGTGTAGAGGCTACAGCACCAGTGAGGGTGCAGTAATAGTGGCATAGAGAGCCCAGAGACAATAGAAGGTAGAGTGAGACTGAGACCTTTTTACAAGGACGATATTGATATACTATCTGCAAGGCATGGGGCATGGTAAGGGGTGGTTGGAGCCAGGCATCTAGCCTATAAGGCTTAGGGTGTCCCCTTGAGGCACCTATTTAGAATGGGTCCCAGCAAGGGGTCTGTTGGGATACCCCCTTCGTGAAGGTCCCAGGGGTCACGGTGGAACGGGGTGGCAATTGGAAATTTTTGCGAACAGGTTGGGATTAGCGGCGGTGGAGTCTGAGTGGCACGGAAGCGTGCTGGTAAGTAACAAGGTGGATTTATTTCAACTTACACT
>NW_017729029.1:29252860-29256589 GCF_001723915.1 Gavialis gangeticus | reverse complement strand
GTAGTGTTGCTTTCTTCAGTTACAGTAAGTACAAATAAACAACGAGAGGGGTCCGTTGGCCCACGGGGTTCTTAAGTGAGCCCTTGCTTTCTAACCCTGGAGGGCTAGGGGCAGCTGCTCAACCTAATAGTCCCAGGGCTGGTCAACGGCTCATAAATGGGACAGACAAACAACGGAACTGTAACGAAATGAAAGTCCAACGTAGACGATGCTGAAGTCAATGGAAAACAGTGCCAAGGTCGATGCTGGAATGATGGGACGGACGGATGGTCGAGGATGAAAGACGAGGTAGGAAGCTGTGGAATCAAGGTAGGTTCAGTTTGAGAGTCAGTTACTCAGTATCAGAAGTCGTAGTCGTAGCCAGTGCCAGGTAGATCGAAAGCCAAAGAATCAATAAGAACCAACTGGAGAATTGCGATAGGAGGAGACCGATAGGCCACAGAGCCTAACTGAGGGACAGTCCCTGAGAACCAGCCTCTGTCCTCAGTTCAGAGGGTCTCCCCCCGAGGGAGTGGCTCCTTAACCTTTTATAAGAATTTAGTGGCCAGTTAGAATGCTGTCCTCACAGAATTTTCTGGTCTGATTACATCAGGCAGTCAGAGAACTGAGCATGCATCTGACTGAGCTTTGTATCTAACTGAGCATGTGCATGGTGGAAAAATAGGTCATGCTTGATTGACAGCCCTTTGGGTCACCCAGGGGGCACGTGCTGGGTGAACCTTGGAATTTTCCACTCAAAGACTAAAGTGCGCATGCTAGCTTTGACTCTTCTGTGTTGTCAGCACCCATAACTTAAGATTTTTCCATGACAGGGTCCAAGAACCTACAGGGTTTAGTGGGGTTCATTAGCATCACGACTGAGCTGAAGCTTGAGGGCAGCCTCACTATCTATTATCTTTTCCAACAAAATGTGGTGGCAGGCAAGAAGAGAAGGCACCTTCAGGGCGGAGCTGGCATGGTCACAGGGCCATAGGGGTATCATGGCCTACTCTGTGGCAAAGTGCACTTTCCCAGAAACCCCTACACCTATCTCCTTGAAAGCTGGCATGCTTCATGGCCTCAGTGGGGGCTACCTTGCCTGCAGTTTCATCCCCCTGTGCCTTCATACTCACACATCATGAGTTTTGCTCTGAACAGTTTTAGGTGCAGCTTCCAAGGAACCCTGCACCTATCTCCATGAAACTTGACAAGGTTCATGACCTCAGAAGGGGCTACCTTCCCTGATGTTTTTGTTGGAATCAGCCAAGAAATGACAAAGATATAGGCATTTTTGTGATTCCCCATTATAGCCTATGGGTGAAATGCTAAAATGCATTAAAGCAGCAAATCAGTTTTGGCAAAATGAAATGGAACAGTGCTTCAAAATAGTGAAATGGAACACTGTC
Organism: Gavialis gangeticus; assembly: GCF_001723915.1. Taxonomy (NCBI): domain Eukaryota; kingdom Metazoa; phylum Chordata; order Crocodylia; family Gavialidae; genus Gavialis; species Gavialis gangeticus. The sequence continues at coordinate 29,255,204 of NW_017729029.1, read as the reverse complement.
CCTTCAAAATGGTGACTCTGAAATTGAAATAAAATGTTGCCGTTTTGCTCAGCCCTAATAAAGAGGCCTTGATGGGGTTGTTAGTCATGTTTCAACAGGAGCAATTTCAAAGTTTTGAAGTTAAACAACTGCATGTACTAAAATCTCTGTTCATGTAATAAGGGTCATTTAAAAAATAGACTGTCTAAAACAGGGAAGCAAACAGGACAAGAAATGCATCTCAAGTTAATGTTCCTGTCAGAGAAAAGGAGAAGGTTCTGATTAAAGTCTAAGGGGTCAGGAACTCAGCCATTCCCAGGACTCACAACTATTTGTAATTACTAGCAAAAAAGTAATGCTGAAGGAGAAAATAAGTCAGACCTGTCAGGCTGAGTGACAGTGTTCACATTTCAAGAGTAGTCTATTGTTAGTTCAAATGGAAAAACAGGCAAAATATGAAAATGAGAGATTAGCACTTACTGGAATAGAATTATACTATAAATGGTGGCTTAATTATCTAGACTTGTGATTGAAGAAAAAAAAATCAAAGACCCTCTTATTTTCAGTGGCTGGAACAAACCACCCCTGAAGACAGCATAAGTTTTTGTGTTGAATTAAATGGAAAATCCATTGCTAATTTTCAGGGCATCATGTGAGAAGATACTGATGCTCACTTCATTCTGACTTTCCCATGAGTTGACCATCATGAAATATGTTTTTCCCCCTGTAGAGAATTTAAACATTCTTTCTGTCAATTTCTCTGATGAATTTGAAATGCTTCTTGAATGATAAAAGCTTAAAGGATTTGTGCTCAGATTGAAATTTGCCAAAGGATTCACCTTCATAAGAAATTTATAATTAATATTTCTTTGCACTGAAGCTTGAACTATCATGTCATTAGCTATTACTAATACAGGCAAACAAGATATTGGCATTTGGCTTGATTACTTCATTTCTTTACATATATTCTGGCATTACGAGCCCCTGATCTGAAGTAAACTGAAAGACTTCCACTGAATTTAAATGGAAGTCATGTTGGATCTTTTGAATAGGAAAAGGACAAGATTGGCTTATATAGTGCCAATTTAGGCACTTTGCTATAAAGATTAGAGTGTACATGTGCCTGCTATACAGACACGTTCTCCAACCAGGGGTCACTACAAGGCTTCTCCTTGGGCATTACTATCCTTAGGGAAGTCCACTGATTGATAACCCACACTCTACCTTGCTTAGGAAGGGACAAGTGGTCAATTAGCAGTTGGCAGCTCTGAAAAGCAGCAACTGCCACAGACCACCTTGGGAAGGTTCTTCCCCTGACAACAGGTGGTATCAGTCTTGATTAGGTCCAGTGTGGTCCATGGAAGTAATCCTCATGCCATGCCAGTCCCACATGCCAGAGCTGGCAGCAGAGCACTCACTATGCTGGAGTGATCCTGCTTGCAGGACTGGGTTATCCAGCCCAGGGGATTCATCACAGGTCTGGAAATTTAAAGGCAGGAGAGTGGTGTTAGTGGGAATGCAGCTAAAGCTCCCCTACTGCCAAATTTCCAAGCCCAGGGGGTCACAACAGAGCCAATGATGCAGCCTCTGCCCCATATTTGTCCTGAAGGCTGGAGGTTGAGCACCACTGCCTTAGGGTCTTGTTACACCTTATGCTGAAAGCTGCAAAAATGTTAATCAGTTTGGTGTAATTCAGTTTACTGGAGCAGTCAGACCTTATGGCGAAAAACTATCTCTGACTGGCCTTCACCTGCACAACTGTGACTTGCCACTAGAGGCTTGGTGAGCAAAGGGAAGACTAGGATCTAGGGGAAGGACTGGCTTGCTGTTCCCACCAGGAAGAGTGGGAATGCAGCCCCAGAGTGCTTGGTGACCTCAGGGCCTCCTGTGGCCACTTGGACTGGCTCACTGCTCCTGCCAAGCAGAGCAAGCTGGCCTGAAGAGCAGTGGGGGACAGTGCCTCCCATTGCTTCTCAGCCTAGCTCACTGTGCCTGATGGAAGCAGGGGTGGCCCTAGTAGCAGCGGGAGGCACTGAGGCCACTGGTTGCTCCTGAGCTGCAGCACTGGATCTGACCAACATGCCCAGGGCTAGGGTGCTATTCACAGCCCCACTGCACTTGATGTCCCCATCCATCCCGACTCTGGAGGAACCACTACATCCTGGAATGCTGGAGGAGTTGAAATTAGCTGGAATAGGTGTAGAGAGAAGCCACATGGAACAGGAGCAAAATTAGGTGGATTACAGATAATCCTGCCCTGGAATTTTGTAATTTTAAGACAAACAATGAGTGCTTTAAACCACATAAAAGGTGTTAACATGCAGCCAATCCAGGGGTTAAGAGCTCTAGAAGTTGCCTAAAATTA
>NW_017729029.1:29234778-29247860 GCF_001723915.1 Gavialis gangeticus | reverse complement strand
TTGATGTCCCCATCCATCCCGACTCTGGAGGAACCACTACATCCTGGAATGCTGGAGGAGTTGAAATTAGCTGGAATAGGTGTAGAGAGAAGCCACATGGAACAGGAGCAAAATTAGGTGGATTACAGATAATCCTGCCCTGGAATTTTGTAATTTTAAGACAAACAATGAGTGCTTTAAACCACATAAAAGGTGTTAACATGCAGCCAATCCAGGGGTTAAGAGCTCTAGAAGTTGCCTAAAATTATCACATGTAACCTCCTGTGCCTCTCCCTGTACATCGTGGGTAGGGATGACTCTCAAACCTTGCTGTGGCTTCTCGGGATGGACGTTCTGGTCACCAAGTGACTTTGGGGTGGTTCTCCAGGGGCCTCACCTACCACATCTTTGATGATTAATTTGTTTGAATTGGGAGGACGATGTTTGGTCCTGGCCCCTTGGTCCTGGACGATGTTTGGTCCTGGGTCACTTCCTCTGCTCCTTTTATGTTGGGCTCCGCCTCCCCTACACCCCGCCTACTGCCAACTGCAATGTTGCCACTTGCATAGTTGAGGGTGATGTCCTGGATGTTCTTTAATGTTCAAGCTCATAGGGTCTGGCGGCCGCAGTTAATTGATGCTGTTCCTTCCCCAAGCGTCTTCTGTAGCCCCCTTTTTCCTGCCTAGGCGTTGTCTGTTCTTGGCACCATTTTATTCCCCAGTATATCGTCCCTTTCTTGAACTGGGTCTTTACTGCCCAGCAGTGGCATCCATCTTAAGGTGTTGCTGGATCCCACTGCACTCCAGTCTTTGTTGGTGCCAGTCACTGTCCACTCTGGCTCCATGGGCAGCTCCCCTGGCTTACGCTGGCTGTGGATCCCCAGTCCTACCCGCTCCTGGGGTGCCCACCAGGTCCCTTCCCTGGGACTGTGAGTGTGCTTCTGTCCCTCTGGATTGGCTGGGGGTTTCATTTCCAGTCTCCCCTGCTGCTCTTCCACTGGGCCTTTTATCCTGGCCCCCAGTGCCCAGCCAGCCAATCGGCCCTGGGAGGCAGATATAAAACATGCCCAAACTGCTGCGGGAGCCGTCCTTGGTTCTTTCTGGCTTGTCCATTTTTTTTCTCTTTGATCTTTGGCCATGGTGGCTCCGCCAACTGTGGTTTCATTTTTCCCAAGCTCACCTCCTGGCACAGCGTCCCGCCGCCTCCCGACTTCAGCAGGAAAGTTTTTTTCACACCATGTAACAAGGTCCTTCTAGTGATGAAGAAACATCTTGCAGAAAGAAGAATGCTTTTATCATCTTAGAACAATTCTAAGAGCTGTTCTATGTTAGTACACACATGAAGTAGAAAGAGCCTTTCATAAACCAGAGCCAATTCTTCCAGGCCTATTGGCAATTTCTAGGCAGAATTACAAAGTTAGGTTCCAGATTGTAATTACTTAGGTATGTGCTTTACATTATGTGCACAGTTAAGTGTTTGCTTACTCATCATCTGGAAGCTGCTAAAATGGTACAAACTAAGCATAAGAACAATTAATCCTTAATTATAATAAATGTTAACAATCAATGTCAAGTTTTTATCTAAGACTGTCTGAGCTGTCAGCGGACAAATTATTTCAATATGACTGAAGACAGAAAAAAAAAACTACATATTTTTTTAAATCTCAACCATCAAATATAGTATAACTCTTTATTCTGAAACTCTGCAAAACATTCAGTTCTTAAATCTCAGGCTGAAAGGAGCCTTTCTTTGAAAATATTATGCTTAATAATTTGAAGTCAAAGATATGAAATGCACAACTCAATTCTGTACACAGAATAGTATAAATATATGTACACATAAAATAGTATAAATATATGTATATATTTAAACATTGTTTTGCTAATCTAAATGTCTATACATTTCTTTTCTTTATGTGCCTTCTAATATCTCAAAACATCAACAGAAGGCAACAGATAGTCAAATGGAATGCTTGGACATATTTCTGGAAAAGCAAAGCATAATGCTTTAGGTGATTTCTAAATATATTTTTAGATTGTTTAGTATTAAAACAATAACAAATGGCCTAACTTTAAATCCTTAGTTTTAAAGGAGTTGTTATCCTTCAAGATTTTGCTGGCCATATATATTCATAGGTATTTTATTATTTTTTACAGAGATGTTCTTTTCTGCAGTTTAATGATAAATTAAAATATTACAAGATTCATATATTTATGATGGTTTAACTCCAAGGCTGTTAAATCATAAATTACAGGTACAAATCTAGACAGCAAAAGCCTGTTAAATAGGTAGGTGAACCAAAACAAAAGAGTTCAAGAAACAAGATGAACATGCAGTAAATCTGATTTCACCTTACATGCCTAATTGACATATACACAGTTTTGTAATGCAGTTTCAGATTCTATTTTGCCACATACCAGACACAAAAGAGAAGGAAGGTCCTCTCCTATCTTTCAACCCAGAATCTTAGTGGTTATTCCTTACACAGGAACAGGAAAAGACAGGTCCTAGGATTACCTTACCCAAAAAGGAGGCTTGGGGTATAAACAGGCATTGATTTTCTGGGAAGTTTCCAGCAGTAGAAAACTTCTCAGGAGAGAAAGCATTTAAGTATTCCGATTGGCAACTCTTCTTTACCATGCTCCCTATGCCTACCCTAAACAAGGGATCACCCCAGTCTACAGAAGGCATGGGGAGAAGCAGCTGGTACTCTCTTCCCAATCTCTGGCGTGTAAGTGCCAAAAGCTGCAGTTACATGGCTGAATAAGGGGGATACTATTTTGCTGTTAGTGAAGAAGAAAGTGGGACTGTTATAGGGCAAGGAAGATGGCTTTAATATTCAAGATTTAATATTCTTTTTAAATCTTCAAAATATTTAGAATAGACTAACAATAGAATACTGAAAGATATTCTAGTTTTTTCAAGAATTAAATTAGTCTTTATAATTTAGAGTATCAAGTATATAAAAACATGGTATTGAAAATCTATCAGAAAAAGGCTTGCAGGTACAGTAATATCTAGCAAAAGGCTACAATATGATTTATTTCAAACCTCACTTGGTACAACACTGTCAAGCAGCTGATTGGCAAATCTGTCATTAAATGGTTGATGAATTTAAAAAAGAAATGGTTGATGAACTACATTATTTAAAAAAAAAATCAAATTGTTACAAATTTTCAGTACCATGCCAAGGTAATAGGAGAAATAATGAAAGAATATTCCTGTTTCCTTGGATAAATTAACTTCTCTTGATAATACATTTCTTTGTCTTAAAGCTTGCAAAGCTGAAGTTTAATTATAATTGCAGGACCCTTATGAGATTTGAACTCTAGGGGCATGTCTACATGTGCAAATGCTGAACAGTGGGTTTTCTCTAGAGTAGTTTACTCTAGCACCCAGGGTAGGCACCTTCACCTACAGGGATCCAGAAGCAGATTTGCTGCTCCTGGCAGCAGTATGCCCCTGCCACCTCTGGCCCTGCACCAGGCCTCTGCAGCATCCAGAGGGAGCTCAAGGCTTCACCTGGGTGCTAGCCCCGGGGCTGGCAGGGAGCACAGGACCAGGAGACAGCTGTCCCTTGGTGGGGGCTGGGACATTGCTCCCTACCCTCCAGGGTGGGTGTTCCTGCTGCCAGGGGGGTTCTGTCACCAGACCCTGGGTAGGGACAGTGTCCCCCTGCCCCAGAAGCAGGGAGCTCCCAGCCCTGGATCCCCAACTGGGGGCAGGGAGTTTGGAAATTGCTGCAGAAGAGGGACAGATTCCACCCCGCTGCCACGATCGGCTGGTGGAGCAGCTAGGAGTGAGTCCCTGGCTGTGTGGGGAATCCCCACCCAGCTGGAAGCTCACTCCTAGTTTCCCCACTCCTAGTTCCCCTGCAGTGCTTTTCAAGCCCCACACCTCAATTACCTGATCAGGGCATGGGGCTGAGACCTGTCCCTGATTGTGACAGTTTCCAGTCAGCCCTGGCCTGCATGGGAAAGTCTTCATGTGCAGCCCAGAGCTGGCTGGGGACTGCCTGAAATAGGACAGTCCCAACCCACCTCCAGGATACACATACAGACTTCTCTGTGCAGCCAGCTCCATGATTATGGAGTTGGAACTGGGAACAATAATCTTCCAGCCCCTGCTCTGTGATCATGGCAAGGGGGCTGGGAGCTCCCTGCTGCTGGAGGCCACTGACCCCACCTGGGCATCAGTTTCAAAGCCCACCTCAGCAGCAGGCAGCTCCCACCTCCTGCTGCCTGGCTGACCAGGAGCAAATTTGCTCTCAACTTGCTGTCCACATGTGCCATACTGTGCAGTAATTACTCCCGAGTATATTTGCTATTTGTATTTCCAGGTAGCAAATTCACTCAAGATTAGAGCAAATTACTGCACAGTAAATGTCTGTACATGTAGACAGTGATGCTTACTGTGCAGTAATTTGATCTAATCTCAGGTAAAGGGTCTCATATAGACAAGCCCTAGAAGTCCTTCCACTGACTGTGAAAAAGAAACATGCAAGAAAAGAGATAATCATCTATTTTCAAACAAAAAAAAGTTGAATCTTTAAAGGAACTGAATGTTTAAATAAGTTGTGTAAAAATTTAGAAATCTATACCTATGAGAGGCAAGCACTGACAACAGTTTTCTTTTGCCACAAGATAGAAGCACACCAAGCAATTATATCAGAGCAGGTGTTATGGAGTAATTCCCCACTCCCTTCTACTTTGTAGTGATATGTGTGCCCAGAGCTTTATGGAGTGTTACAGTAGAGTCTCTGTGATAGTCATTGGATTATGTAATAATCTTAAACCACTAAGCTATAATACATTTTATGAGAAGTTTTTGCAATCTGGTCAATAAGGTGAAACTTCTATATTTTGGATTTTAAACCTCCATTAGCATTCATTTTTCTAGTTTGGGAAGAACAGAGGAGGAAAATGAAATACTTTCAGAACCCAATGACCTAACAAGCTGGAGGATAAGTAGTTAAAGAATGACTTAATTTGGGGAAAAATGTGGTGGTTGGGGATTTCATAGATTTCATAGACATTAGGGCTGGAAGGGACCTCGGAAGATCACTGAGTCCAGCCCCCTGCCCCAGAGGCAGGAAGTCAGCTGGGGTCACAGGATTCCAGCAAGAAAAACATCCAGATTTCTCTTGAAGGCATTCAAAGTAGGTGCTTGAACCACCTCTGGCAGCAGGCCATTCCAGACCTTGGGGGCTTGGATAGTAAAGAAGTTCTTGCTTATGTCCAGCCTGAAACAGTCTTGCAGGAGTTTATAACCATTCAACCTTATAATCCCTTGGGGCACTCTGGTGAACAAACATTCCCCCAGGTCCTGGTGAACACCCCTTATATACTTATAGGTGGCCATCAGGTCACCCCTGGGCCTGTGCTTTTCCAGGCTGAAAAGTCCCATGGCTCTCAGCCTGTCATCATAAGGTCTGTTTTCCTGACCTCTGATCAGGCACATGGCTCTTCTCTGGACTCTCTCAAGCTTCTCCACATCCTTTTTGAATTGTGGAGCCCAAAACTGGACGCAGTACTCCATCTGTGGCCTCACCAAGGCCGAGTGCAATGGGAGAATGACATCTTGGGATTTGCTTGAGAAGCATTTATGGATGCAAGCCAGAATTTTGCTCGCTTTACTGGATGCAGGACTAAGCGGTTCCCTAACGACACAACATCTGAAGCTGGAAAGAGAAATGGTTTAGTGCGGTTTGTGAGTTAACAGAAGGGGTTATACTAGCTAGAGTTTTATGTGGGGTATCATAAACAGCTCAGACACCAGGAGCTATATGTGGAAACTCTTTTGATAGGTGATAAGAAATGTGAGTATAGATTATTTGACTGTTTGTGTTCTAAATAACACTACTTTTCTGTAAACAGGCTGTTTGGTTGCTTTTCCTGGAAGGAACAGATTTGTAAATACTGTACATAAATAAGAAGTTGGAAGGTCATGTTTTATGATCATCAGACTGCCACCCAAAAGTGTGATCCAAGAGCGTGGTCCCAGGCTAAGACAATTTAAGATCTATATGTAGAGGAAAGAGTAATAAAAAATGAGCAGGAGGGTCATCAGAGATATCATTAGTATAGTATCTTAAATTTATCTTGGAAAGGCAGATAGAAACATGTTTTTAAAAGAAGGTTTAACAGGAATTTGAAAAAAAACACATTTCACCCTTAGCATTCTGCTAAATTGTGCACACTTAAACCAACACAGTAACTTTACTATCTAAATGTTCAACATTTCAAGCTCTAGGTCTTCTATAAGACAAAAATTTGGGTTTGGAAAAAGAAAAAAGAGAGAGTTTTCTATGTCACAGGCCATTGTAAGAGGTTCACTCCATATTTACCTATGCAAGCAAAATATCTTAAGGAGTTTCCTTTATGAATAATTTGCTGTATGTCAGTATATAGAAAAGTTTACCATATGATTTGATCATTCTTAGACATCTTTTTTTTTTAAGGAATGCCATATGCTGAAAATTGTTACTTAGCACATTGGCAATTATATTACTTGGACAAAACAAATCACATTATACTGTTCCTAAATAAATGCATCTACCTACACAAACTTTTTAAAGAGTCCTCTTACAGATATGAGATACTGAGATTAGACTTTTTATTGATTTGTATCCCTAGGGAGGGAAATCATAGGGTGCTTGTACACATGATGGTTATCATAATGTATAAGATGAGCTTGCTTTACTGCAAACAAAACTACATCCAGATGCAATTTAGTTTGCAATGATGCATTGCAGCTGTCAGCCCAGAACAGGTGGGCGGGGCCACCAGTAGATAGACCCTAAGCAGGCCTCCCCTGTTACACCATCAATCCCAAAACATATTTTGTTAAAAGCAGGGCAATGTTAGGTGTACACTGGACACCTAAATGCTCCTATGGGTAGCCATCAAAACCAGCAACACAGCTTTCAATTTGGTTTTACGTCTGCTAAAGCTAATGAAATCATTTAAGGAGTGCAAGAACAATGTAGTAGCCTATTCCAGTCACATGGTGGAACATCTGCAGAATTAAGCCTATAAAATATTTATTCACTTATCCACCATTCATTGAAAACAATGGAAACCTATGTCTGAACTTATTTCATGGCTTGTATGATTTTCTTTAAAGAAAACCCAACACATCTACCCTTCCAAGAACATGTAAATTCAAACCTGGCTAAATAAATGTTATTGCAGCCTGCTGAATCAAACTTTTGAAAGGTCAGCTGGACAGCCATCAAATCATATGATAACTGATAACCAGTTATTTTGTTGCATGTGACATGCAAGAAGCCAGCAGTCCAAACTGTCACCTAAAATTCTGTACTTGCTCAGGATGGGATTTTTTCATGTCATTTTTTGGCCACAAACATATTAATATTCAGTTATACACCCCTGAAAATAGTGTTTGTAATGGAAATGGTGACAGATCTTTAAGTATAGCATCATGAATAGTGACAATATAATTACAGGTAAGAATTTATTGAAGTAAACATCTCATTTATGAAGTGTCAAACAACAGGCATCAGAAAGCAGACTACATCTCTGACACCTCAGCTAGCAACAGGGCTGATTGACAGCAAACTTATCTGCCATCAAAAGCCAACAAACATGAGAAAAATATTTTTTCTTAAACCAAATGAGATCTGTGTGGTCCATCCATGCTCCTTAAATGCTCTTCGCCCTACAGGTGGAAAAAAACCCCCAAAACTCCACAGCCCAATAACAGACATTGCATTATCTTCAATTAACCCTTGAGTTTGAATTGCTGCTAAAGAGTTGCTTTAATAATGCTAACTAGTAAGTGATGTCCATTTTAGAGAGAGATCGCTAGGTTATATTATGAAGGAAAAATATAAATCCTAATTTCTGCAAGGAAAATGTCTAACCCCAACTGCATCTGAAATAGACTTTGAGGGTAAGTACAGACAGTCAAAAGGCCTGAGGCTGAATCAATTCTATCCTCACAAGTTAGTCTAAGCTGTATAGATTGAACCAATAAGCAAGTCAACAGACATTTACTTTTGATCCTAGAAATGTAACCACCTCCTTGCAGTGACCCAGGACAGAAGCTGGGGGGTGTTAGACCATGTGTCTTTGCTGGGCTCAAGCAAATAGCTTTGCCAAGGTTAGCCCACCCACCCTGTGAGGGGTGGGGTATTTGCAGGAGAGATTCACTGAGAGTTAAACTTGAATTGTAAGTAGATCTCAGACAGAAGTTCAATAAACTGACTTAACCTAAATCAGTTAAGTCTGATACTACATCCATCCAGGTTTATCCAAAACCAGTTTTAGCCCTTTTGAAAGTGGTTTATGTGAACTGAACTTCTACTTTATTACAGTTTTGAACCAGTTTACAATCACTTATACCAGTTTATGTGTAACTTCTGTCTCTAGCCTCAGTGCATATTATGGTGACCAAATGAATAAAGACAGTAAGTAGCACAAGTTTAGAACCAAATTAATAAAATCATTCTGAAGTTTCAGAAGAGAGAAAACCCATTTTATATGTCAGCATTCTTTATTAGTTTGAGGAATGCTGAAGGGAACCTCTTCTTGTAGGATTGCCCCTGTAAACAAGTCTGAGAAATATTAAAAACTGGCAAGATTAATAGCCTGTTTGCCAGTGTTAAAATATATTTACCAATACCACCTGTAACCTTCATCTGGGTGCACAAAAGGGTGACAATTAGTATAATAGCTTTAAAGATGCTCTTACTTGCAAATAAAAGCATGTGTGTCAGGTGGGGGACACACACATAACATAGGTCTTTCTTTCATAACATAGGACACCAAGGATAGAAAAGGGTTTGTAAAAATTATAATAATACAAAAATACTTAAAGCCATGAAAATTAAACTCCATGCACATTTTGAAACATGGTAAAGCGTGTTCCTGCTAAGACTGCAGTCACGCACGAGGAATAGCACCAACCACACACATACAAACAAAATCCATTAGGTCAGTATGGACCTCAACTATTAGAAAAAGCAATTGTAATAACCTGAAACTATTGTCTTGTCCTCTTGACCTTAAAGGTTCACTGCCATTTCTCCATGAAGCAAGAATAACCTGAAACATTCCATCTTTCTATGACATGATGAATGAGCTTCGATTAAAAGTAGCTAAAAGAAGAAAAGTCACTAATGTGTTTTATACAGTCACTGATCAGTTCCTGACATGTAATATTTCATTTGCTTTAGGACATTAAGAGATGTTGTGTACCTAAAAACAACAGCTTGTATGATAGTACATCTATCATTACACACATCATAAAAACAAGAAGACATAAATTTGTTTCTGCCTGTTAAAGTCTAATTACCTGTAAAATCATTACTTGGCACTTTAACAAATTGACACCATCAACTTAATGATCCTCAACATGTTAAAATTTACAATGTGTTTCTGCCTGCTTTATGCCCAAACCATAGTAAATGTTTGCTGATTTGGATGACATTATATGAAAGGTCAGTCCTATTTTTTTCTGCTAAGTATTAGTAATACCTCTGTTGTTACTCATTAGCTTATAGGTACCATGCAAATAATTTCCATGTTTTAGAATGACAGTTTACACAGAACAGTTCCACTGCCCTCTTTTCAGAAGCATGCTAAATAATGGTGTAATATCTTTTCTGTTCCACAAGAAGTAGATGTGTGTTGTAAGCACTAAAAATAGTGCTGCAGAGGTGGAAATGTGTGGTAGGTTATTAGTTTCCAGGATATGTTTATACACTACATAGTTGGTGTGTCTACATGAGACACTAACTGCGCAGTTGCCAAATAATATTGTGCAGTTGTGCATCACAGCACTAACAGTGCTAATATACTACTGCACAGTATTATTAGGCTACTGAACAGTGTCATTACTTAAAAGGAGTTTGCTGGCACTACTGAACAGTAACTCCGTTTACTGCACATTTATTTAGTACTTAATTATACAAGTACTAAATAAATGTGCAGTAGCATCTTATGTAGATGGGCTGAGTTAGTAGCAATAGCCATAAGATAAACTTCAAGAACTATTGAAAAAATGAATTTATGAAAACCTTTGGGTCATCTTGACTGACCTTTGTCCCCTAATGGAAAGTTAGAAGCAGCTTTAGGGAACATAAAAAAAAATCACTATTAGGTAAAACAAACAAACAAAAACATCTGGCTTTTCCTTTAGCAAAATCAAATTGATTTTATATCACAGGAGGAACAACCTTGGGTCTTTAAATCAAGAACAAGTTTAAAGTTCAGTATATTTTAATCCAGTAGGGGTACACACTATAACATTATACCATGAAAAAGGGAGAGATTCCTAGCTTTAGGTCATAGGTCTGAAACACCCAAGCCCTGGTACTTGCATCCTAACTCAAGAGTAACACAGAATTGCTAGTGGATAGCTTGCTTAAAAATGTCTGGACAGGAAAAGGGAATCACAAGTTAGATCTATTTCTAAAGTCAACAGATAAATATTCTGGAATACAATAATCAATGGTACCTCTACTTCTGTCTCTCTGGGAAGAGGCAGAAGTGCTAAATGAAAAATGAAGTGAATGTTAGGATTCCCTAAGAATATCAGAAATAACCATTAAGCACAATTCTTCACACTTTGAGCAATTGCAAGTAAGATACAGTATGCCCTAATAAGCTTGACTATATCACATTTGCCTCCAGATGTCCACAATCTTTCATAAACAGCTTTAGAAACAATTACAACACATAATGTGGGAAATAACAATTATGAAATGCCAATGAAAGTACAGAAAATCAGAATGTATTTTACTTACCACATAAATGTGACAGATGTTTGCTCTGTAGACAAAAAAAAAAGCCAAAAAGATTATACATAAATTGGCACCTACTAAACAGTTGTTCTATTACCTAAAGACTTTGTGGGAAGAATTAGCTTGTAAAAAGAAAAATGTGATAGGAAATGGATGTTTGCCATATCACAGACATTTTATGTAAATATATCATTTTCACTGACAGAACAGCCTACTTTTTTGTCTTAATGATAGTTAATAGCTAAACTTAGAATACAAGGAAGTTGAGGGGAAAGGGACTTAATGGTGGGGGTTTACTACAGACCACCCAACCAAGGGGAAGAGATAGACTGGGAATTCTTCAGTCAGCTCACAGAGGTAGTTAGGTCAAAAGATGTGGTCATCATGGGTGACCTGAACTTTCCAGATATCTGCTGAGAAGATCAGTCAGCCAGGTCTGACCACTCATGTAGGTTCCTAGCCAAAATACAGGACCTCCTTCTAACTCTGGAGGTGCATAGCCCTACCAGGGGAGATACCTTGTTGGACCTGGTGCTGGCCATGAGTGATGACCTGGTGAGGGGGCTGCAGGTGCTCAACCACCTGGGTGACAGTGGTCACCGCCTGCTGGAATTCACCATCCAGCACAAGGTGGCAAAGGCCTGCAGCAAGGCAGCAGCCCTGGACTTCAGGAGGGTGAACTTCAATGAAGTAAGGAGAATAGTCGAGGAGGCACTAAGGTCCCAGAGGGGAGGGGAGTTGGGTGGCCAAGAAGAGTGGTTGTTCCTTAAGAAGATGATCCTCCAAGCCCAAAGAGAGGAAATCCCAACATGCATCAAAGGGGGAAAGAGGGCGCAAAAGCCCCCATGGCTCACCAAAAGCATATGGGAACATCTCCTAGCTAAAAGGGAGGCGTACACTCAATGGAAGGGAGGGGCCATCAGCAGGGAAGACTATACCTAAGTTGCTCTGGGCTGCAGGGGGGCAGTCAGGAAGGCCAAGGAGAAGATGGAACAGGGACTAGCTACCCAGATCAAGGACAACAAAGAGTCCTTTTTTAGATACATAGAGGGCAAAAAAAGGGGTACTGGGTGAAGTGGGACCTCTGCAAGACATGCTAGGAAATCTGGTTGTCACATCAGACGACAAAGCTAACCTATTTAACAATTTCTTTGCCTCCATTTTCCTGAGCAGGGACTGGATCAGCCACCCCCCACCAGGACCCCCGTAGGCTGCTGAGGAGGCACACTCAGCCAAGCATCCCTGAGGATCTAGTCAGGGAACTTCTGAAGGGACTGGACATATTTAAATCATCTGGTCCTGATGTTCTACACCCAAGAGTGCTGAGGGAATTAGCAGAGGTCATTGCGGGACCCCTAGCATGGCTTTACGAGCACTCGTGGTGTTCTGGTGTGGTGCCAGAGGACTGGAAAAGGGCCAATGTGGGTCCCATTATCAAAAAAGGGAGGAAGAAGGACCCAGGAAACTATAGGCCAGTTAGTCTTACCTCAATCCTGGGGAAGCTTTTTGAGAGAATTATCCTGGCACATGTCCACGAGGGGCCAGCAGGGGAGGCTATGCTTAGGGGCAACCAACATGGGTTCATTAGAGGCAGGTCCTGTCAGACCAACCTGGTGGCCTTCTATGACCAGGTCACAAAACCCTTAGACGTAGGGGTAGCTGTGGTCTTAGTCTTTCTGGACTTTTGGAAGGCCTTCGACATTGTCTCTCACCCCATTCTCATTAAAAAACTAGGGTACTGTGGCGTCAACACCTACACAGTCAAATGGGTCGCTAAGTGGCTGGAGGACTGCACCCAGAGAGTGGTAGTGGATGGGTCATTTTTGACCTGGAGGGATATGGGCAATGGAGTCCCTCAGGGCTCGGTCCTTGAGCCTGCACTGTTGAAAACCTTCATCAGCAACTTGGACAAGGAGGTAAAAAGCATCCTGTTCAAATTCTCAGATGACTCTAAGATGTGGGGGGATGTGGGCATGCTAGAAGGGAGGAATATGCTTCAATGAGACCCAGACAGGTTACAGGGGTGGGCGGATTAGAACAGGATGGGTTTCAACACTGACAAGTACAAGGTGACACACCTGGGGAGAAAGAACCAGCAGCAAACCTACAGGTTGGGGAACTCCCTTCTCATCAGTGCAGGGGCAGAAAAGGATCTTGGAATCATTATTGATGCCAAAATGAATACAGGCCAGCAGTGTGGGGATGCGGTCACGAAGGCCAACCATACCTTGTCATGCATCCACAGATGCATCTCAAGCAGGTCCAAGGAGGTGATCCTCCCCCTCTGTGTGACACTGGTCAGGCCGCAGCTGGAGAACTGCATCCAGTTCTTGGC
>NW_017729029.1:29233800-29234447 GCF_001723915.1 Gavialis gangeticus | reverse complement strand
CTGGCTCCTACCCTGGGGGTCTTTAACAGGAGGCTAGACGAACACCTTGCTGGAGTTGTTTGACCAGTACTTTTTCCTGCCATGGCAGAGGGTCAGACTTGATGATCTGCTCACGTTCCTTCTGACCATACCAACTATGAAACTATGTTACTACTACCAAACCTTGATATGGGTTATTGTAAATGAAAAGCGAAGCTAAAAATCACAATATAACTGATTTAAAGGAACTCTAATGACACAGCAGCTACAACTAAAGTTGTAACACAATTTGAGACCTAGAAGTAAGTGCATTTCCTAATATTGAAATTAAAAAAGTTTAGGATTTAGGACAGACTATGCAGTAGTTGCTCCTCTCTCCCATCATTGATGAGGATACAACTCAAATATTTTTCAATATGGGGACCTTGCACATAGCTAATCATTTTATATCCCACCACACAGATTAAATACTGGTAATAGATTCCAAGCAATGAAAAAATCCTTGCCACTAACTGTAGTTGAATTGTTTCCAGACACCTGTCAAAAATGTGAAATTAAAAAATCACATTCTGATTTGTTTTACAGAGAATCAGTGAAAAACATTATATTTAACTGTTAGTTCACAGTTATGTATTAGAATCATAGAATCAAAGGACTGGAAGGGATCT
>NW_017729029.1:29227223-29228800 GCF_001723915.1 Gavialis gangeticus | reverse complement strand
TCAAAAGATGTGGTCATCATGGGTGACCTGAACTTTCCAGATATCTGCTGAGAAGATCAGTCAGCCAGGTCTGACCACTCATGTAGGTTCCTAGCCAAAATACAGGACCTCCTTCTAACTCTGGAGGTGCATAGCCCTACCAGGGGAGATACCTTGTTGGACCTGGTGCTGGCCATGAGTGATGACCTGGTGAGGGGGCTGCAGGTGCTCAACCACCTGGGTGACAGTGGTCACCGCCTGCTGGAATTCACCATCCAGCACAAGGTGGCAAAGGCCTGCAGCAAGGCAGCAGCCCTGGACTTCAGGAGGGTGAACTTCAATGAAGTAAGGAGAATAGTCGAGGAGGCACTAAGGTCCCAGAGGGGAGGGGAGTTGGGTGGCCAAGAAGAGTGGTTGTTCCTTAAGAAGATGATCCTCCAAGCCCAAAGAGAGGAAATCCCAACATGCATCAAAGGGGGAAAGAGGGCGCAAAAGCCCCCATGGCTCACCAAAAGCATATGGGAACATCTCCTAGCTAAAAGGGAGGCGTACACTCAATGGAAGGGAGGGGCCATCAGCAGGGAAGACTATACCTAAGTTGCTCTGGGCTGCAGGGGGGCAGTCAGGAAGGCCAAGGAGAAGATGGAACAGGGACTAGCTACCCAGATCAAGGACAACAAAGAGTCCTTTTTTAGATACATAGAGGGCAAAAAAAGGGGTACTGGGTGAAGTGGGACCTCTGCAAGACATGCTAGGAAATCTGGTTGTCACATCAGACGACAAAGCTAACCTATTTAACAATTTCTTTGCCTCCATTTTCCTGAGCAGGGACTGGATCAGCCACCCCCCACCAGGACCCCCGTAGGCTGCTGAGGAGGCACACTCAGCCAAGCATCCCTGAGGATCTAGTCAGGGAACTTCTGAAGGGACTGGACATATTTAAATCATCTGGTCCTGATGTTCTACACCCAAGAGTGCTGAGGGAATTAGCAGAGGTCATTGCGGGACCCCTAGCATGGCTTTACGAGCACTCGTGGTGTTCTGGTGTGGTGCCAGAGGACTGGAAAAGGGCCAATGTGGGTCCCATTATCAAAAAAGGGAGGAAGAAGGACCCAGGAAACTATAGGCCAGTTAGTCTTACCTCAATCCTGGGGAAGCTTTTTGAGAGAATTATCCTGGCACATGTCCACGAGGGGCCAGCAGGGGAGGCTATGCTTAGGGGCAACCAACATGGGTTCATTAGAGGCAGGTCCTGTCAGACCAACCTGGTGGCCTTCTATGACCAGGTCACAAAACCCTTAGACGTAGGGGTAGCTGTGGTCTTAGTCTTTCTGGACTTTTGGAAGGCCTTCGACATTGTCTCTCACCCCATTCTCATTAAAAAACTAGGGTACTGTGGCGTCAACACCTACACAGTCAAATGGGTCGCTAAGTGGCTGGAGGACTGCACCCAGAGAGTGGTAGTGGATGGGTCATTTTTGACCTGGAGGGATATGGGCAATGGAGTCCCTCAGGGCTCGGTCCTTGAGCCTGCACTGTTGAAAACCTTCATCAGCAACTTGGACAAGGAGGTAAAAAGCATCCTGTTCAAATTCTCA
>NW_017729029.1:29208970-29222223 GCF_001723915.1 Gavialis gangeticus | reverse complement strand
TAACACAATTTGAGACCTAGAAGTAAGTGCATTTCCTAATATTGAAATTAAAAAAGTTTAGGATTTAGGACAGACTATGCAGTAGTTGCTCCTCTCTCCCATCATTGATGAGGATACAACTCAAATATTTTTCAATATGGGGACCTTGCACATAGCTAATCATTTTATATCCCACCACACAGATTAAATACTGGTAATAGATTCCAAGCAATGAAAAAATCCTTGCCACTAACTGTAGTTGAATTGTTTCCAGACACCTGTCAAAAATGTGAAATTAAAAAATCACATTCTGATTTGTTTTACAGAGAATCAGTGAAAAACATTATATTTAACTGTTAGTTCACAGTTATGTATTAGAATCATAGAATCAAAGGACTGGAAGGGATCTGCAAGATCATCAAGTCTGGTCCTCTGCCATGGGCAGGAAGTTAATGGCCTCAAACAAGCTCAACAAGGTGCTTATCCAGCCTCATCTTTAACACCTCCAAGGATGGCAACTGGACCACCTCTGCTGGGAGTGTGTTCCAGATTCTGGCAACCCTTATGGAAAAAAAGTGTTTCCTTATGTCCAGCCTGAATTTTCCATCTATCAGCTTGTACCCATTTGTCCTCATCCTCCCCTGAAGTGCCTCTCTGAAGAATTGTTCCCCTATATTTTGATGCTCACCGCTAACATACTTCTACCCCTTACTGAGACTGAAGAGGCCAAGTTCATGGAGTCTCTCCTCATAGAGCCTATCCTTCAGGCCCCTAATCATATGGGAGGCCTTTCTTTGTACCCTCTTGAGCTTATCCACATCCTTCCTGAAGTGCAGTGCCCAGAACTGGACATAGTACTCCAGCTGTAGCCTCACCAACACTGAATAGAGGGGGAGAAGCACCTCCCTGGATCTATTGGCAACACATTGGCTGATGTATGGCAGAGTTTTGTTTGGCCTGCTGGCAACCTTATCACACTGTTAACTCATGTTCATCTTCCAGTTGATTGTGACCTCTAGGTCCCATTCAGATGCTGTGCCAGCCAGTGTACTACCACCCATCATGTAGTTTTAGTGAAGGTTCTTCCTACTCAGGTGAAGAATCCTGCACTTCTTCCTGTTACACCTCATCTGATTCCATTCTGCCCTTAAAACCAACCTGTCAAGGTCATCCTGGATCCTTACCCTATCCTGTGATGTGCCTGTATTTCCCCACAGCTTAGTATCATCTACAAACTTAATCATTGAGCTTTCCACCCCCTCATCCAAGTCATTAATAAATATATTAAAGAGCATGGGACTAAGCACAGATTCCTGGGGGACACCCCTGGGGATACTCCTCCAGGATGAGGCCATCCCATTGATTACAACTCTCTGGGACTGGCCTCTAAGCCAGATGTCCACCCACCTCACTGAAGACTGGTCCAGCCCAGTATCCTCCGATTTAGTTGGGAGAATCTCATGGGAAACAGAATCAAAGGCTTTACTGAAGTCCAGGTAAATGACATCAACTTCATGTCCCTCATCCAGCTGGTTAGTTACTTGGTCATAAAAGGACACCAGGTTCATCGCTCTACAAAGCCACACTGGTTACTTCTTAATACCTCAACAGTTACCAGCTTGTAATTGATGACCTCCTTAAAAAAAAATTCAAAAATTTTTCCCAGGACCAAAATCAGATTAACTCTACTGTAGTTTGCAGGGGCATACCTCTTCCCTTTCTTGAAGATAGATACCACATTGGTCCTCTTACAGCCATATGGGACCACTCCCAAGTTCCATGAATCTTCAAACAGCTTCACTAGTGGTACTGCTATAAGCTCAGCTAGTTCTTTCAGGGCTCTCAGATGCCATCTGGCCAAGTAGACTTGAAAACATCCAGGTGTTCTAAGAGATGCCTCACCTGTTCAGGACTGATTTCATGTAGTCTGTCAATTTCCCCATATTCTCTGGGATTCTGGACAGGTAAACAGCTCCCATTTGATTTTATGATTACTGATGTGAAGCTCTGCCTTTTTGCAGGGATCAACTGTGGGCTGCCCCTCCATATTCAGCAGAGGTCCCACAGTGGAGCCTGATTTTTTCTTGTACTCTTCTCTGGTTGCTGAGCCGTTATTCCATTGCTTGTAAGCTTCTTTTTTTTTCTTTTTCAATAGTTCCCTAATATCCCATTGAGCCAAGCGGGTCTCTTGGCTCCTTCCTTTCCCACTTTTTGTCTGTGTGGGGATGGCCTCTTTTTGAGCAGTGAGAATTGCTCCCTTAAGGAAGCACCACCATTCCTGAACTCCCAAATTCAGTTGCTGGTCATAGAGGGCCTCTCCAACTAACCTTCTGAGTTTGCCAAAGTCTGCCCTTCTGAAGTCTAGGAATTCTGTTTTACTAAATGATTTCCTAGCCTCTTTGTGGATGGTGAAACTAATCAAGTTGTGATCACTGTCTTCTAGGGTATCTCCAATCCTCAGGCTGCACATGACATCCTCCCCTTTGGTCTGCACTAAATCCAGAGTGCCTAGTTTAAACTCCTTTTAAAAAAGTCAGCAATTCCCATAGAGAAGAGCTTCTTCCCTCTGGTTGTGAGGTGAATACCATTTCTTGCATGTAGACCACTCTTTTTGAACTGCAGACCATGGTGGAGGAATCCAAAGCCTACATGGTGACACCATCTCCTAAGTCTTCAGTTGACCTTCTCAATGTACTCCTCCCTACAACAGCCATGGCCTCTGACTGGGAGGATTGAGAAGACCACTTGTGTTCCTAGTTCCTTGAGCTTCACCCCTATGGTCTTGTAGTCTCTCATGATTCTACCAGGGCTGTTTCTTGCCATGTCATTGACACTCATGTGCACAAGGAGCATGGGGTAGTAGTCAGTAGAGTGGGCCAGTTTAAGGATCCTTGCTGTAACATCTCTAATCCTGGTTCCTGGAAGGCAACAGACCTTTTGAGCAAAGGGGTCTGGATGACAAGTGGCTCCTTCCATGCCCCACAGCAGAGAGTCTCCCACAACAATCACACTTCATTGTTTCCTCGATGATGCTATGCAAATCTATGTCAAATTAAGATCAAAACTAATTTCCTTTTCTAGGACCAGTTTTCCACCCCACTTCACAATTTCCTTAAAACAGATAAGGCTTTCCTGAAATATTGCATGCTAAACCTAATCCCAGACAAGAGGTTTTTTGGGGAAATGTTATATAAAACATTCATAAAGTGAAATTCTGTGCTTTGATTCTAATTGCTATATTACAACATGACAAAAAATGCAGAGTCCAAGAGTACATGCTATGATGGTTATAAACTTAAATGCCATCGGAAGACTTCTGTTTTAAGTTTGAATCCTTTTAGCTTAAATTATAATAGCTGTAGTTGGCCTTTAGCTGTGTTACAAGTAAGTTAGGTTACATGGGCCCATGTATATGCCACAATTTTTGCTCTTTCATATATTGCACCTGTGTGTCTGTTTGCACAAGTGGGATTTCCTGATATTTTTAAAGTATTTCTTGCGCATTAAACTAAAACTTAGATGTAGAAATTCTTAGGATTTTAAGACAATTAGGCCCGCTTTACAAATTACAAATATTGTGCAATTAACTGGTTAATCGTGCAATTACCTGAAGACCAGGTACATATACAAAATAGCTATCATGCCATAAAAAGCTCAATCAACTATAAAGAGAAAGATAAAAAAGGTGTACTAACTTTATAGATGATTACTATAAAGCTTTAATTTATACATGTTGCAGGGTCTCCCCTGCTGATGGGCCTCCCAGGTTGTAAGAGTGTATCTGCGGTCCACCCCCTCTCTCCTCAGAACTTGCCTGCCATGACTAAGGAGTTGGAAAAAAGGTTTGATGTTATTCTCTAAGGGGGGTGGGGGGAAGAGACACCAGACCACCCAGGAGGGTTTCACCAAGTGCCTAGTTTCTATTTTTCTGAAACAGTTTTTCCTTCTTCTCTCCAGTGCCCCAAGGGCAACATCTATGCCTAACCCCACAATTTATGTCTGGCAGTAGTCATTATCCCCTCATCTGCTCCTGGTGTGCCAATCTCCCCCTTGCTGTGTCCCAACTTCCCTATTCACCTGTGCCTAGGTTTTACCTTCAGTAACAGGGGTTTCACTTAACCCCCCTGTTACACACCTTCCCCCTTTTCTCCCCAAAAACCTAAGATCCACTGAGTTTTCATCATGCTCGACCTGGCCAGCTGGGCTCATCACCCTCGAACCCATGTCTGTCATGTCTTCAGTGCATGACAGGAAGTCAAGTCTCCTGCTCTTCTTCCCTGCCCAGTGCTTCACTGTAAAATAAAAGGATTGTAAAACAAGAGACCATCTCATTAGTCTGCCATTATCAAGCTTGGCAGTTCGTAGATGGCGTAGGGGTGCATGGTCTGTGATTAATATGAAGTTTTGACCTAGTAAGGAATAACAAAATAGTTCCACCCCCTACACACTTGATAGCCAAACATTCCCTCTCAATTGTAGAGTGTCATGTCTCCGTGGGCATCAGCTCTTTGCTAGCAAAGGCTATTGTTCTCTCTTCCCCCCAGTCCTCCTGGAAGAAGATAGCTCCTAATGCCATGGTGAAGGTGTCTGTAAGAAAAACGTCTTCTCAAAGTCTCAAGTATAAAGCACTGAATGTTGACACAGGGCTGTCTTAACCTGATCAAAGGCTAGGATGGCCTGGGGGTTCCACTGAAGCCTGTTCCTCCAGCCTTTGGTCCTCTCCATCAGGGGTGCTGACTTCTCTGAGAAATCCTTAATAAAACACCTGTAATAATTAGTGAAACCCAGGAAAGATCAGCTGTCTGAGGGTTTGCGGTAATGGGTGTTGTCAGATAGCTGCTACCTCATCAGCTATGGGCTTTATTTTTCCCCATCCAGCCATAAATCCAAGATACTGGGTCTCCTTCTTCTCCAGTGCACACTTTCTGGGGTTCATGGTCAACCTAGCCTGTTGGAGTTCATTGAGGATCTCCTGCAGGTGTTGGCAATGTGTTTCCCAGTCACTGGAGAAGACAACGATGTCATTAATATATGTAACTGTGTATTCTTGATGGGGGGTCAGCAATTGGTCCATCAGGCACTGGAATGAGGTCGCCACCCCATGGAGGGCAAAAGGCAGTCTCCTAAATTGGAACAAGTCCCATGGGGTTCCAAAGCCTTATTTTTCCTTGTCAGCCAGAGCCATCAGGATCTGCCAATAGCCCTTGGTGAGGTCCAAGGTTGAAATGTATTTAGCTTGGCTGACCTTCTCCAGCATATCCTCAACCTGGGGCATTGGGAAAGCATCAAATGTTGCTATTTCATTTACCTTCCAATAATTGATACATAATCTTATGGCCCCATCAGTCTTTGGGACCACCACCACTGGGCTTCTCCATGGGCTCCAGGACTCCTTGATGATGCCCAACTTTTTCATCACCTGGATTTCTTGCTTGACCTCAGGCCATAGGTGCCAGGGTAGCCTTCTCCAATGATTACGTACAATCTGTCTGGGTGGGGTTTGAATGCTATGTATTACCCCTCTAGCTTCCCTGGGGTCTTGTATAATACATCATGATGCTCAGACATTAAAGTCTCTAAGGTCTTCTGCTGTTTGGGGTTGAGTCAGTTATCTACTTCCAGTCTCAGTGAGTCCTCCCCTAGCCTTTGAGTTTCCCTCTCTCCATCTAGTTCCTGGCACTCAACTAGATCTTTTATTATCCATCCCTCTCTTTGATGCCACTTCTTCAATAATTTAATGTGATAGATTTGTTTTCTTTTAGTGGGTTCGGTCCAAAGGACCTCATAGTTTACTGGCCCTATGCACCTGGTTACTTGGAATGGACCCTGCCATTGAGCTATTAACTTGTGTGGACTATCGGGTAGTAGTACTAGCACCCAGTCTCCCACCTTCAGTTCTGTTTCTACAGTATATGCATCATAGAGTTGTTTCTGTTTTTCTTTTCTCTGTCCTTGGTTCTCTTGAGCTATCACCAGTGCTCTCTCTAACCTGTCTCAGAAACTGGTCTCAGCCTGTGGCAGTGTTGCTCCATGCAGTAGGGTTCCCATCCTTAACAGATCACAGCTAGGAGACCCATCGGGTCATGGCCAAAAAACAGTTTAAATGGGGCATACCTGGTGGATGCTTGAGGAGCTTCCCTGATTGCAAACAGAAGGGGAGGGATCATCACATCCCATCCACAAGGGTCTCCCTGCATACATGTCCTTATCATCCCTTTTAGTGTCCAATTGAAGTATTCCACCAATCCATCCATCTGGGGGTAGTACATGGAGGTCTGGAATTGTTTAATTTTCAGTGTGTTACATACCCCCACATAGAATCTTAGACATGAAGTTCTTACCCTGATCTGTGAGGATTTCCCAGGCAATCCAGACCCATGCGATCCATCTCATGAGGTCATTGGCTATCACAGAGGCAGTCACTTAGTACAGGGGGATAGCTTCAGGAAGCTGGGTGGCATAATAGATGATTACTAGGATGAATTGGCAGCCTGTCCAGCTGTAGGGAAAAGGTCCCACCACGTCCGTGGTGATCCTATCAAATGGGCACCTCATTAATGATAGCAGTCTCAATAGGGCTTTGTGCGGCCTTAGCCCCTCTGTTTTCTGACACTCTGGGCACTCTGTGCAAAACCTCTCCACCATTTTGTAGAGACCCAGCCAGAAGACCTGTCATTTCAACCTAGCCTCCTTCTTGTCCCTTCCCAGGTGTCCTCCCATAGGAAGAGTATGGGCTACCTGTAGCAGATCACCCCAGTATTTCCATAGAACTAGGACCTGCTGTTTCTTGCCTCCCTCTTTCTGCTCCTAAACCCGGTATAGGATGCCCGTCCTTACCTCAAAGTGGGAGCTCAGTTTCACCCTCTTCAGGTCTACCACCTCTCCCTCTTGTCTGGCCAGCTGGGTCTGCCATATATTCCAGAACAGTGGCTCCTGCTTTTGTTCTTCCCGGATGTAGGAGATGATGTCTCCCACTCGAACCTCTACAGCTAGCTTATTCTGTCAGCTGGGACCCTTGTGACACCCGAACCTACATGCCATTTTTTCCTCACGGGGGGTCTCCATTGTTGTCTCAGCTTGGGGTCTGTGTGGGCAAAATCAAGACACATGCCCCTTTTTGCTGCACCTGTAGCAAATTATGTCTCTGGCATCCCAGCAGCTGGACTCTTGGCTAGGTAGTCTGACCATCTCCCCTTTTCTTCCTTTGCTAGGGCCCTCCAAGTGCTGCCCCATTCTGGGCCCTCCTGACCACTCCTTCTTGGGGCCCTCTCCCTCTGTTCCTGCTGCAACATAGTCTTCAGCCAAACATAAATCTTCTTCCATCATCTTTGGCTGATGTTGCATTACCCAGTGTTGAGTGCTTGCCCCAAGGTCAGTCAGGAACTGTTCCAGTATAATGCGATCCACCACCTCCCCTATAGACCTGGTCCCTGGTTGGAGCCATCACTCCACAATGTCCCTCAGGGTCTGAGCAAGCAGGCATGGTCATAACACCTCTTCCCCTTTTTGTGCCTGGAACTTCTGTCGGCATGTCTTCTGTGATATCTCAAGGTGGTATAGTATGGCCTCCTTTATCTTCCCATAGTCTCAGGCCTCTGATTGGATGATGGCCCAGTAGGCTGCCTGCATGGGACCAATGAGCAGGAGGCCTATGTGCACTACCTAGCTGCTTGGGTCCCATTTACAGGCTGCAGCTGGCCTCCCAAAAGTGTCTACATAAGCCTCCACATCATCCTGGGGGGTCAGCTTGGGGAATTGGGATCAGACACCATGAAGTCCTCCAAACTTCTCATCAAAAAACTTGCAGATTTTAGGATTGAAAATGATGGATGCTTGTGTTGAGGAAGATCCGCAAGCTCTAAAGGATGCCATCCATGAGGTTTGCATAGAATCAATTCACTTTATCACCTGATGCCATCAGGACTAGTTTGACTAAAACAATGCTGAGGTAAACAATCCCTTCTCAATCAGTAGAGGAAAGCTTTCTGTGACAGGAAAAGCCATCATGCATCCAGTTGGAAGCAAGGAACTTTTCAACAACTTGAATCTAAAGCCCAGAGGAGGGCTCAAGAAGTCAAGAACAAATGGTGGGAAGAAAAGGCAAAAGAAATCCAACAATGTGTTGACAATCATGACATGCAGAGCTTCTTCAGCACAATCAAGGCTGTGTGTGGACCAAGCTCTTGTGCACTCATCCTGCATATGTTTGAAGATGGCAGTACACTGCTCAAAGGCAACAAGTGCATCAAAAACCCTTGAAGGACCACTACCAAAAGCTCCTGAACTGGGAATTGAGGTGACTGATTAAACCACTGAATCCACCCCACAGCATCCAGTAAGGGAAGCACTTGACAGTCTACCAACCTCTGAGGAAGTCCACCAAGTGATAAGACAGATGAAGAATAACAAAGCATCTGGACCCGATGGCTTCTCAAAATCTGGAACACTGAAGAAATTTCCACTGACCTAAGAAGCGCTAATATTGTCACCATTTTTAAAAAGGAAGATAAATCTGTCTGTGGAAATTGAGGCATCATCTTCATTGCTGGGAAGATCCTAATTCAAATTCTGCTGAACCTACTGCTTCTTCTTGCTGAGAAAGTCTTTCCTGAGTCTCAGTGAAGCTTCAGACTACCAAGAGACACCACAGACATGTTTTTGTGATCTGGCATGTCCAGGAAAAAAATGCCAAGAACAACACCAGGAATTGTATATGGCCTTTATTGATTTTACCAAACCTTCAACTCTGTTAAGTGTGAGGCTTTATAGAAGTTATTGTTGAAGTCTGACTGCCCAGAGAAATTTATCACCACCCCTTGTGACCAGATGATCACCTTCATCCTATACAGTGGCTCCACTACAGAGCCCTTTGCCATTTGAACTGGCATCAGGCAGGGCTGTGTGATCATATCAATTCTGTTTTCCATCTTCCTTGTGGTCATCAAGATACTCTTCTGTGACCATCTGTCACATGGATTTGGCATCAAGTACAGCATGGATGGGAACCTTTTCAATCTATTCCTTCTCTGTGCCAAAACCAAAGTTACTTAGGTCTCAATTGTGGGCTTCAGTAGCTGATGAGTGTGCTCTCATTGCACATACAGAGGAGGATCTGCAGATGACCCATAACTGCTTCTCAAGCATACCAGTGTCTGGAACCAAGCCTTAATATTGGAAAAACAAAGGTGCCTCACCAGTCTGCTCTGGGCCAATCAATCCTGCAGCAAAGGTCTTCACTGACAAACAGGAGATGGAGAATGTTGAACACTTTGTATAGGTCAGCATCCCTCTGTCAAAGAAGGTCAAGATTGACAAGGAGATCCAGTGAAGGATTCAGTATGCCAGCTATGCCTTTGAATATACAATGATTCAGTCTTCCAATGATCACAACGTCAGGACTTGAACAAGGCTCCTACTACATAAGGCTGTGTTAAATACCAACTCTTCTCTATGGCTGTGGAACCTGAAAAACCTGGAATGCCATCACCAGCACTACCTCTGGAATATCCTTGGTATAAAGTGGGAGGATTGTCACACAAATGCCAGTGTCCTCACTGATTCTAGCACCCCCTGTATGGAAGAGTTCATTATTTAGTCTTAGCTGCAGTGGACAGGGCATTGTTTGCACGTATCTGATGTATGCTTACCAAAACAACTGCTATACTCCCAACTCGGCCAAGGACAAAGGACATGTGGGACTTCAAGGATACCCTCAAGGAGAAACATTAATAAGTGTGGCATTACCACAAATTGGGAAAAAACTAGATTGGTATAGGACTACAAGGTGATGCCTTGTGAGAGAAGGTAAATCTGACTTTGAAGAAAGTTGTCTCACCCTGGAGGCAGAAAATAATAGCAAAGGAAGGAAACAAAACAAGACAGAAATCCATGGTCTGACCCTCCCTTTAACCACAACCTATGGTGTCTGATAGAGAGTCAGTGTTTTCAGCATTGGCCTTCTTATCCATCAACAGACTCATCTATAACTTGACCTGTAGGGGTAATCATCCTCAACTGTGAGGGATTACCACTGCCACTAACATGTATAGGACCTCAAGACAAGAAAAATCTCTCTCCCAGGAAAAATTTGATATCTGTTTACACCTGGAAGAAACATTATCCTGGTATCTTTAAAATAATCCCAGTGTAACAGGGAATCCTTACCCTATTACAGAAAGTGGAATGGCCCCTTTGAGAGAGGGGATTTTTGTAAACCAAGGCAGCTATCCAGGCTTTCCAGAAGGTCATCTGATGGGCCACGTGACCAGAAGGGTGTAGGGATGTGGGCGTATTAGCTAGGAAATGCAGGTTAATTTCCCACAATACAGAACACACACACATAGTGTTAACATGCTAAGGATTATTAGCACTTAATTTCTAAAAAAATCTTAAAGAAAACATAGTAACTGACAATCTCACAGAGTAAGATTTTAGGGGTAGAAGGAGAGAGTGATTAAAACTAGTGCCAGAAAATGTATTGCTGGATAGGGAGAAAGAAATGGAATAAGTTGTGTGACCACATTTTATGCAATTGCAAGAACTGGGACTTTGTTGACGTCTAAGCATTTTTTTAACCATTCTCATTTCTTACTGTTTTTACCATTGTTGCGGGTAGGTATTATAGGGTTTGAGTCCTTTCTTGCCTGAAAACCTACCCCCTTGCAACATCAGGGTGAGATCTCAGAAATGGAATTACCTACATGCTCTGAAAGTCATTCTTGGTTTCCTGTCATGTCTTGATATTCTAGCTGGGAGATGGTACCTGCAGGTGTTTAGTGAAGTCTCACTCCGTTGATTTCTTCACGGGGCTCCAACCCCCCCTTTACCCCACCCTTACCACATCCCTGGCTCAAACAGGTGTTGTGGTTCTGAGGTTCTCCCTTCATGGGTGATTACTATTCACCTGTGCCTCCCACAGACAGAGACAGATATGCTCTCAGGCCTATGTTTCTTCTTTTAGCCATTCATGATCTTGGCCCAAAGTCCTCATGACTAGGTTTGTCTTGGTGTTGTATTAACAATGTTCTTTAAACATCAACTGAGGAAATCAACTTAAAGTTCTAAAGTCCATTCTCCACTAGGATATGCCCCTATATAATGTATTCTTATCATGAGCTGGACTCTATCGCTTGCCTGTGCCTTGCTCTGCCCTTTGTACCTTGATAGTGCCCTTGTCCGGGCCTTTTCCTTTTTTTAAACCACTGCCCTCTGGTGTTGAAACTGTCCAGGGTCTCATGCCATATCTTGGCTCTAGGGTCTTGCACCTTCAGGGCAGCCACTCCCTGCCAGTTGGTTCATCTCTAGTTCCTGGTCAGCCACCCGGCTGCCACCTGGTACCACTCTGTTTGCCCACGTGTCACCTCCTGGCTCCTGTCCCCACTCTTCCCCAAGAGGTACCTCACAGTCCCAGTACAGCCAGTTCTGGTCAGGCCCCAGGCTCCTCTTGCTCTCCGCTGGACTTTTCTATCTTCTTGTTTTGTCCACTTTTCACTGGGGTGCACAGCAGGCTCAGCTCTTTGGGGTAACCGCACACACCTTCCCAGCCCCAACCTTCTATAACAGGTATGCTCCCAGTGGTCATGAGCGACCTTTGGTGGTGTGCTGCCTGGCTGCTTTCACCCTCTATTCCCAGGATGTATCTTCAGCTCCACCCCTCCAGTGAGACACTCTGAGCCTCTGCTCCCCAGCTCTCTTCTTCTCATGGCATTTTATCACTGCTTCTCTCATGTTCTGGCTCTCCCAGGTCCTCTGTCATTTTCAGGCTCCGCCCCCTTCTTATCCCAACAGGCAGGCTTAAGCTGCAAAACTGCTGCACTAGAGCCTGCCATGCTGTGCTGGCATCTCTCTGCCTGCTGCGGGAAGGAACACAAGGGAAAACCCCAATTTCTTGTCTCTCCCCCTCTCACAGCCCTATTTCATTAAGTGAATTTACTTTGGATTTAATATGGTTTCTGAGGAACATCATTATAATCTGCCCTGAGGAGAGGATAATATTTAGTCTCTGGTTAGACTGTAAAAAGGGCCTTCTACTTAAGCTATATGCACATCCTCAATCAGAACTGTGGAATAAAGTTACCTTTCTAAAATGAGTGATGATCATTGCACAGGAGAAATTGAAAGACCAAACACGCAAGTTTGAAAAACCAAGGTGATCCCACAGTTTTACCATGCATAGATAGTATATAACTGTAGGAAAATTGCTTTTCATCATAAAATCTGCCTGTAGACCAGAGAAGAAAATTAAATATTAACCAAAAATACAATAAGCCAATAAGCCATTTTTTCACTAAGAAATCCACTGTTTTGCATTGGAATGGGCATTTATCTTGATATACTGGAAACTTATTTGAAGCAACTGTTGATAAAGTAATTAACACAGTAATATTAGGAGTACTGCAGATTTAGTTAATACTCTTCATGCAGGTAATTACTGGATATGTTTCTTTTCTTTTCCCAACCCAGAAAAAAAATAAAAGCGTCATAACAGTGAAGATTAATGTACACAACCTGTAATAGACAGATAAACTGCTGTGTCTGTACATCACAGGTTGCCAAATTAGAAGAGGGACATGAGTTGTTTTACATTTTGAACCATTAGGGCACTACTATTTTGATGCCTATAGTTATGGATTTAAGAATCTAAGTTCAGGAAAGATAGATTTGATAAGACCACTTGATATTGCAAATTTCTTAAATGGAAGGACTGTACCAAGAAACAAATAAAACAATCACTAACATTAAAAAAAAAAGGATTTATGTACATGACACTATTACAATTTCAAATAATTATAAAGAGAAGCATAGAATCCTATTTTTAGTTTGTTAGCAGTTAGTGACTATGCTTCACTTTAAGGCATTTTCTTTACTGTAGTTATTATTTTTAATATGAAGTTGTAAATGGAAGTAGTTATTAGATTTTAAAGTGTAACTGATGCATGTGTTTGAGTGTCATTGTGACAGGGGACAAATTTGAGGCTGGGTCTCATGCCAGCCCGCCCACGTGTCTCTATGGGGCAGCCTGTCCTGTCTAATCTGCTATGACTTTGCTGACCCCATAACTGGTAGTAATATGACTTCACTGACCCCATAACTGGTAGTAAATATGGGAGGCTGCCCATTACATGCCTTGATGCCAGGAGGCATTATCTGTGGCTCCAAACCTCTCCTACACCAAATCCCATGCCTCACAGATAGCATCCACAAGATACTCACACTCCACACCACAAATGGTGCTCTAGGGTCTCATGGGGGCTCTCACTCCACCCCACTCCCTG
>NW_017729029.1:29194358-29203970 GCF_001723915.1 Gavialis gangeticus | reverse complement strand
CTATGACTTTGCTGACCCCATAACTGGTAGTAATATGACTTCACTGACCCCATAACTGGTAGTAAATATGGGAGGCTGCCCATTACATGCCTTGATGCCAGGAGGCATTATCTGTGGCTCCAAACCTCTCCTACACCAAATCCCATGCCTCACAGATAGCATCCACAAGATACTCACACTCCACACCACAAATGGTGCTCTAGGGTCTCATGGGGGCTCTCACTCCACCCCACTCCCTGAGAGCAGCAGGTCATTGTGCTTGCTACAGGTCTTACTTTTGACCCACACTCAGCCTCCTAGTGGTGGAGGACTTGCCCCTTATGCTCTGGCTGAGCCCTCACTTTTCTCGGCCTCTGGGCCAAACTACTCCCTTGGCTTCTCTCTGGACCAAACTGCTATCTCAGCCTCAACAGCCCCACCAGGGGTTCCTGCTATGCTCTCTCTAGGGCCTCTACACCACACCCCTCCCTGGGGTTCTATCATCATCATCACAACTGATTCCTTCACCTGGGGGTTGGCCCATGTGCTGCCCTTCAGGCTGTCCCATAGCCCTACTCAGTACATGTCCTTGGGCTTCCCTTCAGGGTGGCCCTCAGCCCTACTCAACCCTGTTCTGGGCCCTCACTACCACCCCCTCTCTGGGGTTACACCTTTGGGACTCTGAGGTTTCTTTCCCCTGTGGAGGCTCAGTTGGCTGCAGCCATGCCAGGCCCCAACCAGCTGTTACACTCTCGTTGGGCTCAGGTGGCCATAGACATGCCTGGCTCCATTGTACCCACAGTGTTGTCAGAGCTAGGGGTTAAGGAACCCTGACCCACCTTTCACTGGGGTGGTAACTGCCTGGCATTTCCTGGGGACTCCCATGCTACCAGGCCACCCATCCCTGGCAAGGTGCAGTTTTAGGTCATACCCAGGGCCAGGACCCTCCAAACCATCCCCATAAGCTCCTGCCCTTACCTCCAATGTATTTCATACAGTCTTTCAGCCAGGCGATGTTTCTGCCTGGCTGCCAGCACCAAACTGCTGTGTTTATATAGGCAGGCAGTGTTTTAAAAATGGCTGTTGCAATCAATCACTTGCTGGCTGCTTGACTCAGCCCTTAAAGTGGCAGGCACTGCAAGTGCACTGCCACAGTCATCTTTGGGAGGCATGCTGTTGCTAGGCCTCACTGTAGTCAAATGTGTAACAAAGGCCTGCCCCAGGGGTGATGCCTCCTACTGGACCTTTTGCTCCTGTTCCATCCTGTTCTCCACTTTCCCATCTGCTCTCTTGCCATGCCTTGATGTAAATATGTATTTAAAAACAGGAGGCTGCCCCAGGGATCTCTGACTGAGATCTCATCCACTCATGAGTTATAGTCTAATTACTCATCATTACCTTAAGAGCTAATTTCTTGGCCTCCTCATCTCCTCTTCTAACCAAACTCTAGCCTCACAGATGTTACCAGGAAATTTACACCCTACCCCTGGACTTTGCCTTGCTCCTGGGCTCAATTAATTCAATGGGCTGTCAGCCACAGTCTGCTCTCTCCACACCTCTCTGGACATTGGGTTGTCTCTGCCCCTCTCTGGGTACTGGGTTATCACTAAGCCCATCTCTGCTTCTTCCTTTTACCTGCTCCCAGGCTCTGACTTTACTCCTTGGCCTATTATCTTCTCTGCTCTGCTCTCAGGTCTGCTGGAACCCCCAACCTTATTCACTAGTCCCAGTCCCAAATTACATGTGTTCTTCAGGCAAATTCACAATATTCTGCTTGCCTACCCTGCTCTTGGGTTCAAGTGTATCCCTGGGCTGAGTCAGTTCCTCTGCAAGCCTCCTGCTCATGGCCTCAAGGGTCAGACTGCCTACTCCAGCTTAGGACCTGGGCTTATATATATTCTAAGCCTGACCCCCTTCTGGTCAGGTGTTTTCCCTTGGGTGTTACTTCAGTCCTGGCTGTGACCTTTCTCCTTTTAAGGTAACAGGAGCACTAACCTGTCTGTTATACAGTTAACAAGTAAGCTTATGTTGAATGTTTTCTTATTGATGTTGAAAATATGATTTCATCATGATTCTATTTCACTATTATTCCCTATGATTCTAAAACAACTTTGTCAAAGGATGCTATAATGAGTCAAAACTGCATCCAACATGAGGCCAGTTGAAAGATCAGAACTCCATGTATAAAATAATTTTAAAAAATAAGGCAAACTACTCATTACTATCTGGGCCTAAGTCACTTGCATATGATACAAAGGCCAACTGATAATGAATGTCTGTATACTGCTAAATCAGTCACGTCTGATTAATTCCCCTTCTGCTTCTTGGAGATGCTTCCCCTCATCAAAATATCTAATGAATATGGTGGTGTGGTTGAGGGGTAGGGTGGGGGTAGAGAAAAATTCTTCCCAAACATTCAGGAAGTAGTTTTATATCTTTTGTTTTACTGAATAAAAACAGAAAAGGGGTTGAGTGGCCTAGCAAAATGTGAGAAAATGAGTGTTTCCCACTACCCTGGTGAAAAGGTACTTACTGGTAGCCCTGCAGTGAAACCTCAAAGAAGGCAGCTTTTCTGTCACTAAAAGCTCTTCTAAAAACTCAAAAGTCTGAGAGATAAATGGGTATCATCTGACAGGCATAAATTGAATAAGTGCACTCTCTCTGCCCAGTCGCTGCTGGCTGCACTGGTAGCTTGTAGTAATCAGGGGAGAAGCGAGTGTGCCTAATATTTCAACACCACCATTTCAAAAGCAGATTTTATACCCTAAGTGATCTGCCCTAGGTGTTCTTCTGGAGAGAACTTTCTTCTTCTGACATTTATTTCTATACTTTCTAGATTATGAGAATCACTGCAATGTTTCCTAAAATTTAGTGATAACATACATCATTTTTAAATGACAAAATACCTACAAAAATATGAAATGTAGTGGGAAGTTTCCTTGTGATAAAATAAACTAGTTGGCTTAACAAATTATCTTATGACTGATGGTTGCTTGTTAAACCAAACCATAAAATAAAAATCTTAATTACTAGTGTGTCCTCACTAGTCCTCCCTTTCATTATCTATTTCCGTTTTCATTTCTTATCCTTTTAAGATTTCTTTAAAAAATAATAAAGTAATTGGAAACAGACTACTCATGACATAATGACCCCATTGGTTTCAGAATACCCAATAATAATTGGGTCTGCAATCAGACACCTGCTAGAAGCTTGGCTCAGGGCATTAAAGTGGCCTACAGTGCACCTACAGTGCCCTGCCACATGCATACTGTAAGGATAACCTATTCTCCTGCAAAGCTGCCTTTTGATATTAGTATTATTTATTTTAAGTTTTTTACTAAATGTTTTCAAGAAAATTATTGGATGCTAAAAGTGACTCAAGTGAAATGTAAAGCTTTGGAGTCCTTGTGGTAGGTTGGGTTCTTTCAATACTTATTTCAATACTATCATATTTGGGATAATCAATTACCATTTTATCAGTTCATGTAGGCATGATTTATATGAATTTTAGACACTGATTAGTTTAATAATGTCTTCACTTAGTTAGGGTTTACTTGTGCCCTTACAAACATAAAATATGTATGTAAATGATGAGTAAGACTTTAACACCCACCCACCTTTATTCTTACTTCTTCTGAATTTGACTCCAACCTAAAAAAAAGGGGAGGTGGGGGAGGGAGTGACAGTATATTTACTTGGGGAGATAAATTATAATGGTTTAAGTATCCAAGCTAGCTTAGATAGTTTGCATGGTGGTACATTTTACCTTGCAGGTATATCCTACATGTTAAAAAAGGAAAGTTAGCTATGTCTTATATGTGCTTGCTTTGCTAAAATTCCACAAATATACAATGTATAGTATATAACATTTTCATAATTTTACATCAGCAACATAATGGTTAGGGCTGCCAGGCTCTGGAATGGGAGGTGGTGCTCTCCCCTACCTTGGGGATCTTCAAGAGGAGGTGGGATAGATGTCTGGCTGGGGTATTATGATCCCAGCACTCACTCCTGCCCAGGGCAGGGGGTCAGACATGATGATCTGTTCAGGTCCCTCCAACCCTAGAAACTATGAAACTATGAAACTAACTTAACATATAAGCTGGTGCAATTCTGATTCAGGTACAGTGGCTCCTTGCCCCCTGCCTTTGGAAAAGGGTGGGGCATTAGTTCCCTTGTGCTGCCTCCAGATTGGTGGGTGGGCTCCACCAATCAAACAGCAGACCCTTTATCCTGGAACTCCACCCAAGCTCTGAAAAGGTAAGCCTGCTATATATATTTTAATACACATTTGGAAATGAGAGAAGTATCAGAAAAATACTGGTTTCTTAGATATATCTTTTTTTTTACTGAATATTTTGGAAGTAAAAGACCCTTTTATTACGTCATAGTGTTCTTAATACATATCTTCTAAATATGTCTCTACCACAAAAATTCACAAAGTCCGGAACACAAAGGAAAATATATTCATTGTGCATCACAAGGGAAGTGTGTGCATACAGAAATATACAGTGACAGAATGCAATTATACCCTCCTGGCCTAAAATATCAAGTGACGGGGAACAATAGAGGGCTACTTGAAGATACATGATTGGGAGCCCAGTGTATGGCAGGTAGCCCTCTTCCATCTAACAGTTACAGCATAAGGGCACTTGTACACATGATGGGAGTTTACTCCTCTAAATTGAAATAGTGGTATTTTAATTGTGATGATTAAAAACCCACCATTTTAATTTAGGGGCTTCCCTCACTGAGGGTTCTGATCCTCTTTTATTTTTTCCACAAAACCTGCCCACCTCTCCTACAGCTGGGGGCAGAGATCTGCCAGCAGGCTGAGCAGCCCCTGAGCTGCAGGGGGCCCCGTCCTTCCTTCCATGACAGCGGTGTCCTCTGGGGCTGTCTGGGTGGGCTGCTAGTGGGCTGGGGCTGCCTCAGCTTGAAGGCAGCACCCATTGGATACAACCCCTCCCTGATCCTGCCCGAGAAGTAGCACCCTGTGCACTGTCCCTGCCACCTTCCCACCACCTGGGATCACCCAGGAATGGGTTGGCTTACCCCTGGAGCAGCACAGGAAGGTGACAGGAGGGTGCCTGGGTATGCAGGAGGGGAGAGAACGTGGCAGGGTTGGTGCACAGTGCACTGGAAGCCTGGGTGGGCATGGGGAAGCATTGGATCAGGTGCCTCTGAGCTGGGGCAATACTGGCTCACCCAGGCAGCCTATCCAGGAAGCCCCAGGGGGTGCTGCCACTGTGAAGGGAAGGACCAGGGCCCTCCACAGCTCAGGCACCACTGAGCCCTTAGGTAGATCACACCCTGGCTGTGGGAAAGGAGAGCAGATTCTGCGGGGGGAAAAAAAAACTATTAGGCCCCTTACCGCTTCTGCCTTCAGCCTGCCTCTCCCATGGCCAGGGAGCGAGTTGTCAGATTAAAGGCTGCAATGTTACAAATAGCTACATTGCAAAGTAAACTATATAGGGATGTGGTTTAGTTTGCAATGTAACAAACTCTTTTAAATTGAAAAAACCCACATACTTGTAAAATGTGATCCAATTAAATTGCAAAAATGGGCAATTTCCATCATGACTACAAGTGCCCAAGAAGTCAGTATCCAGGTGGGGGGCAGGGGAAGAGACTAAATTCACATATCTTCATAGATTCATAGATTCATAGATTAAGGGTCGGAAGGGACCTAGTAGATCTTCTAGCCCGACCCCAAATCTGTTACAATAAAAGCTTCTGCTCTTCATACAGACAGCTAGCCCCTCAGTCTATGCTCTGAAGTATAGTTGAATACTCTATACTTAACGTTATGATGATTTGTACTTTTTCCATGGAATGATGTCCCCAAAACTACCAGACTTGCTGATTTTCCATATGTTTCAAAAGTATTTTTTCAGAATTTACTAGCAAAGAAATAAGAAACTCCATTGATCTGCCTTATTTCGAGGGGAACTGTACATACATCAGAAAGGTGGATCTTCTCAGGCTCCAAACTCTTCTCTCAGGAATTAATACAGTTTCAAACTCAGGCTATTTTCCTTGAGATACAAATACAGCCACAAATGAAAAATCACATGCACAGTTTCTGAAGAGCAAATCAGTGTCTCCCCATTACTACCTAGTATGTACAGCAGGTAGGTCCAATAGTCTTGAGAGTTCTACTTGCCTCTACACTGGAGTGCCTTAACCTTTTTCAGATTGCTTCCTAAATTCAAGCAACAAGCAGGAAAGAGATGCATCAGTGAAAAAAAAAATAGTGTATGTAATATGTAATAGAGAGAATGCCAAAGTCCCCCCCCCCTGGTTTTTTCTTTTTTTTTTTTTGGTGATTTCTTCATTTTTGTGATTTCTTAGTAGGTCTAATGACAGGTATCAGCTCTGAATCAAGAGTTCTAGAGTTTTGCGTTTCTTTTTATCTTAGACCAACACAGCTACCAGATACATCCCTGAAACATGGAAGATGCTGAATTTTAGCTGATTTGGGAATTAAACTTCATTGCTGAACAGCAAGAAAGATTTCGGCACCTGCCTGCTTTTATGCTATCTGACACCGCCAGAGAAAGAATGCTGCCTTACTTGCACATCAGAGAGCAATTCACAAAAACATTCTCATGGACCCAGAAGAACAGACTTCCACCTTCAGCTTCCTCTATGCAAAATGAAGTTTATTTTCTAGCTTTGGGGATATTTTACCATCTTTAATTTTCCCTGCACCTAAGAATGGGGTGTGTGCCTGAAAGTTGGCAGAAAAATATGTTTTTTTGTGATTTCTTTGTTGGTTTAATAAAAAGCATAATCTCTGAACCAAGAATTCTACCAAATACATCCCTGAAAGTCCACTTAGCCACTCACACAGGATAAAAATTGCTACTAGCTATTATCTAGTTAGTGGAGTACTTCTATTGTTTTGATTTGAATAAGCAATGGACAATATTATTACAAGAATACTAAATACCAAACAATAAAAATACCAAAAAATGAAAATAAATACCTCACATTTTATAGATATTTTGAATTGTTTTTCTAAGGAGTTGCATGCTTTTAACTCTCATCTCTCTCTGCTGAGGTTCTCAGCCTTTATTTTCCATGATTCTCTGATAATATCAAGCTCAACATGGAATGCTTATACACAAAGCAGCCCTTTGTAAAAAGGGTCAGAAAGGTCAGGAATATAAAAGACTTCGATTTCTTTTTTATCTTTTATTTTTTAGAAGGACTACATAGTAACTGCACATTAATTACTATTTATAGCCATCATGCAAGCAAAATTTCATGATTCTGGAGAAAGTATCATATTATAATTATTTGTGAAAAGTTATTTCCACAGGAGAGTTTTTAGAGTATAGGATTTACTTTTAACATAGACCTCTTTCTACAGAGGACAGAACATAATGATTAATTTGCTTTTCTAGAAACAGTTTTATTGGTATATATACAGCCCACCTAAAATTGATGGATATGCTTATTAGGTCACCAGAAGAGAATATTTAAAAAATACAAATTGAAACATGTTGGAAAAACATACTGTATTTCTTACTGTTCCTAGGGGCTAACAGTCAGTCAGAATCCTTTAATATTGTCCTAAAAGCAAATATTCAAATACTTTTAGAACACAGGTTAGAGTCAGATGACTGGCAATGTTAAGAGTCAATTCTATTTTTAAAAATGACCAATCGTAAATAGTGATTGGAAGTCTAGACTACCTGAAATCTGTAAAGTAGACTTAAGCTTGCAAAATGAATTGGTGACTTCAGTACATTCTTAGTTAATATAAATCTGTATTTACTACATATCCATGTATTGATTAAAACAGAATCTGGGTACCAGATCTTCACCTTGTGATATGCATTTGAATGACTCAACAGTTTGGGCATGGCAAGTTTTCTCTGCCAGTGGCCATGTGATCATATTTGCATATTTCACCTTGTTCAGTTCCCTGAAGGACTATTAATACATCTTATATCTACTTTTGTAAAATACCATCATCAACTTACCTTTATGATATACACATATGTATATAGACAGTATAACCTCATAAATCCAGCATGCTTGGGAGTGAGCACTTTCCAGAAATTTGAAAATTCCAGATTTTTGAAACTGGAGCGGTGGCTGATTTTGGAGGGCGGAGGGGGCAGAGGGAGGTAGTGGCAGCCAGTCCTGGAGCAGGGGCTGCATGCACAGCAACAGCATGGGGTGGTGGATGGCAGTGGCAGCCACTGAGTGCAAGATCCCTCCTCCACTACTCTGGGCCTGCCCGCCACTGCTTCTTAATGTGCCGTATTTTTGAGAATTCTGGAAATTGATGTCCAGATTTATGAGGTTATAATGTATACACACACAGAGAGAAAAGGAAACAATGAGGAAGTGGAGGACCTATTCTCCTTTTGTTCTGACTAATTTTAGGAACTTAAGCATGGTGGAATAGGAGCACATTTAGATACCTAAGTCTACTTAAATGCCTAATAAGTGGAATAGAATCTGGCCCTTAGTGTGAAATAGGAATGTTACATGGACAATAGATAGTCCAGTGTGGTTAATTTGAAGCACAAGTGCTCCAAGTGACACAGGCAGTCATTGTGTGTGGCACATGGCACATCAGGTGTGGGACAGGAAGTAAAAGGCAGAGCAGGAAATAAGGCAGGGAGCCTAGAGTATTCCCAGGAAGCAGAGCAGCAGATCAGACAGAAGGGGATTGGAATGGCATTTTGGAACAGTGCGGGGCTAATTTGTAGCACACCTGCCAAAAAATCTGTCCCCAAGTACTGCCTCCACAAAAACCAACCTTGACTATATTTTTTTCCAGCAGAGCAGTACCTCAATGAAACTGAGTAACTAGACTATATTCCATATAATTTTAGTTCCATGGGTGTGTTCCTACAAAATAATTTAGATTCTACTATGTCTTCTATGTTAAAAACCTAACTTTAAATCAGATTAAATCTTGGGTCTTACATATCACTTTATATGTACTTATTTGTGGAAAAAAATAATTGACCTACTGGAACAGGGCCCCTACCCTATTACACTAGAGGGTATGGGGTGTTCAGGGCAGTTCTTTGCTATTCCATGAGCTCTTTCTGCTTTCCCTCTCTCTTTCTTTATTAGCTCTCTCTCCCCATCCCTCTCCTTCCTCCTCCCCATGCCACATAAGTGCACCCTCTCTTACCTGATGTGGGCTTTACTACAGCATGGCAGCAACCTGACAAGGCTGAAATGAAGAGAACATCAGTCGCTGGTGTGGACAGCCCTGGAGGAAGCTGCAGGAGTCCTGTAGCAAGGAAGGATCCCAGTGGTGAGAGAAGTGGGACAGCAGGGGCAGAATCAAAGGAACAGTCATGGATGGTGCCCAGACTAGAGAAGACTGGCAGTGGCACTGTAACTAGCCAGATAAATTTTAAGTCTTATTTTCTTTTCCTGTCCATGTTTGGACTGAAGAAAGAATGGCCCATGGTGAGGCCAACCCCTCACCATGGGCCATAGGTGGATTCTTGTGCTGTGAGATGAGTTGACACCTGGGCAGGCAGTCCTCAGCCTGGTGGAATGGGCAGTGGGTAAAGGGATGGAGAAGACCATGAAAAGGGAGCCAATGCAGTACTTCAAACCTCCAGATCATGCCAGAAGCGGAGGATAGTG
>NW_017729029.1:29175017-29189358 GCF_001723915.1 Gavialis gangeticus | reverse complement strand
TATGATTCTACGATTCTAAGGGACTGTGAAGCTTGCTTGAATCTAATCATATCTGCCTACAAGAGAAAGGTCAAATCCCTTAAATGGGAACCTGCTCCACACCACACTGGAATCAATGGAATAACTCTAAT
Organism: Gavialis gangeticus; assembly: GCF_001723915.1. Classification (NCBI taxonomy): domain Eukaryota; kingdom Metazoa; phylum Chordata; order Crocodylia; family Gavialidae; genus Gavialis; species Gavialis gangeticus. The sequence continues at coordinate 29,189,227 of NW_017729029.1, read as the reverse complement.
TGAACTCAGTGGGCTGGTGTCAGAAAGCAGCAGGAGGATGTTGCTGTGGTGAAAAGCTTTCTATAAGTAGGGCTGTACAAAATGGCACTGTTCTGCTTCAACTTCAGTTTTGAAGTTTGGATGGAACTGTGTTCTGTTTTAAATTTCATTTTGAGTCAAAACAGAGTCACTGTTTTGCTTTCTTGAACAGTGAGGCTGTTTTGACGCTGTTTCAATGCTGTTTGGACATTTCTCCCAACCACTGCACTGAGGAAATGAACTCAGCCCAATCTAGAGTGGGGGATCTAGTGTTGGGGTTGGGAACTCAGCCCAGCTGAGTTGACTTCCTTTTCCCAGTCTGATCATAGTGCTTGGGATGGAAACTGAGCCTGGGCTCGGTTCCCTTCCCCTGCACTGTGATAGGCTTTCCACAGCTCCACTCCTGGCTGCTGCTGGGAGCACAGCCCTCCTTCTACCCTGTCTCCTACTACCTTGCTGCTGGCTTCTTCGATACTCAAAACATTTTGAGACTTTAGAAACATTTTGACTAGCCTCATTTTGTTTTGAGGCTGTTTTGAACCCCCTTGTTTTTATTTGATTTTGCTGTTTCAAACTCAAAATGATTCAAAACAGTGCCGAATTGAACCAGCTGGTGATATTTCACAGCCCTATCCATAAGCCCAGTAGGGAAGGGCTGGCTGAGGCAGGGAGAGGACAACCCAACCTTGGGTTGCCAATCCTGTCTTGAGGGCATGTTCCACTGCAACAGAAGTTTGTGGCTCTGAACGGTGGGCCCAAAGCTAACTGGGCAAAAGTAAACTTGGGTGGGCTTGATGTGTCTCTGAGCAGATATGGACCTCACACTTGAGAAACCTCATTCCCATAAGGCCAAGCTCCTGCAGCTTATCCCATGTAGGTACAGTGGGCAAGCTCAGGAGGAAAGGGCTATAGGGAGAAGCTCAGGAAAATCATTGCACATGACTCCTTTACTGTGGAAGAGTACACCTACTTAATAATGTGTACTCATTACCAGTAAGATTATACTCAGTCTTACCTTTTATTATGATATTCTTTTGAAGCAGAATCCAATTGAAATCTATTCTTATAAATCTTTTCTGTATTGCAACTTGCACCCCCACTTGTCAATGTTACTTCAGAAAAAATAATAACCACAAAGTACAAACAAGCAAGTAGTGGGACATAGTGAGGAACACTGCTTTTGCCTTGTACTAGGACTACATCTTTTTAAAAAATCATATATAAACATGTCAAAAGTAAGAAAAAATATCTGGAGTTTCAGCAATATTTAAATGTGAGCCTAAATCTGAAGTAAGCTCACTAAATGGACCTCTTTATTAGAAGAAGATAATCAGAGAGGATGTAACAATTGTCCATTCGGCCTTGTTTCTTCAGATAAATGTAACTGTGGGAAAGGAGGAGGATTAACATTTTTGGGGAAAGAAATACTGGGGGACATGCTATTAGAACTAGAACATTCAAAAGCCTACATGGACATGTCCAGATGAGTCCACACATGCCTTTTTCCACATCTGAAAGCAGCTTGAGACATGGCAAGAGGCACGCTGGAAACAAAATACATTACCTGTGCTGCATATTTGTGGGTATAAAAAAGCTCCTGAGGCTCCAAGAAGATGGTCTGGTAGCCAGCCAAAGAGTCTCTATGCCTGCCCCATGCCCCAGTGCTGCAGCTCACTGCCTGCCCATGCAAAGTAAACAGCGATGTAGGCTGCTGCAACTAGGACCTGGGCTCCATTCCAGGTAAGTAGGGGGTAAGTGATGGCTGAAGGAGGGGGAGGTGGGCTTTGAGGGTGTGGGAAACCATGGGGGGGCAACTTGGGAGGGGCTGGGAGGGGTGAGTCTCCTGCCCTTCCCCTCGCAGACCGACATGACCCCTTTCATGGTCCACAACTCACCCACAGAAGCAGCAGCTGTTTGGGTGCTTAAGGCCCTGCTGGCACAGCCCCCCATGCAGCACGGGACAGTGAAACTCAGTCCCAGATGCCTGGCACCCAGTGCTGCCTGTGCAGTATCGCACAGGCCTGGCCCATGTCAGCACAGCACTGTGTGTCTTTGGGTCATTGGGCTGTCACCCAGGGCCCCATGCTGCTCATTGAAAACACCTGTTGCACTGGGCCAAATTCTGTGTGCATGGAATCTGCCTGGCCCAATGGCAAACAGGGCCTGTGCATGTAGGACTTAGCCCAGTGCAACAGGCAGTTTCTGCAAGTGGTGCGGGGCCCTGAGTGAAAGCCCAAGCAGCCCGGAGCTTCCTGAAAGCACAAGGCACCATGCCACGCCAAGCCAGACCTAGCCTGCATGATATGGCAAAGGCCATGCTGAGTGCCAGGCAGCCAGGGCTGAGTTGTGCTGCCCTGCATAATGTGGGCAGCTGTGCCAGGAGGCCCCAAGTACCCTGACACCACTACTGCTGTGGGTGAGCTATGGTCCATGTGTGGTGGCATGTGGACCATATGTGGGGTATATAGGTCCTGTGGGGGGGCAATCCATGTGCTGTGGGGGGGCTGTACCCTGTGGGGTGGGCAGGGGACCCACCCATCCTGAGCAGCCCCCTGACACAGTCCCCACACACACCACACACCCCCTTCACAGCCCTCCACACCCACCCACATCATCCAACACCCCTTCCCTCACCCCTCCTGCAAACCCCATATCATCCCATCACACTCCCACCATGCTCAGCTGCCAGATAGGATGAAATCTGCTGGTAGGAGCTGTGGCTGCAGGGGCAGCTGTCGCCACATCCTACTTAGTGAAGGAGTCAAGGGGAGCTCTAATTGTTCTATGATAAAAAAAACAAAAGCAAACATCAAAACATAGATATATGGAATTTATTTTATTATGAAAATAGAGACACTAGTAGGCTTCCAAATTGCTTTAAAATGGTAAATATATCAATAAAACATTGCCCAACTGATTGATCAATCTCCCTCCCTTCCTCCCTCCCTCCTCTCTCTCTCACTCTCCCATGGTATTTGTTTTAATTATTGAAGAACATGGATTTTGGGGTATTTTAAAGAATGAATTTGAATTTTTTTTATCAGAGATTTGGCAGTTTTTAAATAGGGAACACCAGGATTCCTGCTAGTGAGGCATGTGGCAGGACCCAGGTAGAGGAGAGTGCTCAGGATTGGCACCCAAGACCTAACTGGGCAGTGGTGATGCACCCCTAGTTTGAATGGGATGGGCTCTGTCAGGGTCCAGGTGAGCTTGACCAAACACTCTGCAGAGGCATACAGCATCTGAAGAGTCCACATAAAGCGGGGCCAAAGGCCTACAGCATGCCTGTGAGAAACTCATGATCCACCCTGTCGAATGCCTTCTCCTGGTCCAGGGACAGAAGGGCAAAAGACAGGCCCTCCTGTTGTGCTAGCTTCAGGAGGTCCTGAACCAGGTACAAAGATGGAATGTTCAAGCACCACGTACATCTGCTTGGGATGGATAATGTCCACCAGCACAAACTGCAAGCACAGTGAGATGGTCTTCACTGCCACTGTGTAGTCTGTGCAAAGGAGGGACATGGGAGGCCAGTTACTTAGGTTGTGGGGATCCCCCTTCTTTGGCTGGAGGGTCAGCATGGTCCTCCAGCATGACAGGGGGAGCTCCCCACTTCTCTTGGATTCAGCACAGGCCATGGCAAAGTGTACAGTAAGGACATCCCAGAAAGCGCGGTAGAACTACACGGTCACCCTGGGTGATGCCCAGCACCTTGTTGCCAGGCATCAGGTGGAGGGCAGCTGAAAACTTGGCCAGGGTGAGAGGAGCCTCCGGCCAGTCTTGATCACCTGTCATGACATGCAGGAGTCCTTCCCACAGGGTTTGACATGCTTTGGCATTGGTCGGATCCAAGAAGAATAGCTCTCCATAGAAGGCTTGTGTGCACTAGCACATCTCTCGTGGATCTGTGAGGGGGGTGCTGTTATGTACCAGAAGGCAGGCAATGTACTTCTTTGCTCCCACCTCCTCTCCAGGGTGTAGAAAAAGCATGAGCTGTTGTCCATCTCCCGAAGGAGCTGAACACATGAGTGGACAACTGCACCATGGGCTCGGTGGTCAACCAGAGTGCAAAGCTCTTCCTGCCTCTCCTGACACTGCAGAGGCAAAGGTTGCTTAGGTCAGACATCCACCAGGGAGTATTCTATCAGGATCTCCCTGAGGACACCCATGGCAGTTGTGGCAGGGCACTAGTAGTGCCTTCCACTTTAAGGAGTGGGCCAGAGAGGGGCAGATACCTTATTAGGTTGGCCATTTTAAGGCCCAGCTCCCTGGGCTGAGGGCAATTTGAGATCAGCCAGCTGAGGATAAACATCTCTCTGCTGAGCTCTGCCAGGAACACTGTAGAGGGCAGAGTGAGGCTATGGGACAGAGGAGGCCTCATTTGTCCTTAGTAAGACATGAAACTGCATATGCCAGGGAAGGTGGGGTCTGGTGGGGCACCCTGCTGTGGGGGAGTCCCCAAGAAATGCCAGGCTAATCACCATCCTAGTGAAAGACGAGTGTGGGTTGCCTTATAATCCCAGTCCCCACACCCTTGGTGGGTTCAACTGGTACAGGGGGAACCAAGGTTCATGGGAGTCCTGAGGTAGGCACAGGTCAGCAGAGGGACCTGGAACATTGCCCATGCTCTTTGTGAGTCCTGTGACTACAGGGACCCTGAGATGGGGCCAGGCCACCTGAGCCTCACAGGATGTAATACCCCAGGGCAGAGGGCCAGGCAGGGCTATGGACACCTGAGCTAGATGGGGTGGCAGATTCCAGCAAGTCCCAGTGAGGGGGCAGTGTAGGGACCCCCAGTGAGGGTGACAAGGGCTTGAAGCCCAGTATGTGTTTGTTTGTCTGGGTGTATGTTTTCTGAAAGACCCACTGCAAACCACTGATGGATGCAATCTGCAAGGCTTGGGCCACAGTGTTGGGGTGGAACGGAGCTGCGGATATTACCCTAACATTGGGGTTCAAAATGGGCAGCCTCCCACCTAATTAACATCCTAATACTATTACTTTAAGGTGTGGCAGGAGAGTGAGGTGGGCGGTTGACCCATAGACAGGAAGTGGGCTGGTGCTTGCACAAGGCATGAAAGTTTGCCCCTGTCACAGTGGCTTGGTTCTGCTCTCTGCCTGACCAGTCCCATGTAACTAGGGTGACGTTAAATCCCCACTAAGGACCAGGCACTGATTATGGTTGAGGGTGTTGATGTAAGTGGATGCCTGGTGGAAAAATCCACCAACTCTGGGTCCTTCACAGGGGTGTACACATTCAGAAGGTTCAGGACCAGACCCCGCACCTAGACCCAGAGGTGCAGCAGGTGGCCTGGCACCACCTCAATGTCCTGGAGAACATCAAGCTGCAGGCCCAGGAAGAACAGGGTGGCCACCATACAAGACAAGGAGTAATGGGCACAAGTTGATGGAGAGGAGGTATAGATTGGACATCCGCAAAAACTACTGCAGTTAGGGCGGCTAGGAGCTGGAACCAGCTTCCAAGGGAAGTGGTGCTGGCCCCTACCCTGGGGGTCTTTAAGAAGAGGCTGGATGCCTACCTGGCTGGACTCATTTGAGTCCCGTTTTTGTTTTGGGGTTTTGTTGTTCTCCCGCCCTGGCGGGGGGTCGGGCTAGAAGATCTACTAGGTCCCTTCCGACCCTAAATCTATGAAACTATGAAACTATAAGAGGTGGTTGAGAGGTGACTAAAAAAGACACTGCCTCCCCACTTAAGCTGACAATTAGGCTCATCAGCCTGTGTCATCAGGATATTCTACAAGAATATCACAGGGTACTCCCCCTCCTGAAGGAAGGAGAGCATCCAGCTTCTCCAGAGACCCTTCCTACAGCTGTGGACATTGAGGATCATGATCCTAAATGACCTCATGGCTGGTGGGGTGGAGTAGATGGTTTAGCAGGGGCCTTGCATGCCTCAATGCCTGGCATGGGACCCGCTAGCTCACACACCACCCTCCCATAAGCAATAGAGGGCATATACGAAACTGTGGTCCCTCCTATAGATCAGGGCATTGCAGCTTTTGGGACTCTTGCCTTCCTCTACCAGTGCCCTTGCAGTGTTGAGGACGCTGTCAAAATCTCCCCAGTAGTCCAAAGTGAGCTGCACCTTACTGGCAAACTGCCGGGTGCACTTATGGTCAAGCAATGCAAATAGTTCACCCCTGGGGACTGACAGGACTGAGAGGTCTGCAGGCACCACAAAGTCTGCTAATTCTCAGGCTTTCTCCTCCTGGTTCTGGGGCTCAGCAGGCTCCTTAGGCACTGTCTGAACCCCCAGTTGGCTATGACCCCAGACTCCAGTTGGGATTGGGAGAGCTCTGCTCCTCCTTGGTATAGGGGTGGGGATAAGGGTGGGATGGGACTCCCTTACAAGATGGCAGGGCAGAGCTGGAACTCCAGGGGCTTTGCACAGGTTCCCCAAAGTTTAGTCTGTAAGTAAGGGGAACCAACCTTGACCCTCTCTGCTGTGGGATCATAGCATGGGCTGATAGCAATGTTTTTCTGGGAGGTGGGGAGGAAACCTGTCAGGCATTATGGTGGCATCAGTGCCTGCCTCAGGGTCCTGGGAGAGAGGACTTCCCCCTTCAGTACTCACCATGGTGAGACCCAGGGCCCCCATCTTCCCCAGAATATCAAAGGGAGGATTTTGCTGCCAGACCTACCATAGAGTCAGTCTCAGCCTCAGCTTTGGTACCCATGCTCTTGGAGGATAGACCCTGGCCAGTGGAGTGGGGGCTTATGTCCATGGGCTACTGCTCAGGACTGTCCAACAGCCCTGAGGCCTCCTCCACTGGGATTAACCATTTTGTCTTTCCCCATGTGGTGGTCTGGGGGGGGTGTTCCCCTACTTCAGAGGGCTTTAGCAGTGCCTGGGCCTTCTGCTTGGCTTTGCATCCACAGGGGACCTGCACCCACTCAGCCATGGGGTGGTCTTTGGATGGACAAGCTCCAGTAGGAGAAGATGTGGGTTGGGGAGTGGGGCAATTACAGCAGAATAGGGAGGAAAGGTGGAGGTGTGGCGCTCTATGTCAAAGAGTAATTCACTTCCTCAATGAGCAGCACTGGGTCAGAGGAGGGGGCAGACTGAAGTGATCTGGGTCAGATTACAAGGGGGCCAGGAGGAAAGGGACTTAACAGTGGGGGTCTACTATAGACCATCCAAACAGGGGGATGAACTTGACTGGGAATTCTCAGGTCAGCTTGCAGAGGCAGTTAGGTCAAAGGATTTGGTCATCATGGGGGACTTAAACTATCCGGACATCTGTTGGGAAGAGCAGTCAGCCAGGTCTGACCACTCATGTATGTTCCTAGCCATGTTACAGGACCTCCATCTCACACAGGAGGTGCAGAGTCCCACCAGGGGAAATGCCTTTTTAGACCTGGTCCTGGCCACAGGCGATGAAGTGGTGAGGGGACTGTGGGTGCTTGATCACCTGGGCGACAGTGATCAATGCCTACTGGAATTCACCATCCAGTGCAGGATGTCATAGGCCTGCAGCAAGACAGTAACCCTGGACTTCAGGAGGGTGGATTTCAATGAGGTAAAGAGATTAGTCGGGGAGAGACTGAGGTCCTGGAGGGGAGGGGAGTTGGGAGTCCAAGAACAGTGGTCATTCTTTAAGGAGATGATCCTCCAAGCTCAAAGGGTGGCAATCCCAAAATGGGTCAAAGGGAACAAGAGTGCTCAAAAGCCCTGTTGGCTAACAAAAAGCATCCAGGAATGTCTCAAGGCTAAAAAGGAGGCATACACCCAATGGAAGGGAGGGGCCATCACCAGAGAGGACCATACAGCAGTTGCTCGGGTTTGTAGGGGGGCTGTTAGAAAGGGTAAGGCGAAGATGGAACTGGGACTAGCAACCTGGATCAAGGACAATAAGAAGTTCTTTTTTAAATACATAGGGGGTGAAAAGAAGGTTCCGGGTAACGTAGGGCCTCTGCAGAACATTCTAGGAAGTCTGGTGGTCGCACCAGATGTCAAAGCTAACTTATTTAACAACTTCTTTGCCTCCATATTTCTGAGCAGGGACCAGGTCATCCTCCCCATCATGATCCCTGACGGTCCCAGGGGAGGAGTGGACCTAGTCAGGGACTTCTTGGTGGGACTGGATGCATCCAAATCAGCAGGTCCTGATGATCTCCACCCCAGAGTACCGAGAGAATTAGCGGAGGTCATTGCGGGTCCCCTGGCACAGCTTTATAAGCATTTGTGGTGCTCTGGTGAGGTGCCAGTGGACTGGAAGAGGGCCAGAGTGGTTCCCATTTTCAAAAAAGGGAGGAGGGAGGACCCAGGAAATTATAGGCGTGTTAGTCTTACCTCGGTCCTGGGGAAGCTCTTCAAGAAAATTATCCAGGAGCACATCTGCAAGGGACCAGCAGGGGAGTGTATGCTTAGGGGCAACCAACATGGGTTCATCAGAGGTAGGTCCTGTCAGACCAACTTGGTAGCCTTCTATGATCAGGTCACTAAAACCTTGGATACAGGGGTCGTGGTGGACATAGTCTTTCTGGACTTCAGAAAAGACTTCGACACTGTCTGTCACCTCATTCTCATTAAAAAATTAGGTGACTGTGGTGTCGATCCCTACATGGTCAAATGGGTCACCAATTGGCTGGAGGGCTGGATCCAGAGAGTGGTAGTGGATGGGTCATTTTCGACTTGGAGGGATGTGGGCAGTGGGGTTCCACAGGGCTCGGTCCTCGGGCTCGCACTGTTCAACATCTTCATCAGTGACTTGGACGAGGGGGTGAATAGCACCTTGTTTAAATTCACGAATGACACTAAGATGTGGGGGGAGGTGGGCACACTAGATGGGAGGTACAAGCTGCAATCAGATCTGGGCAGGTTACAGAGGTGGTCGGATGAGAATAGGATGGGTTTCAACACTAGCAAGTGCAAGGTGATGCACCTGGGGAGGAAGAACCAGCAGCACACCTACAGGCTGAGGAACTCCCCTCTCATCAGCACAGAGACAGAAAAGGATCTTGGAGTCATTATTGACTCAAAGATGAACATGGGCTGCCAATGTGCGGATGCAGTCAGAAAGGCTAACCACACCTTGTCATGCATCCACAGATGCATCATGAGCAGGTCCCAGGAGGTGATCCTCCCCCTCTATGCGATGTTGATCAGGCCCCAGTTGGAGTACTGCATCCAGTTCTGGGTGCTGCACTTCAGGAGGGATGTGGACAACATGGAGAGGGTGCAGAGGAGGGCCACTCACATGATCAGTGGGCAGCAGGGCGGGTCCTATGAAGATAGGCTATGGGATTTGAACCTGTTCAGCCTCCACAAGAGGAGGCTGAGAGGGGATCTGGTGGCCATCTATAAACTGGCCAAGGGAGACCAGCAGACAGTGGGAGAGTCCCTGTTCCCCTGAGCACTACCGGGAGTAACAAGGAACAATGGTCATAAGCTGACAGAGAGCAGATTCAGGCTAGATATCAGGAGACACTACTTCACAGTTAGGGTGACTGGGATCTGGAACCAACTTCCAAGGGAAGTGATCCTCACTCCTACCCTGGGGGTCTTTAAGAGGAGGCTAGATAGACACCTTGCCAGGGTCATCTGACTCCAACATTCTTTCCTACCTGTGGCAGGGGGTCAGACTTGATGATCTTCTCAGGTCCCTTCTGACCCTTCTAACTATGAAACTATGGGCCAGTACAGGGCAGGTTTTCATACTGCTGGGGCTGGGTTAGGTGTTGGCCCCAGGCTCTATCTGCCCCAGCTGCATATCTGGGCAGGGTTATTTTGCCTGAGGTGGCACAGCTTTCCACACACCAAAGTACGTGTCTGAGCATGTGCGCTGAGGCAAAAATCCTTGGCTCAAATTTGTGCTGCTCCTATTTGAGTTGCTGCAAGATCACATACTTGCATGTGTAGACACGCCCTATATGTTCAAGCAATCACCAAAGAAGGTGTGATACAATTTAGTCCTCTTTTTCCATAGAAATACATAATGCACTTCAGAATCATGCTAAATTATTTGCCTGATACATGAGTTCCTTTTTTATCTGATTTAAAAATTTGATTCATTTCTCTTGTGGCCCTTCTTGTATTATGGAAAAAAATAGATAATACAGAGGATGTGACGTAGCTGTTCCTCATTACTTTATAATTAGGAACAGCTTTTCCTTTTTCCTTTTGCTTTTATCCTTTCACAATTTTTTAATTTTTTCTCTTATGAGAATGTTCACTATCTTCATTTCTCTGGAGCTCCTCTATTTCTACTAATATATGTCTTCCATCAGGAGAGGTAATCAAAAGCAAAAACAGAGTAGAGGGTGATAAAATAATTGTATCATGAAGGCAGATTTGGGAACACCTTCAACTTTTCAGAAAATTAATATTGACCATCTAGTTAGGCCTTTGTAAGGTTTCTGTGATCCTAACACACTGGTATGCTAATGAAAGACAGCTAGATTAAGAAGGTTTAAGTTACCCCCCCTCCCATCTTAGTTATCTAAGTTAAAGTTGTTTGGAAGATATTTCATTGCAATTATCTTATCTTCAAATTACTACCTAAAATAGTTTGAAATGCAGTTTAATGTGATAAGACTTTTTTTAAAGCCAATTTTCCCCTTAATTATAAGAGCCTTCCTACTCTTAAATATTTAATGTGGGAAATAGTTCTTTGAACATTTTCCACATAGGGTAACTTCACACTTAGGAACAGTGGACTGGAAGAGACCTCTCTAACTCACTGAGTTTGATTCTCTATCATATAATCACTTTTATAAACTGATGGAGTTCTATGTTCAAAGTAGCTAGTTTTATGTTTTGATTTAATAGCTATTTTCCCTTTCTGTGTTGACTGTCAATGATGCATTCATGAACATTTAATCATTGTTCATCCCTCAAGACATTAATGACAGTATATAGAGAAGTCATTGGTGAGACCATAGATGATTGAGGCCAGCCCAAATCTGCATATTTGACTGCAAATATTGCTAGGAAAAAGGAGTAGATCCGGGTTATGTCTTTCTCTTTCCCATATTTATTTCTCTTTGTTCGTCTCATCTATTTGTCTCCATAATAAAGTGAGTTTATTTGAAATGATCAATAGCTTGTCATACATCATTGTACCACTGTGGATGATTCAGTGCTCAAGTCTCCTGAGTATTGATAACATTTGGAATGTAACAAGCTCTTGCTAAAGAGATTCCTATCCATGTGATTCTGGACTTCTGACTTCAGACAGAAGTCTATCAACAATGAGATGCAGAATAGCTGCCACAGAGATGAAAAAGTGTTGATGCAATCATGCATCCTTTTTTACTCTAGTACTAGTAATGAAGGGATCCATTTTTGAGTATGGTTGCAGTTATGCTGCCAAAAAGAAGTCTGATGGTGGTAACAAATTTTGGTGTACATCCTAATCTCATCAGGATCTTCCATAGGCCCTCTTGATTGATCGAATCAAAGGTCTTAGGTCAATGAAGACTATGTAAAATCTTGGTGTTGCACTTCTCCTGCAGCTGTCTAGCATCAAAGATCATATTCGTTGTTTCAGACTACTCAAAATTACTACACTGGGAGTTGGGTAGGATCTCCTCAGTGAGGAAAATGAGTCTATTGAGAATGCAGGCAAAGATCTTCCTAGCTATGGACAGGAGTGCAATACAATGATAATTACTGCAATCCTATCTCTTTTCCTAAATATGGCAATGATGATAGCATCTCTCAGATCACAGGAAATGTGTTTGTGTTTCCAGATTTTCATAATAATGATGTATAGTTAGTAAGAGACCTTTTTTCCACCTTACTTATAAATTTCATCTGGTATACCAACAGGGCTTAGACCCCACAGTGATGACTTTGTGTGTGCTTGGTCCAGAATTTGATAAAGAAAAGATACTTGATTACGAGAAGAATTTCATTTGAATTGTCTTTCCCAGTCCCCTCCTTTCTGAGTGTTCCTTCTCCATAGCTCAGAGTCCCTGCCCATTCTAGCATTGAAATCATCATGAGGAATGATCTTATTGTCTTTGGGGATAGATGACTGTCATGGGACAGGGTCCTTAAGGATGGCTGTAATCTCTCAAGCCTCCTTGACCGTGCCAGTTCAGCTCGATGGGCACCCTCAGTTCTCACCCACCACATCTTTGATGGAAATATAAAAAAAGGGAGGCTGCCTTTAAGTCCTTTTGGACGCAGTTTGTTGGACTCTCTGAACCCTGCAAGTTCCTGGACCCCTTGTGGGTTCTGTTTCACTACGGGTGTTGTGGTGGCACCCTAGCTTTATGGCTCCAGCCACCCCTTTACCACACCCCAAGCCTCTCAGATGGTACTGGAATCATCTTGCCTAGGCCTCATTATAATTCAGCCCCTTGTCCTCACTGGGCTCTCCACAGCCCTGTCTCTGCACCTTCCCTGGCGCTGGGGTCCCCACACTGCAGCAGACCCCCAGTGAGGCCTCCTCCTCCCCCAAATAGACTCACCCAAACCCCCAATGTTATGGAAAAACAAACAAAACACAAGCCCCTGGGCTATAACATAATAGAAAAGACATGGGTGTGCTCTGCCCCTTTAAAAGGATCAAAACTGCATCCTTAGCCCTAAGCGTCTAGTGAGCAAGGGTACCTATGGAGCACCTTTAGCCCTGGGTACAGCATATTGAGCTACTACATCACTGAAAGCTTCTTCCCCTCTGGCTGCCTGGTCCCAGCCCTAAGGTTTATATAGGCCTAGGGCCCTGCCTCTTCCGGCCAGCTGACCAGGTGCAGGTGCAGCCAATTCCCTCATTAGTCAGTTGCCATGGCAACCTGCACCTGGGCTCTTATCTGGCCCTTTGTGTTTCCTCCCTGGGCAATCTCCGCTCTAATAGGAGCAGGCACCTTAGTGCCCTGCAACAATGACAAAACTTAATCAAAATTGGAATCACTCTTTTTTTATTTCATCATCTACATTAGGGTGTATACACTGATGACTGTTGGTCATTTGAAGACAAAAGTCTGTAAGAAACTCATTGGAGCCAAATGGATGTTCCAGCATCCATTTACCAATCTTAGTCCTGACACTGGATTTATCTCCCTTTTTTGGTCTTTACCAAACTCATATTTTCATCAAGGAACCACATCTTGGTCTGGGTCCAGATGCCAGCTGTGACCTCTTGCAACACAGATCACGTTACTACTGGACCAGATAATATTGATTATAGCATCCAAAGTTCATTCTACCAACATTATACACACCACTACTTACAGCATCCCTCTTCTGTCTACATTGGACATGAGGCAATCCTTATATGAAAGAACAAATGAACACTGATTTAACATCAATTCCAGAAAGATACAAAGCCTGTCATAGAACACATTAACCTCCATCAGCGTTCCATTGCTGACCTCAGAGTAGCTGTTCTTACACAACAAAGCTTTAAAAACCAATTTGATAGTGTAATTGCAAAACAATAACTTATCCACAGATTGGATTCTGTTAAATATGGACTAAACAAAGAACATGAATTCTTATCCCATTATTTAGACTAACTTTTATGTACAATATGTCCCTCAGTGGATTAACTGTTTTGTTTTTCTCTTTAGCCACCTTGCCTCTCCCAGCAGCATACTCTTTTTTTCTGTCCCTTCCCTGACCTTTGTATTCTAATCACTGATTTCTTTCTGGTGGCTTTGCTCCCTGCAGTGCCTTTATAAAATCTGATGAAGTAAGCTGCTACTTAGAAAAGCTTATGCATCTCTGATTTAATAAGTCTTAAGCTCCTTCTACTATGATCCATCCAATATTACTCTTACTGAAATGAATGTTAGATACTTTGACTTTAATGACAGTAGGAGAAGACTCTTGCTATTTTTAATGGATAATGCATTATCCCTGATATTTTTGTAAGTACTGAAACACGCAGTCTATTCATCCCTCAAACATTATATATAATAGAAAGTCAATTTGTCATTTGAAATGTTGAAGCAAATTCCTCTGTGTTAGATAGTCTGTATTTTTATAAATCATGGAAATAGCACTGTGAAATGTACAACTTCTTTCATAAGAAAGATAATGGATTGAAAATCTGAGAGGTATGAAAATGTTTGGCTTTAGATGCACTTATATTTTGAAATAATATTTTATTACTGCCAAAATTAACTGGTAATATTTTTTTTTAATGAAGTAACTCAAAAAGTTTCCAAAATAAACAAAACAAAGCAAAGCAAAACAAAAAGAAAAAGAAAGATGAAATCTT
>NW_017729029.1:29154418-29170017 GCF_001723915.1 Gavialis gangeticus | reverse complement strand
ATATTTTTTTTTAATGAAGTAACTCAAAAAGTTTCCAAAATAAACAAAACAAAGCAAAGCAAAACAAAAAGAAAAAGAAAGACGAGCCATATAAATTACACAGACAAAGTTAATATGCGCATAATGGGCTTAGATCCTGTATTCACTGTGCACACAAAAACTCAGTCATTAAAATAAAACCCTAAACCTGCTTGTAACAGGGAGCCAGAGGACTCCTGTTATTTTAAGAGCGGACTGCATCAGGCTGAGCTGGCTGTGGGAGGGCTAGCAGTGAGGAAGCAGGAACTCCAAGTAAACCAGTTACTAACAAACAGGCAGATTTGTAGCTACAGTGATAGTAGTTACCTATTTGGGGGGAGGGGTGGTAATTCTGCCAGAAAACAGTTACACAGCAGTAAGCTGCAACAGGGTAGGCATATAGGCAGCTCAGAAGCACAGAGATGCAGGTGGCTGGGCTAAGCCACAATGGGAAAGCAGAGTGGCCATCAAGCCCTGAATAGAAGCATCTGTCAGTGACTGGAGAGCCATCTGATGCAAAACCAGTGCCTGTGATCAGGCAGTCTGGCTCTGCAGAAACAAGACCTCTGCAGTAAGATAGCTTCAGGGGAATGGCTGACTGTTACCTGAGATGCCTGGAGACCTGAAAGCAAGGAGCTGAGATCTTCCTGCAGGGAGCCTGAGCCCAGGATGAGGGTTTGTTATACAACCAGTGTGATTGTATCTTATGTTATAATTTAGACCAGTGGACCAAAAGTGACTAATTGGGGGGGATATGCAGGGGTGGTCACAAGGCGCCCAAGGGACACATCAGATTTTGAGCCCTGCCAGGGGCTGGGCTCAAGATGTTAAGAGGCAGAGACCGGGAAGTGTTAAAACCTAAGCCTGAAAAGGAAGTAGAGAACCCTTAAGCTAAGAAGCCTGGGTCCAGTACCTGGGAGGGCCAAACCAGTTCCAAGGGCCCAGAGCCCAAGAGGGCAAGCAGCCCAAGAGGATGAATCAGGGCCAGGGGTCTGAAGCCTAAGAGGGGTGAAAACAAAGCCTGACAGAGAAAAATTAGGGCACCCATAAGCTCAGGTCTGGTTCAGTAGGCCACCTAGATCAGAGGGCAGAATATGGGAAGTCTGGGGCCCCGACAAGGGCATGGATGCCTGAAGTGGTCTGGAATTAGTCTGGGGCAAAGTGCCCCACCCAAGTGATGAACTATAAGGTCTGTGAGGCATAAGCATAGTTGTACGAGAGGTCAGAGGCAACAGAATTAGCTCTGAAGGTAATTTTAGTGTGATAGAGTACAGATGGCCAAAGAGGGCCATGCCTAACACCTGAAGACATGGCAGGGATCAGTGGGGTTTAGGAGGAACCCACAAATGGGTAGCAGACCCAAGCTTTCTCTGGAAACCAGGTGCAGTCTCCCTTTCTCCCAATAAAAATAATACCAGAAAGGCATGGCAATTGAGCCAGTAAAAAGACTGGGCACCTAGAGACGTGATGCAGAGCAGAAGTTGCAGAACCACCAGGGGGCATCATGGCTACCCCTGGGGCTTCATCTTGCTACCCTGCCCGTTGCATTTTTGTCCTTGAAATGGTAAACAAAAATGAAATCTGCCTGGAGAGACTAACATTTTTGCAATTGCTGTTGTGCATCTTTACAACAAACCTTCATATATTTTCCCAGAGCAAGTGTGAAAGGATATTTGTAGGAAATAGGTGTTTCAGAGCAGCTTTATTATATTTTGGTATTTGCTCTTTATGTCTACAATGTTGAAAATAAACTTCTTCTTGGCACAGAAATTCATTGAAGCAGTACAGACCTTTTAAGATGTCAGTCCCTAAGGGTAATCCAGGTATAAATTGTTTTGTTACAAATTCAGGTTTTCTCTTTATTTTCCAAAACTGCAACATTTTGCTGTTCCTTTTCATATACTGAGGTCATTAGCCACCTGTTAATTAAAGGTCCCTGAGGCATTTCTCTCCCTTTGAGAATTTTAAGGTCAAGCATCTTATTTCTCAAAGATCAGGCCCAACATTTAAAGAAGTACCTTGTATTTGTAACCCATACTATAGTGATTGCCACTTACAGATCCCAGAGGATATTAGGATCTAAATTACACCATAACCTTTGAGTTCACTCAATAAATGCTTAGTTCAGTGCTAACAATCATTTTCAATTTCATATTCCGTTAAGCGCAAAGACTTTTCACCAAACCTCTCCATAAATGCAGTAAAACACTCTGTAGTGTGGTCTATGTCTATTTCAGATTAAGGATAGAAAGATTTTACTTGTGTAAATTGACAGAATCCTGCTGCTCACATTCACTCTCAACTTCATAGCAATGTAGCTAAATTTTACCTTAGCATAAATACCACTTTCTTTTGTGATGCTCACCTGCCTGGGTAGTTTGTATGTTCTGCAGAATTACTGTAATATAAACAGGATAATGTTAATCAAGCTGCATAAAAATAGACAGTTGCTGAGATAAGAAAAGCTGCTTTAGAAATTGTTAAGTAGTGAGCATGGTCAGAAAACATTTGGATATTTTAAATGGCAGAGTGCATTCTTATGCTCTTACATTTAAGTATGCTTAAATGGCAGAGAATACTCTTAAAGAAAAAAACTTTACCATCTGAGTCTCCAGAGTCTGGAATAGACTCTCCACAGAAGTGGTGCAAGCACCTACTCTCGATACCTTTAAGAAACACTTGGATGATTATGTTGCTGGGGTGATCTGACCCCAGCTGACTTCATGCCCCTTGGGCAGGGGGCTGGACCCAATGATCTCAT
This sequence comes from Gavialis gangeticus, assembly GCF_001723915.1. Classification (NCBI taxonomy): domain Eukaryota; kingdom Metazoa; phylum Chordata; order Crocodylia; family Gavialidae; genus Gavialis; species Gavialis gangeticus. Next base: position 29,167,238 of record NW_017729029.1, on the reverse strand, counting down.
GAGGTCCCTTCCAGCCTTAACATCTATGAAATGTATGAAATCTATTATTGCCTCAAAAGGTAAGTTTATGCAGATAGAGTATGGCTATAAACAAGATGGACAGGAGACAGCAACACAGATACCCTTTAGAAGATAAACATAATACTGATTGGAACAGCCTTCCTGTGCCTCTGTTGTGTGGGATAGTTATAGAAGGAGATACCATCTCTGCAGCAGGATCCCATCATAAGTGGCTCTCTGAGAATTAGATCTTGGAAGGAAAGTGGCATCCTAGATGGCTTAAACACCCTAAAAAATTGGCCTGCACAGCCCTGTGATCCAGCTCACAGGTCATTGGACCAACCCTCTGGGCACATCCACACATGCAAGCATGTGCGCTTGCAGCAGCTCAAATAGAAGCAGTGCCAATTTGAGCTGGGACTTTTTGCCTCAGCGCACAAGCTTGGACATGCACTTTGGCGTGGAGCAAATTTTGCCACTTTGGGCAAAATAACCCTGCCCAGTTCCTCCCAGATCTGCAGTCAGGGGGAGCTAGAGCCTAGGGCCAACACCTGTGCTTTCCCCAGCAGTATAAAAAGCTGCCCTGTCCTGGCCCCATCCATACAAAAAGCTGCCTTGGCAAGCAGCTTGGGGCTACTCACTCTCAGGAGCTTTTGGGGGAGGAGCCTCTGGGAGGAAGTTAGTCATGCCCCTTCCTGCCCCAGGTTGCTGCTGCTGTGGCTGGTTGCTGCAAGCTTGGTCTCAGGAGCTTCTGGGGAGAACCTGGCCAGGCCCTTTCCTGCCTCTGGCTACTATTAGCTGCTGGCTTGGTCTCAGAGCTTTTGGAGTAAGTTTGCTGCACCCCTTCCTACCTTGGGCAGCTGCTGCTGCTGCTATTGCTGCCTCCCCCAGAGGGGGTCCTCTGCTAAATGCTGCTACCCCCATCAGGGAGGGACCCAGTGCACTGCACCACACCCCATCTTCTACACCCGTTCCAGTCTCCTGCCCAGCCCACCACCAAGCCACGGTTGGGGAACAGCCTGGGGAGGGAGCCTGCACTGCCTGTTGGCCCCTCCCACACCATCACTGCCGGAACCTAAAGGAACCTTGCCTGCCCCAACTGCCTTGGCAGACCACCTCCACCTTCACCTCCACTTTCACCAGAAGCACACCCTGAGTGGCTGAACTGCATGGCTCCTACCATCACTACTGCTGCTGCTGCTATTGTTTCTCCTGCTGCCCACTCTCAGGAGACAGGGAGATTCCCTAATGCACCACCTGACACCACACCTGCACTGGATCACTTCCTAATTGACTGACTGCTCCTACCCACCCCATTAGCTACCTCACTGCATCTGATCCTGATTTGTCTTCCTGCCTATTGCTCTGCTGCTGAGTGACCGGCTGCAGGCCTGAAGGATTTCTGGACAGATCTTCCACAAAGCCCCTCGACTGCTCCAGCCATCTCTTACACCTGCCTCAGCAGCCTTCCCTGTGTGTGTTGTTTTTTTGTTTTTGTTTTTGCCCTTGTGTGGTAAGTCCTGTGCTCCACTCCCCCTGACCTGGTGTTTGTTGTGTGGCTGTGTAAGCCAACTCCAGTTTCCTAGCCCTTGTGTGTGTGTTCTCCCTCCCCACCACATTCTCAAGCATAGGCCTCCCACTTCTTTTTCTCCTGTGGGGCTGTGGCTCAGTGAGCTTCAGCCCCTTTCCTCCCTATCCCCTTTCTGCCCCATAACCCCAGTCTGTCCCTACTAGATTCACCAGCCCTGCAGGACATTTTGTTTTTCTTTATTGTCTTCCCTAATCTCATGTGAAACAGTGGCAGGCAGTAACCTTCTGGGATGGCAGAGGCCCCCACAGAGCTTTCTGCAGCCCCCACTATGGGGGTGGATCCCAGCCAAGCCCCCAAGGGGATGCATGCCCCTGCAGCCTCCACTCCAGAAGAAGAGTCCAACCAACCTCCTCCAGGAGTGGAAAAACCTGAAGCCTCTGCTACAGCAGCAGGTGGGACTCCGGCAGGAAGCCAACAGGGCCAGGGGTCACCCCTGGCCAGACCCCTGCTGGAAGGGTTCCCAAGCCTCTTCTCCCATCATTAGGGATCCCCACCCCGTTCTAGGGGGCTGCAGAGCTCTCTCAATTCCAACCAGAGTCTGGGGTCTTAACGGACCAGGCAGTTCAGATGGTGCTGGAGGAGCCCTCTGAGCTCCAGGACCAGGAGGAGGATGCCTAAGAACCAGCAGGCTCCATGCCTGCTGGCCTCTCAGTCCCAGTGGTCCCCAGGGATGAGCTACTTGCGTTTCTTGACCATGACTGTTCTGCCAGCGAGGTACAGCTAGCCTTGGACCACTGGGGAGATTTTTGACAGCATCCTCGCCACTGTGAGGGTGCTGGTGGGGGAAGGCAAGGGGCCCAAAAGCTGCAATGCCCAGATCTGTAAGTTGGCTCGCAGTTTCACAGATGCTCTCTATGCATATGGGGGGGCACTATGTGAACCAGTGGGCCCCACACTGGGTGTTGAGATGTGCGAGGCCAATGCTGAACCATTTACTTCACCCCCCCCCAGTCATGAGGTCATTTAAGATCATGACCCTCAGAGTCCATGGCTGCAGGAAGGGTCTCTGGAGGTGCCGGGTGCTCTCCTTTCTTCATGTGGGGGGGTACACTATGGTATTTTTGAAGGAGACCCTGATGACTCCAGCTGATGAAACAAATTGGCGGCTGGAGTGGGGAGGCAGGGATTTTTTTAGTCACCTCTCAGCCACCTCATGTGGGGTGGCCACCCTGTTCTCTCTGGGCCTGCTGCTAGAGGTTTTCCAGGACATGGAGGTGGTGCCGGCCCACCTGCTTCACCTCTGCGTCCAGGTGTGGGGTCTGGTTCTGAATCTTCTGAATATGTATGCCCCTTTGAAGGACCTGGAGTTGGCAGATTTCTTTCACCAGGTGGCCACATATGTCGGCACCCTGAACTCTCGCGATTGCCTGGTCCTTGGCGGGGACTTTAATGTCACCCTAGATGCATGAGTCCAGTCAGAGAAGGAGTGGAACCAGGCCACCATGGGCATCCCCAGGGAGATCCTGATGGACTACTCCCTTGTGGATGTCTGGCATGCCTGTCACCCCACTGAACCCCCTGCCTTAACTTATGTGAGGGTGTGGGAGGAGCAGGCATGCCACTGCCAATTAGAATGGGTTTATATCTCTTTGCTGCACTTTGCCCAGGCCCACCCCTCTGGCATCCAGCTGACCTCTTTCAGCAATCACCACCTTGCCTGGGCCCAGGCCACACTGGGGCCTGAGCATCTGGGGGCAGCCTACTGACATTGAAATGTCAGTCTGCTGGAGGATGTGGGCTTCAGAGAGGCTTTCTGGCAGTTGTGGCTGGCCTGGCGGGAGCAACAGGCAACTTTCCCCTTGGCTCAGAGATGGTGGGATATGGGGAAGGTGCACATCCAGCTCTTTTACTGTGGCTGCACTCAGGTGCACACCCAGCAGAGGGAGACAGGCCACGAGCAGCTCGAGTGGGAAGTGCCAGAGCTGGAGAGGCACCTGGCCACTGACCCAACCAACCTGTCCCTCTGTGGAGAATGTTGGGAGAGGCAGGAAGAGCTTTGTGCTCTAGACAACAACCATGCCTGCAGTGCGTTTGTCCGCTCACGCATCCAGCTCCTTTGGGAGATGGACCACAGCTCCCACTTCTTTTATGCCCTGGAGAGCAGGTGGGGGGCCAAGAAGTACTTCACCTGCCTTCTAGCAGGTGACGGCAACCTCCTCATGGATCCAGGTGAGATGTGCCAGTGCGTATGGGCCTTCTATGAAGAGCTCTTCTCCCTGGATCCAACCAATAAGGCCTGTCAGACCCTGTGGAAGGGACTCCTGCAGGTCAGTGCAGGTGACTGGGACAGTCTGGAAGCTCCTCTCACTCTGGCTGAGTCTTTGGCCACCCTCCCGCTGATGCCTGGCAACAAGGCTCCAGGCATTGACAGGCTGACCTTGGAGTTCTACTGGGCTTTCTGGGACATCCTTGGCATGGACCTTGCTGTGGTCTGGGCTGAATCCGAGGGAAGTGGGGAGCTTTTCCCTGTCATGGTGACCCTCCTGCTGAAGAAGGGAGATCCCCACGACCTAAGGAATTGGTGTCCCATGTCCCTCCTTTGCATGGACTATGAAGTGCTAATGAAGGCCATCTCACTGTACCTGCAGTTTGTGCTGATGGACGTGATCCAACCTGACCAGATGTACACAGTACCCAGACATACACGTACATGGTTCCATTTTCAACAACCTGTACCTTGTTCAGGACCTCCTGGAGCTAGCGCACTGGGTAGACCTGTCTTTTGCCCTCCTATCCCTGGACCAGGAGAAAGCATTTGACAGAGTGGATCATGGGTACCTCACAGGCACACTGCGGGCCTTTGTCTTTGGGCCCTGCTTTGTGTGGACTCTCCAGGTGCTGTACGCCTATGCAGAATGTTTGGTCAAGCTCAACTGGACCCTGATGGAGCCCATCCCATTCCGGAGAGGGGTGTGTCAAAGCTGCCTGCTGTCAGACCAGCTGTACACCTTGGCTCTGTAGCCCTTCATCATTTTCATGCAGAAGCAGATGGTGGGATTGATGCTCCAGGAGTTGGCAGTGCAGCTGGTTCTGTCAACATATGCTGATGATGTACTCCTCATGGTCCAGGACTCAGGTAACCTGGCGTGGGTCGAGGCCTGCCAGGCATTGTACTTGGCAGCCTCCTCTGCCTGGGTCAACTGGGTCAAGAGCTTTGGCCGGGTGGTGGGTGGGCTCACTCCCACCTGTGCTCTGTGATCCTGCACTGGGGTGTGGGCTTGCTGCTTTACTTGGGGGGTCTACTTTTTCCCCCACAGACCCCTCCCTGCTAGAGAACTGGCACCAACTGGAGGCAAGGGTGGTAGAGTGGCTCTGGGCATGGGCAGGGCTCCTGTGACATCTCTCCCTGCATGGGAGAGTGCTGAACCATTTGGTCCTGTCCATGCTCTGGCACCACTTACACATCCTGCCTGCGCCCCCTGAGGTCCTGGTGGGACTCCATAGATGGGAGCTGGAATTTTTTGGCTGGGATGACACTGGTTCACTGTGCCTCCCCTTGCAGGAGGGTGGCCAGGGCCTGCTCAGCCAGGTCTTGGCATTCCACCTTCAGGCTCTGCAGTGACTGCAATATGGTGTTGGCAGCCACGCAGCATGGGGCCACTGGGGGCATGCTTTTCTCGGCCATTTCTGGGGGCTCTGATATGACTGGCAGCTCCTCAGCCTGCAGTGCTTCTCCTTGCAGGACCTGCAAGGGCTTCCAGATTTCTACCAGGACCTCCTCTGGGCCTGGAGGCTGGTCTATGCCTCCAGGTCCCCTGCAACAGTCACCCAGGGTGGCAGCCTGCTTGTCAAGCCCCTCCTCTGGAACCCCCAGCTGAAGGTGCCAATGGGCGAGGCGCTCCAGTTGTGACAGAGGTTGATCCTGGCTGTTGTCACCCATATTGGAGACCTCCTGGACTGTGATAGGGAGGAGTGGGTGGACCCCTCTGCTTTGGCCCCAGCTTTTGGTGCATAGGTCTACCCACCACATGTGCAACCTGCCGTCTGATCCAGGAGGTGAAATCTGCCCTACCTCCCAATGCCCTTGCCTTTTTTGACCAGGTGCGATGGTAGTCCCCACCCTGCTGTGTCCTCCAACCCACCAGAATTTGTCATGGGGCTGGTGCCTCACCTGGCTTCACAGCACTTCCCACTCCACCACCTGAGCCAGCTGGAGTGCACCAGACTGGTCTGCTTTTCCACCATCCATCGCCATCACCCCTACATGCTCGTGCATTGTACTGTCCATCATGCTGCCCTTGCTTCCCACCCAGACACCAAGTGGTGGGACCTGCTCATCAAGGGCATGGCTGGGGCACCCCAGTGGCTGAGTCTGTATTCCACTCTCATCCCATGAGCCACTGGGGACCTCAGCTGGTGGCTCCTCCATGGAGGTGAGCTTCACAGACACCCCAGTCTCCTGCCCCTTCTGCGCGAAAAGGAAGACCCTGGTGCATATGACCTTTGACTGCGCCAGACTGCAGACCCTCCACTTCCACCTCCACCTCCACCTCCAGAGCCTCCCCTTGAGGTTCTGGTTGAATTTCACCCCCGACCTTTTTGTTTTTGGTCACCCCATCCATGACTCCACCAAGTCTCAGGACCTTCTGGTCAACCTCCTCATGGCCCTGGCCAAGTGGGCCCTGTATTTGACCAGGAAGGAGGCTCTGGCTAGGAAGATGCCCAGAGAATCTGGGGCCACTTTCCTCTCACTTGTCCATGCATGTATCCCGGTGGAACACCAGTGGGTGGCATCCACCAGCTCTTTGGGTGCCTTTGAGGACTGGTGGGTGCAGCCAGAGGGAGGGAGGGGCTCTGTTCAGTGTCCCCCTCTGGCGCACTTATTTTCATGTTTTGACCCTTTCACCCACATGACACTCTTATCCTCTTTTTTTGCCTTTTTTGGCCCAAGAATTCTGTTGTATCTTTCACCCATTGGCTCCACACCGTAGGGGCTATTAGTTAGCTAGGTGGGCCTTAGATCCCATGATACTTGAAGGATACAAAGAGACAGGAGCTTCTGGGACCCAGCCAATTGATACCTGGGGATACTACCCCTTGTGCCAGCTGGACTGCTGCAGCAGCATCCCAAATCCATTTTTTAAAATACCCCCAAATCCATGTTTTTCCATAGTTAAAACAAAAAACCACACACACCCATCTAGAGACAGCATTCAGTTGGGTAATGCTTTATTGGTATATGTACAATATTAGAGCAATATGTAATCCTACCATTGTCTCTATCATCATGAAAAAATATATTCTAAATCTGTTGATGTGGGCTTTTGGTTTTCTTAACACATGATGGGTGTGTGATGGGGGATGTGGTGTTTGCAGGAAAGGGGTAAGAAGGGATGTCGGGGAAGTTGGGTGGATGTGTGTGGAGGGTTGTGGGTTGGTTTGTGGATAGGTGTGGGGCAATTTCTGGGGGGCTGTAGGTGTGAGGGACTGTATATGGGGGCTGCTACAGAGGGGTAGGTCCCCTGGCCCCCACAGGGTGCAGCCCCCTCAGCACATGGAATGCCTCCCCACAGGTTCCCAGCTTCCCCCTGGCGGGCCACAGCCCCTATTCTCCCCAGGGCCCCAGCTGGGTTCTGCCACCCTTGGGACAGGCTCTGCCACCCAGCCAGGCTGGGCTCGTGGTGACAGGACTCAGCATGGCATGCAGGGACTGCTTACCAGGCCCAGCCAGGTCCTGGGGTCTATCTGAAGGCCAACTGGACTGGGCCTATGGCAGCAAGACCCAGCGTGGCATGAGATCCCTGCGGACTGGGCCCAGCTGGGTCCTGCCCCCACTTGGAGCCACTCTGCCACCCAGCTGGGCCATTACTATAGCGGCAGGACCCAGCCCAGCATGTGGGGACCACACAGAGCCTAGCCAGGTTCTGCCGGCCCTGGGTCAGCTGGTGCCACCAGGCTAGGCCAGGCAGCTTGAGCAGGCTAGGGCCAGCTTGGCTCTGTGTGGTCCCCAGGCCAAGCAGCACCAGCAGCCCCAGGGCCAGCAGTCCTGGGTCAGTTCTGCCTGGTCCCCGCTTGCTGGGCCGGGTCCTGCTGCTATAGGAACAGCCCCACCGGATGGTAGAGAGGCCCCAACGATCGCACAACCCAGCTGAGCCTGGCACGCAGGGACTGTGTGCCGTGCTTGATCTTGCTGCCATGGGCCTGGCCTGGCCAGGCAGCAAAGGGGCCCCAGGACCCAGGTGGGCCAGGCACGCAGCACATGGGCCCCAGAGCCAGCCACATGCCACATCCCACCTCTGCCTCACTGTGCCTGTGGGGATGTGAGGACCCAACTGAACGCCATGTGGCTCTCTAGTCTGGCTTTGCACCAGAGTGGGTCACACTGCTTTGGGAGGTGCAGCTCCTGTGTGTGCCTCCCAGAGCTGTGCAACCTGCTCTAGTGCAAAGCCAGACTAGTGAACTGCACCAATCAGGGCCAGGTCCTCACCCTTCAAAGCCCTAGGGACATTCCCCCCACCATTCCCCAAACTGCCCCACATCCCCCTACCACTGCTCACCCACCCACACCCATGAACCCCCTCTTCACTTACCTTGGACAGCGCTGGGGGCCAGGGACAGCAGAAGCACCAAAAAGATGCTCTGGCCAAAACCAGAGCATCTCTTTTGGAGGACCGACTCCTTGCTGGCTGCAGGCATGGTCTGGAACCATGCCTTGCTCTGCTGTATTGCATAGTGATTTTTCAAGATCCCTGGATATCATGGGGTCTAATTTTCTCCCCGCACTGCAAACTTGCAGCACAGGGAACATTTTTTCATTCCTGCATGTGCCTCTTGTCCCACCTCAAAGGGGTTTGAGGCAGGGCAAGAGGCACGTGCACACTCATCTGGACATGCCCTATATGTTGGTCCTGACCCTGGGTGCTGCCCTTGAATAGCTGCCATGGTGGACACATGGTTTTAGAGAGAACACCATAAAAGTATTCATTAATTTAAAATACTTTCTGGATCTACATCACAGAACCTTTCCATTTCTATGCAAGATACTTCCAGGAAGAGCTTTAATCACTTTTAGCTTCTAGCAGTATGGCTGTTTCCAGCAAAAATAGATGTTGCTGGTGGGCTAAATGGAGGTCAAGGAGACTGAGTTTAGACCAAAAGCAAAAAGAATCTGAATGGGAAAGCCCTTGGGTTTTGGGAGATCCATGAGGTTAGTCAGTGGATCCTCTACTCTCATCTATGCATAGACAAATGTAGTGAGAAGACCTGAGAGAAAATTCAGTAAGCTGAAATTAATTACTTGTGTATCGGGCAGAATTTGGTTGTTAGGGATTAATTTGAAAGTTCCTAGATATTTTTAAAAGTCTTTGCCTGCTTCAAAAAACAGGAAGTTCTGTTTAGATAGATTGAATATAGGATCATGACATTAATTAGGGGTCTTTTCTCAAGATAAATGCAGGTAGCTCGTTAACATTAATGAGAATATGCTTTCCATAGTAAAGGGAGAATAAATAGACCCCAAAAACATATATATATCTCAAATAGAAAAAGAGCAAAATCTTGTTATATTGGTTAAGGTCAATGAGAGCTTGTAAGGAACAGATGCAGAAAATTACTTTACATATAAAATATTGAACTTTGAAAGCCTTGTGAAAACAATCCTGGCACTATAATTACATTAACTTTTTGCCTAAGTGGTTTTTTTTAATGTTTTGCATTAAGTACTTAAATGCTGTCAATGAACTCAGAGTTTCAATAGAGAAGTAAAGAATCTGATATTTAAGAACCCAATTCTGAGTCTGACTCAAATGAAAAAGTTAGGGATGGAATTTTATAGCAACTTCTGAGTGGTATGAGGGTGCAACTTCATTGGTAATAGGCCCTCTGGCCAGAGACAGGTAATAGTTAGTTAAACAGAAAAGGCTCCAGTGCTGTCATTTCTGCAATTACCCTTGCCTTTCTCTGGCAACTTAGAGGCTTTATTAATGGCTGATAAGGGAGTATGTTTGGCTCATTTTACCTTATTTCTTTACTGTCCATCATGTTAGATTCTTCTCCTCTCCTTGTCATTGTCACACTGAGAATGTTTTCCAATATACAAAATTATACTCTGTAGTGCACTTAATTAGATATTAACTAAGTCATTGCTTCTCCAGTGCATACCTACAATCCCCTCTACAAAGCAGTATGAAATCTCTTCATTAAAAAACAAAAAACAAAAACAACCCAGGTGCCTATATTGTTGCAGAAAGTTAATATTCTGCTCAATGGGTGAATCTTCATATAATGTTATGTTGCAGTAGCAATGCACTATGGCAGTGTAGTATCTGTGGGCAAGAACTATGATGCCGCAGCTACATCGCCATAGCAATGTGCTCCCTCATTATAGCACAGTGGTATGGCAACATAGCAGCTAAAAATAACCATGTGCCACATACACAGTGCAGTACAGGCTGTTACTGCACCATCATTTAGTACTTGAAGTACTAAATAATGGTGCAGTGTAGACGTGCCCAATTTATTCTGAATTTGTTTCTGATTTTGGATAGCAAAGCACAATCTATACATTTATTCTCAAGAGAAAGCGTTTATCTGATCAAGAGAGGTACATGAAATGATTCTTCAATAACTTAAATGCTATGCTTCAATCACTGCAAAAATATCAGGGTCCATAAACATGAATATGTATCCATCCACCATTGCTTTCCCCAACATTATATATGCTATGTATTAAAAGCTTTTTCACAACCAATTCCTGAATTAGAATACAAGTCAACAGCCACCATCTTTAGGAAGTCTATTTCCCATGCCATATAGAAAGTATAAGCTCTCAAAACTTGTGAGACAAAGGTAAGTGTACACAAAAGGGAATCATTATTGTATTTATCTCTCTAACATACCACTTATCGCTAACACGTTTTTCTAATGTTAGGTGGCAAACAACATCTAAATCCCATTCAAAAACTTGAACCAGCTTTGTTTTATGGAATTTTAGTATAATTCAGTTTTACCTTCTAGTAACAAAGTTATAGTTGACAGATACAGCAGAACTGAGTAAAGTTCAGTTACCTAAAACTGACAGAAAAACGGTGTTTCAGTTAGCATCGTATCTATGGTTCTTCCTCCTCTCTAGGTGTCCTATATTGATTCAGTTACTCTCTTCACCTTATATATACACATTTCCTCTTTGATACAATCAGGACCTTCTGTTATATAGATTATCCAATCAATTTTTACTGCATTTATGTCTTAAATTTCTAAGAACAATTCAATGCTTCACCACACACTCACACACCTCAGATACCACCCATTTCTATTTTGGCTTGTGTAACATTCTCCTGTTTATCTTTGTTTCACAGAACATGCAAACCACCCACAAGGGTTAAATGGGTCTTGGAGAGCAAACTGTCATTTAGCACAAGTCTAAACATTAGCTACATTTCTTGCTATGAATACTAAAGCGGGTGACAATTCTTCTTTAGCTTAGCATTAAAGCCATCATTACTGATATTCTGTCTACATAAGCATAACTAATAAAAATCAACACAAAACGTAAGTCACATGACCCATCATCTTCTGTTATGCAACAAGTTTGGAAGCCTACAGAGAACTTACATAACATTTGTAAAAAACAGGTTAGTCAATATCTCAGTAGAAATACACTGATTCTTCAGAAGATGATTCCTAAGAATGGTACCAAAAGCTTTCTAGTTCACACAGAATTAAAGTATTTATTAGAACTCCCCACAGTGTAGTTCCTGAACATGAAAAATCATTTCATAAAACGGGGTGAATCCCCCTCCCCAGAATCTCTTGAGAAATGAGGATAGTAATATGCACACAAATACACATACATACACACATGCTTTTTGCCTAATTATTTCATGCAAAGATGATTCTGTACCAGGAGTGGGCAAAATGTGGCCTGGAGGCCAGTTGTGGCCCACCTGGCCATTCTATCTGGCCTGTGGGGCCTCTAAAAAATTTAGAATATTAATATTTATCTGCCCTGGGTTGCCTGCCATGTGGCGCTTTGTGGCTTGCCAAAACTCAGTAAGCAGCCCTCTGCCTAAAATAATTGCCTGCCCCTGTTCTATACCTATGGGCTTTTTTTTTTTCTTGACACTGCTGGTAGCTGCACCTAAGAAATAATCCAGTCAGTGAGACTAAGGCTCTGTTTGATGAAAGAACTTAAGTACAGACACAGTTTAAAAACCAGTGGATACATCAGTTAATGTTTTGCTAAAATAGAGCCTATACCATTCAATATATGAATAATTTGCGTTGTTCCACATTCACACTCTCAATAATCAGTACTTTGTTATTGTAGCTGGATTTACTGGAGCTGAAAAGCACTAGCATAAATTCTTTCTGAATAAGGACCTCTGTTGAGAGGAAAAGCAAAAGAACAAGTTTCCCCATACATAGTACTCTGTTTGGTATCTCTCACCACAGATCATGATAAAAAGTGCTTTAGACACCCATGCTACTTCTCTCTCTCCGTTGCTCATGCTTTTTTGCTGATTCATGCAACGTGTATTTGCTCTGCTATAGCTAAGTCTCTGCAAACTCATTTCCTAAGTGTGTTTGTGTGGGGAGTTGGGGATGGGGACAAAGATATTTTAAAACATTTTTAACTGATTTTTTAAAAGTACAATATAAAAATCAGAATATATACAAACATATAAATTGGTGACGTGTAGGGGGTGCACGCAGGTGCATGTGCACCCCCTAAGATTGGCCATGTATCCCCTGGAAGCACAAGCTGTGATACTAGTTTCACCACTGGCTCAGCAATTGGCCACTGGGGGACCTCTCCCCGGTTGGCAATTGGCTGCTAAGGGAACCCCCTCTCAGTGATCTGGTGCCCCCCAGACTCATGAAGCACCACTTGCCCATGCATATATACATACATATATACACACATGTACACTAGCTAACTGCCTCTCAAGAATGACAGATTTCAGGGAGTGTTTACACGCACCACCCCCTCACTCCCTGCTCACCCTTAGGGGCCAGCCATGGAAAGAATCCTCCAACATCACTGCATCCTCCTCCAGCCTCTGGTTTAGGGGCTATCTCTCTCCACATGCCTCTACCTCACAGTGGGGACTCTCCCTACCTCCCCTCCCCACTGCCTCCCCCTCCCTGTTAGCTGTTGTCCGGGCAGGGCAGTGTGGGTGCACTGACACCATGATCCACCCTCCCCTTCCCACTTCCCTCCCTTTCTTACTTCTCTACCACCCTGCCCTGACAACAGCTACCACCATGACCCCCCCCTTCACCTCCCCC
>NW_017729029.1:29125447-29154408 GCF_001723915.1 Gavialis gangeticus | reverse complement strand
CCCCATGCCTGCCGGGGCCTGTGCAGCCTCCCTCCCTCCCCATCACCTCCCCCTCCCTGCTGGCTGTTGTTGAGGCCCCCTTCCAACTCCCCTCCCACCCTGTCCACCACCCAGCCCTGACAACAGCTGCCACCATGTTCCCTTCACTTATCCCTATCCCGCTTCCCTTCCTCCCTCCCTTCCTGACACCTTCCCCTCCCTGCCGGCTGTTCTGGGGGGCATTGGAGATGGGCAGCAGGAGGGCACTGCCACTGTGACCCCCCCCCCCACTGCTTCACCCTCAGGAAGGGAAGCGTAGGGAAGCCCTGCTGCTCAGGTGGCTGGGGTGTATTACCATTCATGATGACACAGGAGGCATGAGAAAGCATAGGACATTCACCATCAACAAATGCTACAAGTAATAAAAAATCCAATTAATAAAACATCAATAAATTGATAAAAATAAATTAATAAAATTAATAAAAAATCCTATTAATAAATCAATAACATTGATACAAATTAATAAAAATCCAATTAATAAAAAATCTCACATGCACGAGGCCTATGCATACCAAACAGTGGGATCTACACAGACTACTCAAGGAATCAGTTATCATAGATTTGAAAAGCTGTATTATATCTTTTTTTCAAAAGCAATATTACTGGACAAAATCTGAAAAAAGCGGGTGGGGATTGACAAATAAGTATACAATTAATTATTCCATATAATCATCTTTCTATAATTTCTTGTTATTTTGCACAAAAAAATTCCTTTCTTGTGCATCACACTTATTTTATAAAAAGTAAATAGATAATTAATTCAAAATTGGCTTCAAGTACAAAAAAGGTCTCATAACTGAATAAGAAACCTTTGAGATGTACTCACAGAGGATAATTAAGTCTGCCCACATTCTATTCATACATTCTATTCATGATCTTGCAGCTTTTTAGTCATGCTAAGATTATGGCAGGATAAATGTTTATTCAGATCATTGGTGTGTGCATATTATCCTTTGAAAAAATGCAGTATGTCAATTTTATACTAACAGATATGATATTTAGCACCATTTTATCATCAAAGCTGGACCTAAAACAGTGGGACGAGTGAGCTTCATAGTTTATATCACAGAAAGTGCAGAATGGAAGTTATCTTTCTGAATGTGATTAACTGAAGAGACAACAAAATTGTAATTAGTTTCCACCACCTTTGTAGTCTATTTTTATTAAATATAACTTTCCTAACATAGGCAATATGCTGGAAAAAAAAGTTTAAACTATAGTATTTTAAATTAATAATAATATTGCCTTTTTTAAATCTTCATTTTTTTTAAGTAGTAAAAAGATTTGCCTATCCATGTATCTCTCTCTCCATTCTATGCTGTGCTCATTACCTATAAAAGAACAGACTCCAAAAACATAAAACTTTATCATTAGGGCTCTTGAAACAGATACAAATGATCTGTATGGACATGCTAATGATTCCTTCAGAAACGTATAGTTTTGGAATAAATCTTGGGGTATGCTCGGGACCTTCAATTCCAATCGGTTGCTCACCACTTTTCATGATCTGACAAATGCCTCAAAACCAAAACCTAGAATGAGGATGTGGAGGATACCTTAAGGCCCTAATTATTTCTAAAGAGTATTGAACAGCACATACCTGTCTGACTCTTTCAAGTACCCCTTTTATATTATGTTTTTCCTGCATCAGTGAAGTATTCCTGTTTTTTAAAATACAAGGAGGAATGATTGGGCATAACATTGTTTTATTACCTTGCCAGAACCTCCAAAAGAGAAACAATAAACTACTTAATATTTTCACATGCTCTAACCTTTTACCTGCATCAAATGACATTTACTTTAATACTTTTTCTGTGCCTTCTTCTCTTCAATAAATTTATATTAACTAATACTACACAGCACTTTCTATTGATAAATATCAAAGTGCTCTCAAAGGTCAGTAATTACTAACATCCTAGTTTTATGAATGAGAAGCTGTGGCACAGATAGTGTGATGCCTATATTGGTTAGATATGTCCACTTAGGTAGTAGGCCACTTGTACATGTGACAGGGGTTTAGCCTTTCAGGGTTCCATTCTGTGCTAACTAAATTGAAATGGTGGGTTTTATTTTTTCCATCACTTTGTACACATCATTGCTCTTAAATCCCATAAAATATTCAGTGTGCACAGTATGTTCACAGTAAATTAGTGCAGGGGGCACTGCAGAACAATTGATCCTACTGATCTCTTCATACTAAATTACAGCAGGGGTGCCTATAGCTCACAGCAAGCTGATATGTACAGATAACCAAAAGTGGTGTGATTTGATTAATTTAGATAAGTTTATTAAGTAGCATTTCAATACTTCCATTATTTTCATTATTTTATACATATTTTTACAAATTTATTTTTATTTTTTCACCAATATTTTTATTTTTTAAATTTCTTTTATTTTTTATTAATTCATATCTTTATTTTTATTCTTATTTTTTATTTTCCTATTTCTTTTTCATCAAGTACACATTATTTCATGTGTAAATCCACTTGTTTTTATTATTTAACTTGAACAGCCACCACTACAAACAGGGTGCTGGAATTCTCTTAACACTTATGTGCACAAATCTGCACTCTGTGAATTACTTAAACATATATATATATTCCTCCCATGCATATTGGAGTGTTGTAGTGCACCAGTTGGAACTCCAATAATGCATTCCCTCCATTATTTCACAGGGGTTCCCTATTCCAGTCAGGGGAAGGTGGGTCTGAGCAGAGACATTTCACCACCCATAAAACAAAGCAAAGAAAAACCTTGAGACTTGAGCCCTCTCTGGCCCCCCCGTCCATCACCAGCGTCCCTGCAACCCTCCCCCCACACTAGACACAATGTACTTATGAGACAGAGAAAAGTGTTGCAATTAAACTTTTAATTTTACTTATATAGTTTCATAGTTTCTAGGGTCGGAAGGGACCTGAGCAGATCATCTAGTCCGACCCCCTGCCGTGGCAGGAAGAGCACAGGGGTCAAATGACCCCAGTAAGGTGGTCATCCAACCTCCTCTTAAAAACCCCCAGGGTGGGAGCCTGAACCACCTCACTTGGAAGCTGGTTCCAGACTCTAGCCGCCCTGACCGTGAAGTAGCGCCTCCTGATGTCCAACTTAAACCTTCCCTCCGCCAGCTTGTGACCATTGTTCCTGGTCACTCCTTGCGGCGCTCGGGGGAACAGGGACTCCCCCAGCGCCTGCTGATCCCCCCTAACCAGTTTATAACAGGCCACAAGATCCCCCCTCAGCCTTCTCTTTTGAAGGCTGAACAGGTTCAGGTCCCGCAACCTTTCCTCATAGGACCTACCCTGCTGTCCCTTGATCATATGAGTGGCCCTCCTCTGGACCCTCTCGATGCTGTCCACATCCCTCTTAAAGTGCGGCGCCCAGAACTGGACGCAGTACTCCAGCTGCGGCCTGACCAGTGCCGCATAGAGGGGGAGGATCACCTCCTTGGACCTGCTCGAGATGCATCTGTGGATGCACGACAAGGTGCAGTTGGCCTTCCTAGCCGCCTCCCCACATTGCCGACTCATGTTCATCTTGGAGTCAATAATGACTCCCAGATCCTTTTCCACCTCTGTGCTGACAAGAGGGGAGTTCCCCAGCCTGTATGTGTGGTGCCTATTGTTCCTCCCCAGGTGCATCACCTTACACTTGTCCGTGTTAAACCCCATCCTGTTCTCCTCCGCCCATCCTTGTAACCTATCTAGGTCTAACTGTAGCCTGTTGCTCCCCTCAACTGTGCCCACTTCCCCCCACATCTTAGTGTCATATAATCACTCAGTGGTAACTTCTGAATGGTTTAGCATTCACCACTGAAAGATTGGTGGACTACAGATCATCCTTACCATCTGCAGCAGCCAGAATGTGTGGCCAGGCAATTCTGCACAATAGCTACCCCACCAGTGTTTGCATGCTGATCATAGGTGGCACAGTGCCTTCTCTGCCCATGTCTCTGTCTGGCCGTTGCCTCCTGCACTTCCTCAGAACAGGAGTCACTGAAAATCTCCCCCCAGTCTCACAAATATTGTAGAGAATACAAGCTGCCACAATGAATGCCATAATATTTTCTGGCTCCACCTGTAGCTCAGTGATTTCCATCATGCTTTCAGATGTCCAAAGGCACATTCAACAGTCATCCAGAATTTGCTTAGGTGGTAGTTGAATAGTCTTTAGCCCATCAGTAACTTGTCTTCCATATGGATTCATGAGCCAGGGCAGGAAGGGGTAAGCTTAAGGGTACTTAAGGAACTGGCAAGCATCATAGTTCTGCCACTAGCACTGATCTTCGAGAACTCATGGCACTTAGGCAAAGTGCCTGAAGATTGGAAGAAGGCCAATGTGGTGCCTGTCTTCAAGAAAGGGAGGAAAGTATATCTGGGGAACTATAGGCCCATCAGCCTGACCTCTATCCCAGGGAAGATCTTGGAAAAAATCAAAGAGACCATTATTGACAAACTGGCTGAAAGCAACATCCTGAGGGATAGCTAGCATGGGTTTGTTGCAGGTAGGTCTTGCCTGACCAATCTTATTTCCTTCCATGACCAGGTGACACATCACCTGGATAAGGGAGAAGAGATTGACATCATATATATTGATTTAAAAAAAGCTTTCGATCTGGTATCCCTTGATCATCTCATAGAAAAATTAGCCAACAGCAGCCTTGACTACATCACAGTCTGCTGGCTGGGGAATTGGCTCTGTGGTCAGAACCAGAGAGTGGTAGTTGATGGAAGTCAATCATCATGGAGTTCTGTGACCAATGGGGTCCCCCAAGGTTCTGTCCTTGGGCCTATTCTTTTCAACATCTTCATTAATGATGTGGACATTGGTATCAGAAGCGGACTGGCCAAGTTTGCTGATGACACCAAACTTTGGGGTAAAGCGTTCACACCTGAGGACAAGATGGTGATCCAGGCTGACCTTGACAGGCTTGGAAAATGGGCAGATGAAAACCTGATGACCTTCAACACCGAAAAATTCAAGGTACTCCACGTTGGAAAGAAAAACCCACAGAATGTTTATAGGCTCGGCAGTGCTACGCTTGCTAGCACCATGGCCAAAAGGGACTTGGGGGTCATGATTGACCACAAGATGAATATGAACCACCAATGTGATCTGGCAGCTGGCAAAGTGAGAAAACTCTGGCTTACATCCATAGATGCTTTTCTAGCAAATCCCAGGATGTCATCCTCCTGCTGTACTTGGCCTTGGTAAGGCCGCAGCTGGAGTACTGCTTCCAATTCTGGGCTCCACAATTTAAAAAGGATGTGGAGAAGCTTGAAATAGTCCAGAGGAGAGTCATGTGCATGATCAGAGAGCAGGAAAACAGGCCTTATGATGAAAGGCTGAGAGATATGGGACTCTTCAGCCTGGAAAAGTACAGGCTCAGGGGGGACCTGGTGGCTACATCATATAAGGGGTGTACATCAGGATCTAGGGGAATGCCTGTTCATTAGAGCATCCCAGAGGATGACAAGGTCAAGCAGTCACAAACTCCTCCAAGACTGTTTCAGGCTGGACATAAAGAAGAACTTGTTTACTGTCCGAGCCCCCAAGGCCTGGAACAGACTGCTGCCAGAGGTGGTGCAAGCACGTACTTTGGACTTCTCTAAGAGTCAACTGGATGTTTATCTTGCTGGAATCTTGTGACCCCAGATGACTTCCTGCCCCTGAGGCAGGGGGTTGGACTGGATGATCTTCTGAGGTCTGTTCCAGCCCTAACGTCTAGGAAATCTATTAAATCTATGAAGCTGTATCCACTATGATAATCAGGGGGGAGGTCATGGGAACACCACAGGCTACTGCATTGGGGACCCTGAGCACATATTGTCCTTCCTCCATTGTGCCAGGCAGTGGCAAGTTTTGAAAGACATGTACTTCATGAGCACTGTCTGCCCAGCCTGTATAAATGTTAGTGAAGCATCCTCAGTGATCATCTACAGGCTGAAAGGTCACTGAGGTAAATCCCTTCCTGTTGGTGAATGACTGACTCCCCCGGGATAGGGATAGGACTGGGATGTGTGTGCTGTCCAATGAACCCACAGTTATGGAACTCCATGGCCCTGAAGCCTTCAACAACTTCCTTAGGGTTATGGAGACAGATGAAGATGTTCACCGTGATGTCCCAGAGCAGCTGGCAAACCTCATGTACCACCATCCCATCATGCAAGAAGCCATGCCAGACTGCTTCCCAATGAAAAGGAGGCTGGTAGGGGTGTCCAATTTCATGATGGTCATGGCCACCTTCTTTTCTAGTGTGATGGGGTGACTCGTGACAGTGTCCTGGTGCTCAATGTGTGGTGACAACATACAACTATGTGCAAAACTGTGTCCCTCCTCATGCAGAAGGTCTCGAGCCACTGATGATCATCCCAAGTCAACAGTATGCTGCTTTCTCACCAGAGCTGATCATGTGGGCCCAGACCCAGTGATCATTGTTCTGTAGGTTGATCCGCAGAGCCCTGTCAACCTCGAGATCCATATCTTCCTCTTGGTTCTCTGACTCCAGCCAATGGCCCACTGACTGGTATAGCTAGGCATGAGAAACTGCTACCATGCATTGATTCCTCTGTAGAAGGCCCATCATAACCTGCATTGAATTCAGTAGCAGTATCTCTGCATTATGAGTGCCTTCATTTTCTGGCTGGATGCCCCCAGGGCATCCAACAACTTCTAGTTCTCCTCGCAGATTCCATTAGGAATCAGCAAAGTCATCTTGTTATGTAGAAAACAACAGTTACTGTGTTGCAACACCTGCTTTTGCTAAAGGGGTTGACTAGATAGAGCTTTTGAATAGGGTCATTAGCATTATAATATCCACGTTCTTTAAATTTCAGTCCATTGGGTTCCTGTAACTACCGCTCCTGTACACCTCTCTGCATGGACAGGGTTTTTTTGGGTGCAGGTACAGAAGAACAGGGCCTCCCCCATGGCTGCTGTGCCATGCCTGGCATAAAGAATCCTGACCCTGCCTGCCAAGCAGAATGGGTTTTTCTCTGAGCATTTAACACCATTGACAACATATACAGGGTGCATGGGGGTGCCGGTGCATCCCCTGACTGGCCACGCTCACCACTTAGATGATGGGCAGGGGGGCAGGTGGAGCACCAGTGCCCCCCCTCTAAGCTCTGGCTGCTCGCTGCAGTTGCTCCCACAAGTGGCTGCAGCCACTCCTGGAAGTGGCTGCAGCGATCAGTTACGGCAATCAGCTGTCATGGGATTGGCCCTGGGGCAGCAAGATCAGACACAGGGGGATCCCGATCAGTGGGACTGGTGGCAGGGGGGGCACATGTCCCCCCTGACCAAGGCAGCACCAATCACCCATGCTTAATACCTGATAAGAATTTAATGGCTCCCCAAAGTTCCCTTGCTTTCCAGACAGCTGTCCATCTGTCAGTCTTTGCAGTAAAAGGGGAGGTGAGGTCTGGCCCTGTTGGGTGTGTTCTGCTCTGAATATTTAACACTTAATAGTAGTTTAATGGGTCCCCAGAGTTCCCTGGGCTGCTTTAACATTCTCTTTTGAGAGACACATATCAGCAGTTCTTGGTTGAACAGCTGAGAAGCATACATGTATCAACCCAGCAGACATCCACCGACCCTAGCCCCCAAAATCCCTGTTCATGCATGGCAAAATAACAAGGTACACAGTGACCCATGTGTCAAGACACTAGCTGACAGACTGGCCTCCTGTCTGGGAGCCTGCCTGCCCCTTCTCTGGTGTTGAGCAGGCACAAGCCTTGGGGCCAGTTTGTGCCTGAAGCCTGAGTCACCAGGATGAACCCGGAAAAGTGACCATCCTCCTGGAACTACAGGTCAGCTTCAGGGGGGTCTGCACACTGAAAAAAAAGGTTATGATACCTGCAGGCTAGTATTCACCATTTTTAAACTGTGTGCCTACTTACTGCTTTTAACAGCAAAAAACCCCACTCCCAGCAGCCCACATAAAGTGGGCCATCAGTTATTAATTGTGCGCATTAACCTCAAACCCTGAACTAGGGGAACAGGACACACCTTTTGCCAGCACAGGTCATTATTATTCCATTGAGTGGTTTCACAAAACCAATCACAGCATTAACCCCTTGTTAGATGACCAGCATTCAATAACATGCTTCACTGTGTGGTATTTCTATAATAGCACTGAGAGGGTCAGGATACACCACTCACTATATTATCCCTGATAATGGAGAAGGGACACTGGTTGATCTCCAAAAGAACCTGAGATCATCCCAATCCGCAACCCCCCAACACACCCTGGGGACATTTGCACACCCACCAGACCAAGTGAAATAAGAGATGACAACCACAGATCAGTGTCTTTGAATTCTTCATTTAATAAAATAATTATAAAATGTTAGCAGTAGATTGATTCATGTCAGGCTCTGCAGCTATACCTGGTGTCCTAAAACATTCATTACACACAAATACCTGCAAAAAGGGAAAACACTACACAAAAACTGTAGTGACACCTGGTGGTCAAAGGGGCTCACTACACATCATTCAGTGAATTGCCATGTACACATGACAGATTAATGGTTGCACCATTGCAAGCTGTGTCATTGCAAACTAAACTACATTGGGATGTGGTTTAGTTTGTGATGACATGAACTAATTTAAATCACCAAAAACTCATGTACAGGTAAAGTGTGATGCTATTAAGCCACAAAGGGAAATTTTTGTTATGTGTACATTGTCTGGGCATCACATGTACAAGCATCCATAGTTTCTAAGAGCTGTAAAACCAAAGGGTCACAAGTTAGGCATTTGAAAACTGAGGCATGTTAAAATAGAAGCTGTTTGTAAAAATAAACAAACAAAAAAACCCTCAAACCATTAATCTTTTTACCTTGTTAAAGTAAGTGAGTTTGTCAGTTGCAGAAACAGCAATTCTCCTACATTTAGGTGTTATGCCTTCTAGCTAATAAAAAGTCAGTATTTCAAAATTTCTAGACAATGCAATCTTTTACAAGAAAAATCTTTAGGACCAGATCATGTCATCAGAATCCAGGAATGAAAATATTTGCATTTGTGCTTTAATCCCCATTAATGGAAAACTTACAGAAAAATAGAAGTACATAAATTTATTATCCTTATGCAATTATACTTTAGTTACCGGCATTACATAAATTATAATGAAAAATGCACTTGCCTTCTTTCTATTTACATTGTCTTTTTGACTCCACATTTAATAAATATATATTTTTAAACTTTGAAACTCATGTAATCTGGAGAGATGATTCACAATATGTCCCTGATTGGGTAATTATTAATCCTTAAACAAATGTTTAGCAAAAAAGGAATTTATTTTTGAAGGGAAAACATTAGTGATTTTTTAAAAAGAAGGTATATTCTCTGCACAAAGGAATCTATATAAAGTAGAAATTATGATTTTGTTGGTATTAGATCAAAAGACTAATAAAATCTTGATAGCACATAGTTTGCATTATTATATACTTATTAAACAAAAACTTTAAAAGTATTTCAGAGAACAGTTACTAACTATAGAAAAAGAAAATCTGTTGTCAGAGTGCAAGTTATTTTTTTGCAGAGTAAGGTGGTTCCAATAATTGTGATCTGCATAAATTTCTTTAAATTTATCAAATTTATTATCTCATAGGTAGAACTGGCTGGATCATTAGGCAAAAAGTGTAATTCTCAATGGATGAATGTCTAGTTGGCAGCCAGTATCAAACAGCGTGCCTCAGGGGTCAGCATCAACAATCTGGAAGTTGGGATGGAGTGCACCCTTTGCAAGTTTGTAGCTGACACCAAAAAAGGGGGAGTAATAGATATGCTAGAGGTTAGGACAAGGATTCAGAGTAACCCCTAGACAAATTGGAGGATTGGACCAAAACAGAATCTCATGATGTTCAGTAATGATGATTGCAAAGTCCTACACTTAGGACAAAACAATCTCATGCACCACTACAGCATGGGGACTGGCTGGTTAAGCAGCAGCTCTGCAGAAAAGGACCTGGGGGTTACAATGGACAATAAGCTGAATAGGAGCCAACAGTGTACAAAGGCATAACAACATACTTACTGGACTGCATTAGTAGGAGTGTTGTAAGCAGATCAAGGGAAGTGAGTCTTCCCCTGTATTTGGCACTGGTGAGGCCACATCTGGAGTACTGTGTCCAGTTTTGCACCCCCCCCACACACACACACAGAAAGGATGTGAACAAATTGCAGAGAGTCCAGTGGAAGGTGACAAAAAAAATGGTTGGAGGCCTGAGGATAGGACTTATGAAGAGAGGCTGAAGGAACTAGGCTTATTGGCTGCCTATGCACATGCTCAGTTGTGTGTGGGGGGGGGCACATTTTAATTACAGCAGTTCTAAGATAATTGTTCTAATTAAAACAACTCACTGTCATGTGATTGCACCCTCCGAGTTTTAAAAAAATGGCTGCAGGATGCTTTATCTCAACTTCTTTTGTTGAGGTTTAGATAAATCACCGCATGGCCATTTTTTAATGTGTGGAGGCTTATACACATAATAGTGAGGCCACACTGGAGTGTTCTAATTAGAATGTGAACCAGCACATGTATAGCAGCCACTTAGTCTGGAGAAGAGAAAACTGAGGGTTTTAATAAGGGCTTTCAAAGACCTGAAGGGTGGTTATAAAGAGGATGGAGCTAAACTGTTCTCAGTGGTGGCACTAGACATAACATAGAGCAATTGTCTCAAAATGCAGCAAGGAAAGTTTAGGTTAGATATTAGAAAAGATTTTTCTCACGAGGAGTGTAGTAAAAGTAAAGCGCTGGAACAGGTTATCTGGAGGTTTTTGAAACCTGGCTAGACAGAGCTTTGACTAGGATGATATAGTTGGGGATGGTCCTGCTTTGAACAGAGGGCTGGAATAGATGGTCCCTTCCAATCTAATTTTCTATGTTTCTATTACATCTATCTATGAAATTTACCAATTATGCACTTGTATGCTCAGACATTTAAATACATACATAATTGTGTAGAAATGGATGTATAGATTTTATTAAGATAGACTTGGGATGTATGTATGACTCAGAAATGTTGTGTTCACATTCAAGGTATGCAGTCAGGCAGTTTCAGCTACAGATTCTTATCAAAATGTAGTCAGGTGTTATCCATACATATACAAGGTAATAGGCTTCATGTGTTTATGATATATTTAAGATATTGCTTTTGGAGAGAGAATGAAATCTTATATTGTCGGTGTACAAATGTGTACCTATAACTTCTAGTTTCCTCTGCTATAGTCAGAATAATAACATTATTTTGATAAATACCAGAAAAAATACACACATTTCCTATTATCACTGCCAATCATTATCACAATTTCACACTTTAATTACATTAAGTTTTTTAAACATCTCATTAGCAATTAAAGAGCAGTTATTTTCAATGTTTTCTCAGTAGCAGTTGTTTTTCATTGTTCAAGGTAAATGCTGATGACAAGTGTTTTCCTGTAGACAGACAAGATTAGTTAGAAATTAAATTTCATTTTATGAAAAGCTGTAGCAACGTCTAATAATGTGTGTGTAGTATCACACATGCAACCAGCTAGAACAACGTGTAAAAGAAATGACAAGCATAATCCATAAAATCTGATCCATCTACCCAACAGTTGAGGACCAACCACTCCTTTAAAATATTACTCACTCTAAAACTTCTTGATCAGAAACTTTGAACAGATTTTGTTTCTCAGAGCCTCAGAGATTGTCCTGAGACAACAGTCCAGAGATAACAGTCCTAGCTCATCATAATTTCTAAATTTTCTGAGATGACACAATGAATATGATAAAAGAAATGGATAAAGAAAATGTATTTACATTAATCCATTTTTGTCTCTGGACTGAAATTCAGGCCTGTATTTATATTTTCCCAAACAGAGTCACACATTCCTAATTAAGTTATCATCTGACATAATGAATGAAAAGGATACTAAAGCCAACTGGATTTGAACAGTGGTATTTCATAATAAATCAAACCTTTCTAAAAACATAAATATGAAGATGACTAAAAATGCAGCCCTAATCTATTAAAATATGAAGAATAACTTAGTTAATACAAGTTTAATTAAGCATGCACTACTGACACATACATTAATGTTTCACATTCTTTTTCTCAACATAGATGTTGTCCATTCTGAGGCTTAGTTTTGATAAATTAGCAGTGATTTCTCCTGCCATGAGTTCTGCCTGTTCTTAATTGGAGATCATTCATTACACTCACAAAACGGTGATTATAAAGTATGGCAGAGAGCAGTAACTCAGCACTCATGAGAATTAAGTGAAACTGGGACTCTCCATAGGTTTTACATAAATTGCTTTCTTTAAATATTTAAAGCTAAAAACTGTCAATGAGTTTAAATTTTCTGGGAGTTAAGCAAGGAGACCATGATTCAGGAGTGAATAAGGTAAAACACCACTGATCCAAACCATCTACTGAAGATATATCAAAGTAATTTGGCCTACAGACCCCTTCAAGTTAGTCTGTCTATTGAAGCACATCATCACTCCTAATTAGGATCCCTCCTGCACTTCCCCCCCCCACAACTATAGTATCTGGTTTCAAACTATAAACACAATAGGGGGAAAGCGTTGATAGATATAGAACTAAGCTTACCTATTTACTAATTATGACATTTTAAATAAAATAACTTGTTGACTATAGAAGAACCTGGTCTCAAGGGTGGCTGTGTCTTGGCGTGGGGTCCTCAAGGATGGCCGTAATGGTCTTTACTTTCTGTTTCCCTGCAGGCAAGCCCAGCTTCAGCTTTTAAACTTGAAATGTTTCAAAACTTTCAAAACATTTTGAGTGCCCTTGTTTCATTTTGGGGCTATTTTGAAACCTTTCATTTTAAAACGAGTCAAAGCAGCGTCAAAATGAAACAGCTGCTGAAATTTTGCACAGCCCTAGCCACTACCTGGGGAGTCAGATGTCATGCAGGTTACAGTGTCATAAATCCAATGTCTATATTGAATCCATGAGTTTCTGTATCTTGGAGGTTGAAAAGTGGTTTGTAAATTCAAACAATCACTGAACCTCACCACCCCCATAACCAGAAACCAAATCCCTACAGCCCAAAACACACCGAATAGATCTAGACCATGCCATGACAAGACACACAAAACCTGCCAACATATCTGTAGTACCCTCACAAAATGTGCACCAGAATCTATTGAACACAAAAATACCTAACTACCTGTTGTAGCACATTTCTCACAAAAACCACCCTGTCTCCAGTCTAAGAGTTCTGCCCCTTAAAGGGAATTTACCAACCATGTTTCACAGATGGGCCTATGAACTTCAGTTCATTAACCTCCTAGATACAGAAACTCATGGACTCAAAATAGACATTAGATTTATAACACACTACAACCTGACTGATATCTAACTCCCCAGGTATCTCTCCACCTTTGCTTGCTACAACCCCCTTACCCCAGCGTGTCTCTCACCCCCTGATGCCTCCATTTCCATTTTCACTGACTGGCTTTCTTGCCTGCATTGCATGCCAGCCTCTGGCTTCTTTACTATTCCTCCCACCCAGGAACAGCACATGCACACCAACTAGATGATTCCTCAGCCTGACAAAGGGTTTTAAATCCAAAAGTCCATGTCCTACAGCATCTTGCCCCTCTTGATGCTGCGGTGGAAGTAGCCTGCCACTGTCCTGCATTTGGAAATGAGCTTGCTGGTGGTGTGGGTGCTGTCACCGGCAGCCCTATCCTCCTCCAAGGCATCCCTGACAATGAGGTGGAACTTGTGTCCCACAAAGCAGATGCCAAAAAAGTTGTCAGCATGGACTGCCTTGACTGTATTGGCCCCATTGTGGGTTACCATGAACCCACAGGTGAGCTTGCCTTGCCCAACAAGCCAAATCTGCACCATGCCTTTCACGGCCATCATGATCTCCCTTCCTGTGTAGGACTCATCAAGCACCTTGGTTTGAAGGAGAGCCCACCAATGGCCTTACCGATCACACCAGTGCCCTGTGAGGGAGAAGTAGGCATGATCTCCACCCCAGTTGCTCCAGATGTCTGAGGTGAAGTGAAAGGCTACCTGCGGCCCTGCTTTGTGCAGCTCCTCCCTCAACTACTCCCTGCATGTCTCATACAGGGAGGGCACCACTGCCCTGCAGAAGGTGGTTCACTTGGGCACTTAGTATGATGGGGCCACGAGCACCATGAGCTGCCTGAACCCTGGCTGCTCAACTAAGGAAAAGGGCCAGTCATCCCTATGCTCTGGATGACCTCACTTGCCCTTGTTCCCCTTTGTCTGTGGCTTTCCCCACTGGTCCAGGGTGCCTTGCCTCTGCTTCATGGGGATGGGGGCTTTGGAGTGAGAGGGGAACTTCCCTTTGGGCATGCTCCAACTGATGCCAGGCTGAGAAGGAAGAAGGGCAAGGGTGTGCTGCCTCCTGAGATGCAGCAACATTGCCATAGTGGTGAACTGTTCCATCTCCTTGCCCTAGCTGACCTGCCTTTGGCACTGCTGACAGATAGCATCCTTGAGATCATTTGCCACCTCAGAATGATCCCAAACTACATTAGCCCCCTGCTTTTGGGTTGAGGGTAGGGATCCTGCCTTATCCCCCTCCTCAGCAGACTCAGTGACAGGAGGAACTGACTCAGCTGAGCCACTTGCCTCCACAACCTCAACTTCAACCTCCTCCAAGGTGCTTTCCAGAGAAGGATACCTGGCTCTAGGGGAACTTTGTGGGGTGTGGAGCACAAACCCAGATTCCTCTTTGATCCCCAGAATTTCTTTTGCTAGGGTGCTCAGGTCCCCTGTTTCCAGAACTAGCTCCTCCTCTGGCATTGGGAGGCTCACACTGAGAGATGAAATTGGGGTGGGACTGTCATGATTGTGCTGGTGGCTATTTCTGGTGTTAGGGTCAGTGGTGCAGGGACAAGTACTGCTCCCACCTCCTTGCTTCCACTGGCAACAGAAGACTCATGGCTGCCAGGAAAGAGGATGCACCTATGTTTGAGGCGGGGTTGGGGGAAGACTTGCAGCTGTAGCTCTCCCCCTACCCCTTTAGCCCCTCTCCCTCCCCTGCCAAAAGACTTGGCACCTGCCTTTCCAGCACACTTCATATTCATCTTCCTTGTGCTGGAAAATGTGTCTATGTGTGTGCACAGCTGTAATATCTCTTCTTCTCTGTGTGTGTGTAACTAACTAATAATATCTCTTCTCTGATTACTGTACTTGTCTGACTTCTTCTCTGTTGTGCTTACTGTATGTGTGTAATTAATAATATTAATATCTCTTCTTCTTCTTCTCTGTCTATATGTGTAAGTGTGTGTAATGTATGTGCTTTTCTGCACAATGATGGATCCCACTGACAGGGAAAACACAGCTTTCTTTTAAAGTGTAGGGGGGAAAATAACAAGAACAAATAAGAGGTTTTGTGGGGAAGAGTAAGTTGAAATAAATGGATTGGATAGGGATAAATAGACTGATTCTAGGCAAGGGTAATTAGTAAGCTGTATCCAATCCTTCCCAAGAACAGAAACTAGCAGGAGACTGACTAGGAAGCCAAGTCAATCCAGTACCTTTCAGACTCTGTTGCTCAGGCAGAAACAGCTCACTAAAGGGACAGAAAGCCAGCAGACAGAGGCTTATATGCTATTTCTATGTCCCTACCCAGAGCACTGTGATTGGCAGGGGACTCAGGGAAAAACCACAGTCATTGGCCAGCTACAGATGTCAGTCTTTCCCCACCCCCCATGCTTCCCCTCCTTCTTCTCAGTTTCTGTTCCTCTGAAAGACTGCCTTCCAAATCTCCAAATCTTTTTCTGAATCTTTTCCAAATAGATTTGGAGGGTTTTTTTTTTCTCCCAATTCAATTCAGATCCAGTGATTTGGCCTCCAAATTGGGCCAAATCTTCTCTAAATTGAATTGGCAACCACAGCTTTGCACACTCCTAATAATGATCTGGCATTTACTGAAGGAGTAACTTCTAGGAGAATTGGTCTCCAATTACCTAAGGCTTGGTGTATTTCTTTTACTTAACTCTGAACTTCCTGTTGCTCCTACATTTCACTTTCTTCTCTAGATTTATTGGCTAACATGCTACATGTCATTAGTGGGTTCAGAAATGTCTGAAACCCTATATGGTTTGTTACAAGGGCTTGTAAAATATGTTTGATTTTTTATCCCTGATCAGAGGTATAATATAAATATGTAACTTGAATTTACTGGCACAATCTTAGCTTTAATTAGCATGTAAACTGCTACTGAACCTACATACATTTAACTTTTATTACATGTGAAAATGATTCATTCAATTTCTAATTAGAAGTGAAGGTTGAAATAGACAGGGTAATAGTAAAACTGGTAATTAAAAATGCATCTACTCCAATATACAAAGCTTCACAGCTTGGGAGGTGGGAAATGAGTGCTGCAGAAACAGATCTCATTCTAAATGTGACAGTCTTCACACTAACCATTCCTGATTTACTAAGCTGGACAAGTGATGTAGCAGAAAGGGATAAAGTTTACTATACTGATCATTATAATTAACAGGTCCTGGTATGGGATGATCTTCAGTGCAAACAAAAATAATTAAATGAATGTAAATAAAAAAGGGGGGAAAACAGGCGAATTTTCTAGACACTAAAATATGGATAAATATTGGGAACAGGTGGAAGGAATAAAAGGTATTTATTACTTGGCCTTAAAGATGACTAAGAATTTTCACTTGACTGCCAAAGGAAAAGCAGCCTTCTGTAATTAAGAGAGGGGGGTGGAACACCAAAATAACTTAATTTATATACGCTGTGAGGAGATAATACAAGTGCAATGATCATTATTGCATGTAGCTGAATCCAGGGTGAGGTTTTTCCCCCTCAGTCTAGGGAGAATGGTGGCCCAGCTCCAGTTTAGGCCCCAGGCTCAGGGATGAAGCTGGAGCTGGGCCATCATGGGTGCTGGGACAGAACAGCTTGTTTGGAAGGTGAAGGGGCACACATCTGGAAGGGGATAACATTTGTGCTTGCCTCCCTAACCCCTGCCTCTGCATGGGGCGGAGGCATGGGGTGAGGGTGGCAAGGAGTTAGGGGATAGGAGCAGGCATAGAAGGCAAGGGGCAGGCATAAAAAGAGAGGCAAGCAGCCACAGGTTATGTGGCAGGGTGGTACATGGCAGTGGGGAGGTTATGCAAGGGGAAGGACAATAAGGGAGCAAGGGGCAGTGGCCTGGACACTTACACCCTACTACTGCTTTCCCTATCAGTTGAGGAACATATTTAAGGTGAGTTTCCACTAATTTGATTCTATACATGGAAAATTACAACAAATTCTAATTCTGCGTATTTAGTGTATTTTAATGCATATATTCTAGTTATTGGGGAGGAGACTTTTAAATTCAAAGTCATCTTGGCTTTGGGTAAACACAGTATATTTTACCCATTAACCGCACCTTACTTAAAATAAAAATGTTACACATTTAAATTTATAAATATACAGGCCCAATATACTGACTGGAATAATAGAGGTACAGTTCTAAAGCAAATTTTATCCCTGGGGTATCATGATGCAGGCAGAAAAATGCCAACGAAATATACCTAGAGAAATGGCAAGCAATGAGTATCATCACTGTCTGAATATTAACTGTGCCTATAGCTAGTCTATACAAACACATCCTCTTCTTCTTTTTGGCCTGCTTGTGTGTTTCTTCCAGCTGTTGCAGCTTTTTTAGACTGCATATTCTGTAGGATGCAGGCGGTGGACCTATGTCACTGTAAAAATGAGCTACAGCACTGTAGCTGATTGCTATGGTGACACAGTATCACTGGGCACAAACTGTGATGGTGATGTTACTACACAGTAGCATGTTCCTACTACTGTACAGTAGCAACTAAAAAATGCGTGGCAATGGGACTGTACAGTAATACTGTGCAGTTGGCCGCTCATGTAGGCCAAGAACCACCAACTACTTTGTGAAGTGGCATAACTTGGGGGTATACATGGCAAAGAATAACTACTGCTGAAGCCACATGATTGTGCCACTGTTGGTGGTGCCACTGGTTGTGATGACACCTGGAAGTTGCTGTTGCCTCAGTGTGTAGCAGCTGCCCCACTCACCAGGGCATATTGTTACACTGCTAACTATATGCTTGTACAGTGATAAAGCAAGATATGACTCAATATTATTGATGCTTCTTTAGGTCATTACAAATTCAATTGTGGCATAGCCCAGTAACAACCAATCTGCATTTTTTTTTTGCTTTATTAACAATTAATTCAGAAATTTACATAGGAAAGATATCATAATGTCACTTGAACTTCCTTTGTAAAAAACTTTGGGATATAGGGAGAAAGCCTATGAAAGAGAGGGGTTCTTTGTCATGCCTTGAAAATGTGATGATAACAGACTTGATATACTAGGTAAGAATACCAATCACATTACTTATTCTCCAGGAAATCTGATGTCCTCCATTTGTTTCCCCCTACTTTTCTTATCTTGTCTTGTTCATAGTACAGAGTACTGATTTTCCTCGAGATGAATGAAGGAGGCTTTTTTCCCCCCCTTGTGCTTTCACCCAACATTAACCTGTGTTACAGTTGCGATGCAAACTTCCTTCCAGTCTTTGAAAGGTTTGCTTTTTACAGTTTAAAGAAAAATTGCCAACAAAATCTATCTAATTCCAAGCAAGTTAATGACAAGATGGAGAATTTGTGAATTTTCATGAGATTTCAAATGTTCCCTGAAAATATTTTAAGTTTGCTATGAAAAGTTTATATAGCGATCTCTTCAGGTTTTAAACTGTTCTATGACTATTCATTATGTGCTGAATATTAAGAAGGCTCTTTTTGTAGTTTAATAGAGTAAGTGAAGTTACTGGATATGGATTAATTTGGATTATTTGTTTTAGGCTTGACATTAGGTGTAAAGTAGATTTAACCATAATACACATATACACACAAGTAATACACTTTGCATGCCCTCCAAAGCCAGCAGGACTCCCTGGGCTGGTGCTGCCCAGAGGTGGGGATGAAGGGTCTTTCATTTTCTTTTACCTTTTTTGTATTTGTATTGTGTTTGTTGGGAGGAAGGGGAGGAGTTAATAATGTTTTGTGGTGGGAAGGAAGGCACATGACAGCTGTACTCCTCTGTGGGAATGGGGGTATGGGCTTGAAGGGGAAACTGTGGGAGAGTGGGGTTGAGAAAGGGTTGGGATAATGGATGGGCAGGGAGTGAGGATGTGAGTGGCAATTGGCAGATTAGGTTGGTTTTGGCAGGAGGGTTTTGCGTGTGTAGGTGTTTGGGCAAGGAGTAAATGGTTTGGGGGAGGAGGAGAGTTGGAGTTCTATGGCTTTAGAGTTTTACTTGGATAGTCCTGGCTCTAAGTTCATTTACTATATGCTGCTTTGAACCTTTTGCATAGGGTGGGATTTAAATCTAACAAATAAATAAATAATTGTATCTTGATATAATAATTGTATCAGTTGTAAAGCCAGAATAGTTAGTCAATGCCAGGGTGTTTTTCAGGTCACTGGGTAATCAAAGTACTTGCTTGAGATTCTATAACAACATACCTAGCTTTGATTAACACAAAAACATTGACAAGGGGAGGCAAACATAATATTGTCCTTCTAACTGTGAAGGAGACGGGGGACAAGAAATGAATGAGCAGCATCCCAAATTTACTGTGGTGCTGAGTAGCTCCAGGAGTGGTGGGCTAAAGATGCTGCAGCACTTGTGGAGCAGTGTTACATTCTGGATTGGTAGGGGTCAGGCATGGAGCAGTATTTCTGACCTGGGAGAAGGGCACAGCATCAGTGGCAGCAGGCAGCAGGCTGAACTGCCTCCAGGCAGCTTACCCAGCCAGAGCAGCAAGGGGCTCAGAGGAGCGCCATCCAACAGCCTGGACAACTGGCAGAAGCTGAGCAAGGGGCCAGCATCTGAAGCTGACCCAGCAACAGCAGATTAATTATAGGTCAGAGGGACCCTGGGTGGGGGTGGACAAAACCAAAGGTCTGAGGGCTCAACCCAAACATATCCCATGGACAGTATTAATGGGCCCAGGGGTAAGGGAAGAGCCCGGGGTCTACACCCTTCTCCAGGCCCCAAGTTCCATAACAGAAGAGGGGCTACAGGAGTTCATGCCCAGACCCTTGGAGTAAGGGCCAGAGGGCAATAAAGTCCACAGGACTGCCAAAGGGACTTTGCACAACAAGCTCAGTGAATGTGCAACTGTCAAAGGATCCTAGATAGAGGGAAGTTTGTTATTTTTGTGCCAGTGTGGTAAGCCAGCAGTGGCTATCATTCACGGCATATTGATTGATTTGGAACATTTGGGCCTAAGACAGGGCTTTAAGGCCTGAGCTATTTAACTGGCAACCACTGAAGCTTAGCAATGAATAAAGCCATAGTTAAATTAGGACCAGCCGAGAAGACGGCTGTTACAATGGTGGCTATAAAGACCACATGCCATTAGAGTCATCAGGGGCTCCTACTGTTATACATCTCTGTCAGAGTCCGGATGTGGTTAAGGTGGAGTAAAGCAGAGGTTTGAAGGCCAACAAAGAGAACAGGGTGAGGAGTCTGGAAGATCACCTAGGGGGAACTGCTTCCCATAAATTATATCAACATTGTGGCAGGCAAGAAGTATAACATCAAGTAGGCAGACCAAATAACTGAGTCTATGCTCCATCCTGTTGCCACCAGTAGGGCAGAGGTCCCTGGGTAGGAGTCCCAAGCCATACAATACTTAAAGCGAGCACACTAACCAATTTAAGATCCAGGCTTCTTCTCTGCCTGCACCTTTTTTCTATCCTATTGGAGAGGTACCCAGTGAGGATCAAAACACACTTATAATTAGCATCACTGACAAGTAAAATAAGTTAAAGTTATTACTTTCACTAAACACAGATATATTTGTACAACAGGGACTGCATACATGTAATTCTGAACTCATTAATCCTTCAGTTGCTAAATTAAAATAAATGGTTGGGGAAGACAGGTATAGCAAAATCTGGTTAATTCATCATTCGATGGGAATAGGTAATGATGAATAATTGCCAATAGTTTTGATTTTCAACACTTCATGTGATATATTTTGCATGCCATGTTGAGGCACAGTAAAGAATTTTTTTGGCATTAAAAATAATGAAAAATATACAAATTCTGAGTACAGTTTGTACATATTTTAGGTTACTATGAGAATTGTATGATTTCAGAGAAATGTTTATCAGTAATACATGATTACAGTGGAGAAAATGAATTGGTCAAAGATTTTTGCTTTATGTTCCAACATACATTCATTACCAAAAGACAAGATAATAAAGCAAAATAGAACAGTTGATTGTCTATGTCTTGCTGAAACAAGATAAGCTGAAGAGTATCCAATGCTTTGTGAGCATTGGGTGGCTTCAGGGGTGCTACAGAGGATATATTTTAAGATAGCTAATCATGAACAAATTCCATTGAGACTTATAATCCACATAGGCTTGAACGCATGATGAACTAAGGAAAGTGATTTATGTACAAATCAATACAACTCTGGCTAGGATTCAGTCCAATGAGTAATAAGATGATAGTGATAATTTATCCCAGTGACAAATTAACCAGATTTCACTGCACATATGTAAGACAATTTCTACTTTTAGCAGTATCAGTAGGGGTACACACCCAGTCTAACACATTAGAGACCCCTTGCTTTACTGTTTTCATAAACCAATGCTCACCCAGAAACATTTTGCAAAATACAACTCAGCATATCTTGAAAAGATGTCTGGAGTTGTGGTTACATGTAGAATACTAAATAATTATCCTTGTTTTAAATTTCAATCATAGCTTATACAGGTCATTGATATGTTGAATTAAGTAATAAATTGTATGAAATTATGGGAGAATGTTCTAATTAGAGAGAAATATATACAGCATAAATCTTGCATACAGTAACAATGGAGTTGATTTATCATGTGTTGGTTTGCTGCTATGCTAATTGCACTAAATCCAGTAATTATTCACCCACCAGAATTATAGTTAACTCATTTGTGATTTATATTTTTCTTATTTAGGAATGTAAGAGCACAGATACAAAATCTGGGCAGCGGTTTCAAAAGAGACTCCAAATGTGCACTACAATTGCTTTAGATTTAATAGAAAAGATGGTGTGTGTTATCTGAAACCCAACTTATGACTGCTCCATCTGGATTGTTACAAGAACCACTTCTCCCTTATTATTTCTGGATTTATTACAATATTCTCCCATTCATTTTTTTCTAGTTAGAGAAGGTATCTTAAAAAACATTTTACAATACTTGTATATCCTCCATAATTTTAACTGTATTATTTAACTCATTTTTTAATTCAAAATGCTTGAGAATATCCCTTTAGTTATCTTTGTTTTTTTCTTAATAAATCTTCATCTACATTAATTGTCTACTTAAGAGGTAATTATTTGAAATATCGTATTATACCTGCTAACTTGAGTCCTGCCCTGACCATCCTGTTTATCAGTTTAATCTGACATCACTCATGCCCACTTCAAAGCTCAGAAGAGTGGAACCTTCCTTTCCAAAATTATATAATAATATTGACTGAGAAAGTGAAAGTATATCTTCTGCTAAAATATCTTAATTTCTCCAAAATGAAAGTTATACTTCTTTCGATGAGGAAAATTTAAATAATACTTTATTCCATGTTGGGATGAAAGGGATTTATTTTCCTTGACACACTTTCTGTGTATTCTGATCTTTGGGGTGCATCTAAGAAGAGAGGCTGAAAGCTGGCTAAGCCCTTATGCATTTAAAAGTATCCCAATGTATGTTGATTCTTTGGTTCAGCTGTTAGCTAGGTTTTTAGAACTGCATTCTGCCACTTTATTCATCTTATCTTCCCCAACCTAACTTTCCTTTGAGAGAGGTCTGCTAGAGAAAGAAAATTGAGGTCTGTAGCAGTCTGCATGTTACAGAACTTGCAGCCTAACTACAGGCAGTAGGAAAGTGATTAGAGGCTTGCCTAGGGGGGACTGAGCTAGCTGATGAGGATAATTGGTTAGTCCAGAGGAAGTTAAAAGCTCTAAGGAAAGGAAGCTGGAGAGAGAGAGGGAAGGCTGTGAGGTTAGACACTGCAGCACTAAGGCAGGTTACTCTCTCAGGATCTGGAAAAAGACCACAGGATTTGGTTTATCCCTTTATTGTTTGTACTTAATGTTTGATAGTTTATGGTTATGTTGGGTTCTGTGGGATGAGTTTGCCCAGGAAAATAAAGACTGTGGTGTAGTACCTGACAACATGCTACAGGGTCTAATTAAATTATTTGAGCCAGAGTGACAGGAAGGCTGAAGGATTGTCTGTAGGGCCCTATCTACACATTAAAGCTATTGATCAATGAACTGGTTAATTGGTTAATTAACTGGTTAATTTCATAACTACCTTGAGACCAGCTACATGTAAAAAGTACACTATCAAAAGCTCCAACCAGCTGTAAAGTTAGACTTCAAAAGTGTACTAACTTTATAACTGGTTGCTATTGAGCTTTAATTTGTAGATGTATCAGGGTCATCCCTGTAGCTTTAATTCACATGTGTAGCAGGGTCTTCCCTACAGCTGGAAGCCCTAGTTGATGAGGGTTCTTGGCCACAGGGGACACCTTACTGCAGCTAGGAGTCCTGTAATGGAGGGAACCTTCTGCCTTAGCAGATACCATGCTCATTTGGATTCTGTCAGTTGGAGGTAAGTTTGCCTCAGGGGGTTGGGAAACCCCCAGGAATGGAAAAATCATGGCTGCCATGCACCTCTGGGGATGGAAGATTACAGCTGCTGTGATCCTGTGAGCCTTGGGGTTGAGTGAAACACCAGAGGCTTGGAGATTGTTGTAGTTGTAATTGTCCAGCTCTGGGGGTGCATCAGGCATCCTCATGGCTGGGAGCCCATCAACTGAGGGGGTTCCCAACTGTAAGAGCTTGATTTTTGCCAGTTCATGGGAAGTCCAGAATTGGGTTCTCCCTGCACCAGCAATAAGATGTGATGGGATCTAACATGTGGACCCACAATCAGACCTACCATGCACATGTGGCATAGTAGGAGGTGCTACTGTGGGGATCGTGCATTAGATCTCATTGCACCTTTGTCTGCATATGTAGAGGGTGTTAAGGAGTATATTTAAGGAGTATATTTGGCAAGCTGAGGTGCCAATCTCAAGCCAATCTTCAGGGTGCAGCCAACTGATATTCCCTGGTCCAATACTACCTGATATTAACAGAGCCATGTACTAGTTTGGTTTTGCAGAAGTGTGAAAATTACAGTACATCTCATTGGCAGGAGGTACACTGGACAAGCCAAGAAATCATTGAATTCTTCTACATTCCTCCCTTCTTGCTCCCTTTATACTCTACTGAGCAAGCAACTGTCTTCATTTTGAAAGATAACCATCTGTGGTGCACTTATGCTGAGCTATGCAAAGTTGGAAGTTCACAAACTTTGGTCCTAAGATCCAAATATGTTATCTGCTAGGTCAGTTTTCAAAATGAGAGATGGCTATCTTTAATGGAGAATATGGACACAAAATAATAACAACAACAGCACAAAAATCTGAGCAAACAACTTTCACAATTTAATTTAGTTAATTTACATGTAAATGTGAGAGATTTAAACCCTTCTTTTAATGTGAAACTCAGTGAAATCTTATCTATGGAACTGTGGGGAACTGCGGGGGTCTTCATAACATTGGGTCACAATAACCTTGAGATACTGATTTAATAAAATAATGAATGTATTTGCTCCTATAATCCTACTTTTTCATACTTTATTGTGAAGGAAGCCATTTTTAGTGTTTTTAAAAAGTCACCAAGAACACGTATTAACACAGCAGTGCGTCTGGCTGCAGCAGAAATACAATTATGTAAATTAGATATGTGTTCCCTGAAGAGTCCTAATAGGATGATTGACCTATATACCATTTAATTTGTTCTCATACTTTCTCTTTATTGTCTTCCAGCTGCACAAGAAATTAAAACTTGTTAAACTGCACTGCCCCCCAATTATATATCAAAGGTTCTTGTGTCACTCTGTGTCAAAAGCGATTAATAGTTTGCATGCTGCTTATCTCTATTAATGCATCAATGTTCTTAACGAAAAACAAACAGCAGTATTATAGACCATTTATATTAAGTAATTTGGGAAAGCTTATTTTATTGCTACCACTGCTGCTGTTGACAATAATCCTAATGAGTAAATTTTTAAAAGTATAAAGATGAAT
Organism: Gavialis gangeticus; assembly: GCF_001723915.1. NCBI lineage: Eukaryota > Metazoa > Chordata > Crocodylia > Gavialidae > Gavialis > Gavialis gangeticus. Next base: position 29,129,181 of record NW_017729029.1, on the reverse strand, counting down.
GATCATAGATAATAAGAGCTAAAATTAAGAAAGCACTATCAACGCTTTTGAAAAAAATAGAAAAGATTGCAATTTCCATCTCACAATATGAAAATGGACATCTCCACTTCCATTAGAGGTGGAATATCATTCAGTTAATTATCTTCCTTAAAATATAAGTGTGACATAATATAACTGCATGGTATTATTTGTATATTCCTGAACGAAAGCCTATGGAATTCAAATAGAATATTTCAGTTGGGTTCAATGGCCTTCAGCTTAATACAGAAGTCTGTTATTAAATCTATTATATGCTGCAACTATTACTATTGAGACCAGACTTTTTGTCACCGTACAACATAGTTCATTTAAAGCAGTGGTTCTCCAGCTTTATAGACTCAAGGCAACCCTCAGTAAATGCCAGCTCTTAGCTTTCACTCATTTCTTGCCTAAAGAAGAATAATAGAGCAATTCTTCTCTTGCAAGGAACAGATCAGAATGTTTTGACACTATGGGTTCCTATTTGAAATATCTGCAATTATTTTGTGAATTATGTATAGCCGTTGGCACATACAACAGTGCTAATATTGTGTGACACCCTTAGAAGGATCTCAAGGCACCCCAGTGTGCCACCACATCCAAGTTTAGAGAATCACTGATTTTAAGTTGCATGAAATGTAGGTTTAATTGACTCTGCAACATTAATTACTTCTATTTCTAAGAAAAGATTTTTTTTTTATTCAGGCAGGTATAAATTACTCTTTAAATAAGAGAAAGATGGTAACAGAAAGGGCAAAACATAGCCACCTGTGACTCTCCTCTACAATATACTCTTTAGCTATGTATATGCTTCTTCATCCAAACAGCACATGGAGAAGGATTGGAAACTGAATGCAAGGGCCAAAACCAGCAGTTACAGTGCTGGATAGTTTCCATATAGATATACAAAGTAAAATAGGATTCTGCCTAGATCTGCAATAATATGGCAAGTTGCATAATTCAAAATTTGCAGTAGTATTTACAAGGCCCCATCTGGGAAGATTATGATAAAAGAAAACAAATTTCCCCACTATGTTCCATATATTATTGTTTTTGTACCCATACATTTCGAGTCAAGGAAATGGTGAAGAGGGAGGAAGTATATTTTTCCACTGTTGCTTTCTTCCACTATTGCCTCCAAAAGAAAATACACAGAATTACCAAATTAAATTATCAGCTTAAGAAAATTTAGGACAACAACTTTGGTAGAGACATTTAGGAAACAGAGCATCTCTCTTACCAGTTCAACTGGCTTTGAATTAATATTTTGGTTATTAAAGCGACTCTGGTTATTGATACAAAAAGATTCTTCATGAGTCTTCAAGTATCAATTAATAACTTATTTCTGCCCAGTGCTGAGTTTTTGCAAAAAAAAAATAGTACAAAGATCAATAGTGAAAAATAAAAAAACCACCATTTGATGTTAAGGCTGGGAGGGGATTTAACAGCAGCCTTCAGGAACCTCAAAGGTGGTTCCAAAGAGGATGGAGCTAGACTGTTCTCTGTGGTGGCAGATGACAGAACAAGGATGAATCTCAAGTTGCAGCTAGGGAAGTTTAGGTTGAATATTAGGGAAAAAACTTTCTCACCAGGAGAAATTTTACTTTGGATGTGGTAAAGTACTGGAACAGTTTACACAGGGACATTGTGGAAACTCTATCTTTGTCAGTATTTAAGATCTGGCTAGTCAAAGCCATGTCTGGGATGATCTAGTTGGGGATGGTCCTGCTTTGAGCAAAGGGTTGGACTAGATGACCTCCTGAGGTCCCTTCCCATCTTAATTTTCTATAATTCTATGATTTTCAGATTGCTTTGATAAAGTCTATATATGTTCCATTAAAGATTTAGTTCCTTTCAAATATTTTACTTCACTTTCTAAAGATACTTCAGTAAGGCTAGAGGCCTTTTTAATCTGGGAACACTTAACATCAAAGTCTTTAATACAAGGGTTGTGCTGGTGAAGTCTGCTAGTAGGGCAGACATGCATGTATTGCCAGCCACCATTCTAAGAATGGCTGGGGAGGAGGACATTTTAGGCAAAGAGATTGTAATTAGTGTGAAATACTGAATGTTTTGGATTGGGAGAGGTACTGAACCATAACTCGGGCTTAATCTACAATGAGCTGCATTATGCTGAAGAAAAAGTGAATATATGCAAACAAGGAGTGCACCACAATAAGCAGAACTATACTGTATGTAGTTTAACATATCGTTTCTCATCTATATTTTCAATAGTTATTCAAATTAATGAAATAATCAGTCTTTACTGTCTGATCCCACATATTGCAATATATTAAATATGGTATTCTGTAATAGAGTTTCCATTGACCATTAGCTACTAGACAAATGCATCAAATATATTTATGCAGTGAATGGTTTCCAGTTTTCTAGCAAATGGACTTCCCTGTATCAGTGGCTCTCATACCATATCCAGCTCTTCTGGGCCCTGAATGGAGCTTTTTAAAAGTCTCTTGGTCTGTGGATGAAAAATCATGCAAAAATATCAGAGTAGGCACAAAAATTCACATTGGAAAGGGCCTGTCAGTTTTAAAGCATGATGTCTGCCATTTGCCATTTCAATACGAAGTAGCAATGGTCTAGTACCTGCCTCTAAGGCCTAGCTTCTCAAATTTTATAGTCTATTCTTATGAGAATTTTTTGAAGACTGCCTTTACCAGGTTATATCTTGGGGACTGATTGCTAATAATTTTGCTTTTTGCTTAAAATACCTGATGGGGAACAGAGGTTGGAAAGATCGAAGGAGGTTTACTAAGCTACAGTGTATAATATCCATCAGCAGGTGAAGGAGTCTGTCCATGCTGCTTTGTTGCTGAGCCTGGAACAGTTGCTGAGGAATAAGACCTGGTAATTCACTCCCTTTCCATGCATACTCAAGCCTGGAAATTAATTAAGTAGCATGGAGGATGCAGTGTGTCGCATTTTATTGCATTTTCCGTGCACTGGCCCTTTAAGACCAAAGCCCTCATTTTCAGCACTGCAGGGTTCAGTTTGTTTTGCAGCAGTTTTGCAGCACTGGGGACACCATTTTCCCTGCCACAAGGAGACATGGAACATTTTCCTGTTTCATTTCATTCACCAGGACTGGGCTGGGTCAAGGTCAGGGACAGAGCAAGTATAAGTCTTGCATACATACTAGGACAACTGTTAAGATCCACCCTGGATATGATTCCACAGAGTTATATTACTAAATACTTGTTAGTTCAACATAGGAGTGTCCATAGTGTTGTTGCTAGACTCACAACATAACCCAGGATTCCTGAGCATGTACCCCAGTGCCACTCTCTCAGGCTCTCCCAAGACAAAGAACATAATTCCTGGGGTTGCATGCATGCAGAGCACAAACAAGCAGATGAGGCCTGATTTTGGCAGAGGTCCCAAGACTGGCAGGGAGGCAGTTTAAATGTGGCCTATGATAGTGATGCAAATGGACACACTACAGAGATTATATTGTTTTGATAAAGTTGAATGATCATGAAAATTTCTCAAGGACATGTTTTGAAAGGACCCCTCCCAAAGATAATCCATTTTTTTCTTCGAATAACGTTATTAAATGCAGCCCGGAAAAACTCCTCAGTTTATTGTGGCAAAGCCTACATGCTGGAGCTCTCTCCAGAGCTTATGAGGCGTATCAATGTGCATGTAATAAGAAATTCAAGTGTATCACTTTGATTGAGCTATGTTTTGCTACAGATAGT
>NW_017729029.1:29116278-29125300 GCF_001723915.1 Gavialis gangeticus | reverse complement strand
CCCCCCCCCCCCCCAAACAGTGCAAGCACTTTGATTCACTATTCAAAGGTGTTGTGTCAGGTGAGTCTTATAATTTCCCATTGAAGTTTGTTGCCAGTCCTAGTTGAGTTCTCCTTTTTATTTATTTACTTTTCAAAGCACATTAAACTGTTACCCTTGTTTAAAAACAAAGATACAAAAGGAGACTTGTCTTGCTAGAGCAGCACTGGTACAGAATTAGTAATACATTACCTGTAGTTAAGAAGATGGAACCAAAGACAAAGAATTTCATTTTTCACTGTGAATTTTTTCTTTGTGTTTTTGTGTTTTTTGTTTTGGTATTTTTTTTTAGTTTCCAAGTTGACGTTGGAATGGATTCTGACTTTAGCTCCTCAAGTGTAAATCTGGAATAATGATACTGACATTCTATCTGAATAACTGAAACCAAAATCTACCTTGCTTTTATTTGTTTTCATTTGTGGACATAAATCTGAGCCCATAGTGGGTACAACTGTCCAACGCTAAAAAGCGTTTGGCTGTCTAAATCAAAATGATGACTCTAAACTTTGTTTTACCTGCTTGTCTTTTACCATGGTCAATATTAATTGACTCAGTTGTGGAAAGGATTTACTTGCAAGCTTTCTGGTATCATTAAGAGAGAAACAAAGCCCTACCATAATGTCCTTATTCTTGGTCAATCAATTTGTTTTGGATGGGAGACTGTCTTGGATCTTTGCCTGATTTGCATCCCAGTTTGCTATGAAAAATTTACTCTTTCTTTTACAACCTTCCCAGCCTGTTCCCCACCCCAACTCCACGCTCATAGAGATGACTAGGGAATAGGCTCCCCAGCTTGTTCCCCACCCAGGTCCACACTCATGGAGCAGAGCAGAGAACAGGCTTCCCATCCTCCATCCTGCAATCATGGAATTGGGGCTGGGAATTGTCTTAGTCAGAACTGCAATGTGGGGTAGGTCCCAGCCCCCTGCCCCAATCCTATGATGGGGCAGCTAGTAGTGAGCTGGCTGCTAGCTGCCCCACGAGAGGATCAGGGTGGGGGCTGGGACCTGCCATTCCCCCGGAGCTCTTTCAAAGTCCTCTGCCCTGATTGGGAAGCCAAGGCCAGGAGCTCCCTGCTGCTGGGGCAGGGGAACATTGTCCCTGCTCTGGTAGTAGGCAGCCCCTAGGGGTAGGGTGTAATCATTCAGCCCAGTGCTCCCTGCCATCCCCTGGGTGCTAGCTTAGAGCTCCCTGTATTGGTGGCAGGGGCCCATTGCAGGGCCCCATGAAGCAGAAGCAGTTTGCTGCCATTAGCAGCAAATTTGCCTATGCTTTCCTGCATGTGTAAATGCCTGTCTGGGAGCATTTATTTGTGAGTAAACTGATCCCAGATCAAATTCATACATAGACATGTCCACTGTGAGTTACTGGCAACATCAATAGTATAACCTAGGTCTCCTATTTGCTTGCCTGTATTTGTCTCCTAGTCAATCAAAATCTTTCTAGAATCTTAGATCCTAATAACATAGAAGAGGATTTTGTTTCATTGGGTATATCTACACAAGGCATTTACTGCAGAGTTGACTAATTAGCTCCACAGTAAATATCTCAAGCGTATATACATTAGGGTACAGGAACAAATACAAGTACTACCCTGCTGCAGTTTTTTACTTTGCAGTAGCACACAAGTAGATACTGACCCACCTGCCTGGGGCATGAGGGTACTTCAGTCCAGGGGCTTCCTGCCAGCTAGCCCCACACTGAAGCACTCTTGTGCCCCTGCCAGCCCCTCCACTGCAGACTGAGCCTGGTCAGAGCAGCCCTAGGCTGGCAGCTGAACCCTGGACCCCCTGCCAGCCAGGGCTGTTACAACCTGATTCAATGTGCTGTGGTCTGGGCACATGTGTAAACTGCACGCTGAGGAGCTTCCTGGGAGCAATCAGCTGCAGAGTTTATTGTTGTGCATTAATGGCATGTGTAGATATGTCCACTGTGTGCATCTCTGGTGCTAAAGTACTCCTTACTGACTTATCTGAACTTAAATATCTTGTACAATAGTATGGGCCAATCTTTTTGGCAGAAATGCCACAAATTAGCCATACACCCTCCCTGAGTGCCACATAAATCCCTTTCTCCTGTTCAATAAGCAGCTCTTGGTTCTCCTCCCTTTCTGTGCTCCACCCTAGATCTCTTGCTCTGCTTTCTGTTTCCTGCCCTATCTGCTGCTGCGCTGCCTGTTCCCTCCCTGATCCATTAAGTGCTACTCACATAGGCTGCCTGAACCACTTGTAAGTTGGCCATTCCTGTTGTACAACAAGCTTGAAATAGATAAGCTAATACATTTCAGTTAATCCAATATTTTAATTCTGTTTCTCCAATTTGGAAAATAACTTCTGCCTATCAAATTGCTTTTGGGACAAAAAGATAAAAATAAATTTACTTGTCCATTAGTCATAAAGATTTAAAGAATAATTAAATGATTGTTTTCAAAATTCTGTCAGGCACTATCCAATATTTGTTGACAGCCAGACATATCTTTCTCTAACTTAGGGCCACTACGACTAAATAGTTTTCATACTCTAAATCCAAAATATGACCTTAGAGACTAATTTATCAGATGAAACATGTATCTGCAATAAACCCTCCCACAATTTATCCAGGTCAAAGTTGATCTCTCTCAAACAAGAAACCCTCAATCACATTTCTTCAAAAAGGAGTTCTTCCTGGGCTTTGTCAAAAAACTGCCAGAGGCAAACCCTGCTTAGCGCTCTTAGTTGGTTCTGGAAAAATCAAGTGCTAAGTGAAACAGCTTTAAGTGTAACCAATTCTCCCATAGGAATTAATGTAAGTAGAGATAGTTTGTTCCCAAAGCTCCCCATTCGCACTATAAAATTGCTGAAATCTCCCACGAGTACCATAAAATCAAGTAATTCAAACATCTAAATGTATGCAAATACTTTAACATTTTGAACTTTGAAATAATGTATAAAATTACAAAATAAAGTAATGAACTGTATGCACAGATGCACTTTCAGTTTCATTTTTTGCTCTTTCGGCTTCCTTCAGCACTCAGAATCAGAGCTGTCAGGGTTAGTGTCAGTTTCAGGGGATTTTTAAGTGCTTGGCTGAGGATTTTTTTGAGGGCTGGCTGTAGGGGTTGAAGCCTGAGTTGTGCACTTTCTGAAGAAGGAATCCATTGATAGCTGCACTTTGGGCTTCTTTTCATCATAAAGCAGCCTGTAACAATTGACTTCATTGTTAACTCCTCTTACAACTCGAGAACTGCACTGCATGTCAGGGCCATTCTCATCAATGTAGGAAAGAAAAGCTTCAAGATGTTTGAAAGCTTCAGCCATGCCTTTGCTGGTTAAAGCCCTTGCTTTAACTCCTGAATGTCCTCAGGTTCAGGTTCATCAAATCCAATTTTCCTTCCAAGCTCAACGATATTGTCCTGAATTGTCACCAGTGGTTTCTCAGCCTCTTGGGAATCCTCAGCACAGTCTGCCCAAAGCTTTTGCCAGGCACCATTCATTGTTTTGGAGGCAACTTCATCCCAGGCACTTGAAACGGTATCTATTGCCTTGCAGATATTATAGTCCTTCCAAAATTATTTTAGGGTTGGAGCATGCTCTCCTTCTGTATCCCTGACTGCCTGGGCAAGTGTTTTCCTTATGTAATAAGCCTTAAGGCAGCAATGACATCCTGGTCCATTGGCTGTATGATGGAGGTGGTATTTGGGGGCAGGAAAACAACTTTTACATTATCACTGAGGTCATCAAGTGTGGCAGGATTCCCTGGTGCATTGTCTAAAATGAGAAGTGCCTTGTGGGACAGATTGTTCTCAGCACAGTATTTCTCAACTGTAGGACAAAAATAATCCCTGAAACAACTCTGAAAGACTGACATTGTCACCCAGGCCTTCTTGTTAGACTTCCAAATGACTAGCAGACTGCTTTTAAGATACTCCTTGAGAGCCCTGGGGTTTTCTGAGTGGTATACAAGCATTAGTTTCAATTTAAAATCCCCTGCAGCATTACCACCAAGCAATAAAGTAAGTCAGTCTTTGGACACCATGAAACTTGGCATTGACTTCTCCTCCCTGGAAATGTAAGTCCTAGAAGGCAACTTTCCAGAAGAGGCCTGTCTCATCAGCACTGAAGACTTGTTGAAGTGTATAACCCCCTCCTCAACAATTTCCACAAGCTTATTTTTATAGCTGATAGCTCCTTGGGTGTCAGCACTAGCAGCCTCCCCCTGAATAGAAACATTATGCAAGTTGCTGTGCCTCTTAAATCTTGTGAACCACCCCTTACTTGCATAAAAAGCCTCAGAAGCAGACCCTTCAGGCAATTCTTTCTGTAAAACATCATACAGGCTCTTAGCCTTCTTCTGAATAAGCAGCATATTCAAGGACATACAGCATTGAGTTGTATCCTCAGTCTACACACTTAACAGCTTCTCCATTTCTAACATAATTGGAGCCCTACTCCTTCTGAGTTTCAAAGCCTTCAAAGGAGTTAGAATTCTACCACATTCTTTTATTTTATCTTTATTCTTTAATATGGTCCTAATAGTTGACCCAGCCATATTCAACACTCTACAGACCTGATCTTGACATTCCTTTGCTTCAGTTTGCTTCAGGACATCCAATTTAAGCTCCAGCATTACACTTTTTCATGGTTTTTTTCAGCACTTGCACTCTCAGCATCATTTGAACATTTCTGACTCATGATGCAACTCAAAAAATGAAGCAAGACAGTGGTACAAGCACGAAAGAGCACAGAGCCTGAAAGACCATGGTGCATGAAAGTTTTTGATGAGGCAAGAAGGCGATGAGGCTGCGTGCCACCAATGCTCCCTGCCCAATACCCGTGAGTGGTATAGTGAAACCCGTGAGCACTAAGTGAAACCAGATATCAAAGTGCAATGAGTGCTATAGCGAAATAGCACTGAGCAAAACAGTGTCAAGCGGGAGTTGCCTGTACTACAAAAATTCGCACGGTAACAAATGTACCCTGAAGAATGAAAATTTCACAATAAGGGAAATTGGACAAAGCAAGGAGCAAAGAAAAATAACTTTGAAACTAGAATCAGATACCTTTCCTGTGCTTGTGCTCATGCATAGGGATGGTCATTGTTTATCTACACAGATTCAAAGACAGCACAGTAAGAATGAAAGCATAATATGTGTAACAATGCAAATCTGAAAGAGAACTAAACAACCACAACAAATCCAAACTAGATTTTCTCAGAGATGCACATATAACTGACTAGGAACAATTTAATTTATGCAAATTAACTAATTGAGATGTTATAACACAATAATCTAATGGTGGTATGATAATTGATACCACGCAGAAATCTCTCTCTCTCTTTTTTTGCACTGCCAAGATCACTTCATGTATGCAAACAGCAAGGAAAGAACTGACGTCTGTACTAGAATATACAGTTATATTGAATGGGTAGTGAGCTACGCAGTAATGCATCATAAAGAAAATGAAATACAGTGTGCTACTATTTAACCTCTCCTCTTTTTTACTGAAGGAGGATTTTCACATGCACTGCTTGCTCAAACTGAGAAATATTAGTAATGGAAAAGGCAACTGAAAAAACATCACAATCAGACATGTAGGATCTTAAAAGGGGAGACACGATAGAAAGTGTCAATCAGGCTTATCCGAGAAGATAATCATTTGACAAGGTAGATTTATTAACTCCTCATTCTTTTCCAGTAAAATGATTTTCTGTCCCATTACTTTTCAGACATTCACCCCTCTCTAAATATAGTAAGGACATCATTTTAAAATATTGACAGTTATTAGCTGTAGACTATTTCTGAAAGGATACATTACAGACACAAAGGGAAAGTTTCAGAATTCTAATTAAATCTAAGTGTCTCTAAATCAAAATTTCTAGTCCAATAAGGAGCAATTTGAATGTTATGTCATCTAGTTGTATAAAGTATACAAGATAGTAAGATATAATAAACAAAGTATTGACCAAAATTCAGGCCAATAGATGGAGATATTAGAGATAGGTAAATGTGACAGGGGCATTGCAGCAAATGTGGGTATGATCTAACTTTTATATACCTTTATTTTCATTGTGTTTGTCCCCCTTTTGCCCCCTCTTCCTATAATGCTGTCATCCTGGAGACTTACTTGTAGAAGTACTTGGCAAAGTTAATTTCAAATTGTATATTTGCAGATTTCTGCTTATATGTGTAAACAACAATATCACTTGTGAATATACAATTCAGGACCATGCTTTACTGTTTATTACAGCTCTATAAATCTTTCAGTTAAAAATAATAATCAATCCCATGTAAGTAAATTATTTTGAATAGTGATTATTCAAACACAAATCCCTTACACTTTGCAGACCAATAATTTTTCACAATAATCCATAAACATTTTTTAAATAAGTAGTATATCTAAGGATTTTCCCTCTGCAATCAATTACTGAACAGATAAAGGAGTACAATCAATTGATAATATTACTCATTATAGCATTTTTCATCCAACTCTAGTTGCAGCTTCAAAAAACATAGCCACCTTCTTGTGCACAGCAGTGAAAGTGGACAACAGCAGCCCAGCAGTAAATAACAACTACCTCCATAAACTCATCTAAGAGGAGCTAAGGAGCTAAATCCACTATTTGATGGAGAACAAAGAAACACAATTAATGGTTAAATCGTAATCATCAGCATATTCAACAGAATTTATTTTGACAGCTCCAGTGGCAACATAGTTAATTTTTATCAACATAAATGAAAGCCAGATTTAAACCCAATATTTCTACCTCAGAACAATCAAAGAGAACCCTAATATTGCTAGGCCATTTAAAATGTAAATATGAAGAATTTAACTAGTTCTCAGGATTTTCGTAAAAGATGAGCTAAGATCAGATCAGATTATGATTTGTAGGCAGAATCTCAGATGATGGCAAATGACTATCCAAACTATCAAAAACACTATAGCTGCGTAGTATAGACAGTCAAAAAATCTGAGACTGAATCGATTCAGTCTTTGCAGGTTAGTCTAAGCTGCACATTTTAAATTGAAACAGAAGTGAACAGACATTTACCTTTGATTCAGGAAATGCAGCCACATGCCTGCAATGGTTCAGGCCAGAAGCCAGGGGGCACTGGAGCACAGCTCTCTGGCTGTGTGTTCTCTTTCTCTTCCTGCTGCCCTGGAGCTCTCTGGGATTTGCAGTCCAAAATCACGGCAGCAGGACTCTGCAGGGTTGCTTATCACTTCTTTCTGATCCAGGTGCCTCTGAAATTTGTAGTCCACAGTTACAGCCAGCAGTAAGGCTGAGCAGGGAAAGGGGTGTTTAACTCCTCTCCCTAGCTCCAGATCCCAGCTGGGGTTTGGCTTTGGGGGTGGGTGACAGTCCTCCCCCTGTAGACTGGGCTGCATCCTCCTCTCGTTAGCCAGTCCTCAGTGCTCCAGCTATGGAGTGGAAGGGGAGGGCCATCCCTGCTCTCTGAAGCAGACAGTACAGCGCATCCCAAGGCTTGAAAGCATGCTGGGATGCTGGGAGACTCTGACTCAACTTGACCCAGGAAGGGGTCTAGGACAAAAGTTTCATGAACTGGTTTGAACCAAATCAGTTAAGTCTGATACTACATTTAACCAGGTTTATCTTAATCCAGTTTCAGCCATTTTGAAATTGGTTTGTGTGCACTGACCTTCTGTTCTGTTACAGATTTAAATCAGTTTCTGACCACTTAACTGGTTTATGTGTAATTTCCGTCCCTAGCCTATGTTATTTTATGAAAGCTGAGAATCTGCTTCCTTGACCAAGAACATTTTTGTTCAGATAAGGCAGAAAGAATTTTGCATCTCTGTTCACATTGCCTGGAATTTGTTGGGATTAGGTTAAGATGATTTTTGAAGGGTGACTTGCAATGATACTAGGCAGCTGTTACCAGATTTGCCTGTCACTTTGGTGTGTGCTCATTTATTAGGTGTACATTTCTGGGGTCTCTGTAATTCTATCAATGTGCTGCTTGTGTTACATGTGTTACTATATGGAGCTGTAGTCCTCACCCATGATGGAGATATCTTGTAGGACTCAGGTTCAATGGGATCCTCTAACCACCAAATCAGTCAATGGGTTCCTCTAACCACCAAATCAGTCAAATACATTGTCACGGGAGGGGGTCCTCAAGGGTGGCCATGTTCTCCTAGGGCCACTTGACTGTGCCAATTTGGGCCTGATGGGCACCCTCAGTTCTCACCTGCCTTGTCTTTATGTACTTATAAAAATAGGGAAGCTGCCTGCAAGTCCACTTGGACATGGTTTGATAGACTCTCTGAACACAGGTTCAGGTGCAGGCTAATTTCCTCGTTAGTTAGATGCTGTGGCAACCTGCACCTGGGTTCCTATCTGGCTCTTTGGGCTCTCCCCATGCAGTTTCTGCTCCTCTAGAAGCAGGCACCTAAGTGCCCTGCGACACACATATACTCACATACACATGCAGATTAATCGGACACACCTGAGCCAGGTTGGGTTATTCAGCATTGACAGGCTGACACACTCATAAGTTCATAGTTTCATAGTTTCTAGGGTCAGAAGGGACCTGAGCAGATCATCAAGTCTGACCCCCTGCCATGGCAGGAAAGAGTACTAGGGTCAAATGACCCCAGCAAGGTGTACATCTAGCCTCCTCTTAAAGACCCCCAGGGTAGAAGCCAGCACCACTTCACTTGGAAGTTGGTTCCAGATCCTAGCTACCCTGACCATAAAGTAGTGCCTCCTGATATCTAGACTAAATCTCCCCTCTGCCAGCTTGAGACCATTATTCCTGCTCACTCCTGGTACAGCATGGGGGAACAGGGACTTCCCCAGTGCCTGCTGGTCCCCTCCGACTAGTTTGTAACAGGCCACTAGATCTCCCCTCAGCCTTCTCTTGTGGAGGCTGAACAGGTTCAGGTCTCGTAGCCTCTCCTCATAGGGCCTGCCCTGCTGCCCCTTGATCATGCGAGTGGCCTTCCTCTGGACCGTCTCCATGTTGTCCACATCCCTCTTGAAG
>NW_017729029.1:29111278-29116181 GCF_001723915.1 Gavialis gangeticus | reverse complement strand
GGTTGTTCCTCCCAAGGTGCATCACCTTGCACTTGTCTGTGTTGAATCCCATCCTAGTCTCATCTGCCCACCCCTGTAACCTGTCTAGGTCTGATTGCAACCTATTCCTCCCTTCTAGCGTGCCCACATCCACCCACATCTTAGTGTCATCAGCAAATTTGAACAGGGTGCTATTTACCCCCTCGTCCAAGTCACTCATGAAGAAGTTGAACAGTGCGGGCCCAAGGACCGAGCCCTGTGGGACCCCACTGCCGACATCCCTCCAAGTTGAAAATAATCCATCTACCACCCCTCTCTGGGTGCGACCCTCCAGCCAGTTGGTGACCCATTTGACTGTGTAGGTGTCGATACCACAGTCCCCCAGTTTCTTAATGAGAATGGGGTGAGAGACAGTGTCAAAGGTCTTCCAAAAGTCCAGGAAGACTATGTTCACTGCTATCCCTGCATCTAAGAATTTGGTGATCTGGTGATAGAAGGCCACCAGGTTGGTCTGACAGGACCTGCCGCTAATGAACCCGTGTTGCTTGCCCCAAAACATAATCTCCCCTGCTGGTCCCTCGTGGATATGCACCAGAATAATTTTCTCAAAAAGCTTGCCCAGGATTGAGGTAAGACTAACTGGCCTATAGTTTCCCGGGTCCTCCTTCCTCCCCTTTTTGAAGATGGGAACCACATTGGCCCTCTTCCAGTTCTCTGGCACTCATGTGCCTTGAACTTAGTTCATGCCTTATTACAGCAGGACAATAATAAATGCAGTTAGACACACATACACACATGCGAACAGAGTATGTCTGAGCAGGCTAGGTCTGATCAGCACTTTCAGCTGATACCATCATGCACCTGAAAACTCAGCACATCCCAATCTCTTGTCACAATGGTCCTAATAGTAACTCCCTGGATGAGTAGGCCCCACCATAGTATTGGACATTACAGGGATCTTTGGTGTAGGTAAAAAAAGCGTTGCTGCAGAGCAAATGAGGTCAAAGGGAAAGAAAAGTAAATGATGTTCAGAGAGAGAGTATAGCAACCAGCTTCACCATAAAAGTTATTTATTGTTAGGTTTATGAATTTATGATGATATGAGTAGTAATAGCCATACAAGAGATACAAATCAAACAATTACAGTATTATGTAGTTTCAGTTAGGTATTTGGGGAAGTCTAGCTCAACTTTGATTAAGAAAAGTCAGGTTTAGAAAGCTGTGCCTGGAGCAAGAAAGCAAGTCAGGTTCCTGGAGTCAGAGAGAGAGAGAGATGGAGAGAGAAAGCGAGAGAGAGATTGTTGGGGTCTCACCACTCATTGAAGCTTGAACTAGTCGAGGTTCCCAGGTGTTTGTTGGAGCTTGCAGATAGGCAGAGCCCTCAGCATGATCAGTGCAGGGATTCCAGGCAAAAAAGGAGTAGAACTGGTGCAGCTTTTTCATCCAAGCACCAGAACAGGAACTTGAGCTTGGGTAGGGTTTTTTGTAGAGAACTAACAATGGCTCAAGGGAGAACACTAGTTTTGTTTATGGGTAAGCAATGGCTCATATGCTGGATAATAGGAACTGATCGCTCCTGACTATGGGTGGCATTACTCTGAGAGAGCTCACAATTCAGACAGGCAGATTCAGTGTTTTGGGTACCAATAAAGGAGTCATTACCAGAATTGGTCTGATAACTGCTGAGCTGGGTGTGTGTAGACATGGGTTGATTAGCATTTGGAGCACAGATCCCCTATAATGCAGTGCTCCCATACTTCTCTGGTCCCAGAATTCAGTGCGGTCCTTGCCTTGGAACTGTTCTCCATCCTGAATGCTAATGAAGGTGCATTCCTGTCCCATCTCCCATTTAAATGAGTTGTCATTTGGTTCCATCTTGGATGCAAATGAGAGCAGGGGAGTTACTTCACTCTTATCACCCTTGTCTGGAAGGCTTTAGATGTGTTTCACACTGCATTGTCATTGTCTTTTGTAAGTCCTTCCTCTAATCAGTTCTTGTTCAGGCAGAGGTGGGGAGAGGGTGAGTCCTTTGTGAGTCAGACAAGCTGCGTACTGTGCCAGGGTTCCCCAGTAACACAGAGCAGACAGGTAAGAGCTAGGAAGGAACACAACTGCCAGACAGAGATGCTAGCAGGTCCATTTTTTTTAAGTTTAAGAGGGTGCATAGTTCTCTAATCCACTTTTCCTGTGCTCTAGTAACAGAGTCCAGAAGCCTGGAGCACAGTCTGTACTAGAGTGCACTCCCACTTTACTGATTTTGATAATAGTTCCAATCATTGTCATTGTTCAGCTAAAATATTAACTTAAAAATAATATTAATAGAAAAATAACTTTTCAATGAAGATTAAGAGAGTATCATAAGACAACATGGATTTTCTAACTTTATTAAAAAAGTCTCCCAGCACCAAACTGTATTAGAAAATCACTTCTCTGAATATTTCTGTGCGTGTGTTGAAGATATATATTAAGGCTGTGTGAAATTTTGCTGGCTGTTTTGTTTTGCCACTATTTCTTCTTATTTTGAACTTGGAGCAGCAAAATTGAAATGAATTGAAAGGTTTCAAAACAGTCTTGAAAGAAGGGCAGTTGAAACGTTTTGAAAGTTTTGAAATGTTTTGAGTTTCAAAACTGGGCTTGCTTGCAGCTAAAGAGAAACTAAGGAGAGGGAGGCAGAAGTGGGGGGGAGGACTGTTCTAATATTGACTGTGTAGCTGGACAGTGACTGTGATCCTTCCCTGAAGTCCTTTCCAATCCCAGTGCTCTGGGGGAGGGATGAAAAAACAGCATAAAAAGCTTTGTTTGAACTGAGCTTTCTTTGTGACTTCACACTTAAAGTGACACAAGTTTTGCTCTGAACAGTTTGAAGTTCAGTTGCCCAGAAACCCCTGAACCTTTCTCCTTGAAACTTGGCAGGCTTCATGGCCTCAACAGGGGCTACCATCCCAGCAGTTTTCACTTTGGTGTGCCTTAAAACACACATACAAAGTCACACGTCACAAGTTTTCCTTGTCAGCAACTTGAGGTACAGTTTCCCAAAAGGCCCTGCACCTATCTCCTTGAAAGCTGGCATGCTTCATGGCCTCAGCAGGGGCTACCCATGCCTGCAGTTTTCATCTTGCTGTGTCTTAACACACACACATGACATGAGTTTTACTTGGTAGCAGCTTGAGGTGCAGTTTCCCAGAAACCCTTGCATCTATCTCCTTGAAACATGGCAGGCTTTGTGGCCTCAACATGGGATACCATTCAACCCACTGTGCCTTAACACACACACGACATGAGTTTTGCTTTCAAGATTTGAAGTGCAGTTTCCCAGAAACTCCACCACCTATCTCCTTGAAACTTGGCAGGATTCATGCCCTCAGAAGCAGCTATCAGGCATGGAAGCTTTATTGGAATCAGGCAAGAAATGACAGAGTTATAGGCAGTTTCATGCTTCCCCATTATGGTCTATGGGCAAAACATTGAAACAGCGAAACAGTTTCAACAGAACTGAAATGAAACTCAAAACTTGAAACAAAACAACCTCAAAATGAAACACTGGCCCATTAAAATGGTGAAACAGAAATCAACACAAAATGGTGCTGTTTCGCACAGCCCTAATATATATACAGATCTATCTATCTATAGAACATACATACATACATACATACATACATACATACATATATATATATTATCTTTGATACATATATATATTACCAGCTCACTATATTAATATTCCTGTAATATGTAGGAATTATCATCCTGGTTTCTTATCATGAATGGTACAGATAATTCAAACATCACTCCTTTGTGAACATCTTGCTACAAGAGATATCTTATTCCTAGTTTAGAGAAAAGGATTATAACAATTTCTCACCCTCTTTTTAATTTAAAGAAAGAAATGACACCAATATAGCAAAAAGACAGAAATTAAAATGTGCACAACCACAGGCATACTGAAGAACAAGGAGGAGCAGTGAAGATGATAGAATTTCCATGATTGATATTATTCTAACCTCACGAGGTGGGAATTTAAATGCAGAAATACAAAGTAGCTAGCTCAAGGCCATGCAGTTTGTGGCTGAGTTTGTGGTATGAGAATCCTGATATCCTGAGTTTGCTTCTGAGGCATTACCAAGACCCACCCTTAGCATGGTGCTTATTTATTTATAACTGTTGTTAATCCTGTTTGAGTTTGTTTATAATCTGTAATTTATAACCAGTTTGTTTATAACCTGTAATTTATAACCACCGTAGTAAAAACTAAACACAGTCATGCTAAACAAGAAGTATAGTCTATTTGCTCAGGGCTTTACAAGTATTACACTTGGTATCTGTGATGCAAGTTCTGGATTAGGCAGAAATCAGACTATTGCCAAAACATCAATCTCTTATTTTGTGGCATCTGTCCATTCACTAACCCATCAAATCTTGTGTCAAATGAGTCCCATTTGGTCCAGGAATTTGATAAGTTTTAGTGAGGCTGTTGAGGTTACCCTTTGTTTTTGTTGTTCTAACAGTGATGGCTTAATTATCAGTTGTTTATCCATGCAAGTTTTACACTTAGCGAGAAGCTTGTATACCAGTCTTTATTTTGTATCTCTTCTTCTAGGGTATTTTTCCCCCTGCTAAAAACACATTGCTTCATTTAATTTTTCCCCCAGTAATGGATGTATCTGAAATGTGGCTCTTCCATACAATAGAATCTGAATGCTCTTGTGCTTTAAGGACAAAACCTTGAAGTATAGACAAAGGACACTGTAGTTCAGTCAGATAGCAAGACAATATCACTCAGGATCAAATGCACGCCCCTTTCTGATGATCAGGTAAGCCAAAATGTAAAGAACTTTTCTATTTTTTTTAAATATTTACCATTACTTAATATGCCATAGCAACTACGGCTGTAATGAGGTCATGTTTCCAGTTTGTCTGATAAAGT
>NW_017729029.1:29089899-29106278 GCF_001723915.1 Gavialis gangeticus | reverse complement strand
TAGTTAATCACATTTTAAATAGTGACCTGGCCACACATTCATTCAATTAATGGTGTCATAAAACCAGGAATAAGTGACAGAGGGTGTCTATACACGTGCTTGGGGGGAAATGATCCCTTCACTCAAGAACTTTTAACCTACAGAAATAAATAAAAACATAAAAAGAAAAGAACCCAGTCATGCTGCTGTAACCCAAATGACAGATATTTGGTGTTCTCAGCTATACTGAGCTATATCTTACCTCCCGTCTAACACCTACTTGCACTTTTGTATACAATTTTATTATCTAACCTAATTATCAACTTATCTATCCTAATTATCTGGTAATTTGGAAATTTATATACTAAAGATTTTCAGTTTTTCCATTCACATCTGCAGCTTCTTGAGTGTCAGAGGGTGCATCTTCATGTGTGCCTGGGACTGCAGCATATTGAGCTGCACTGGAGCAAACCCAGTTGGCAGATGGCCAAGGGAAGGGCGGGGTTCAGCCTGCCAGCTTGGGGATACTCTAACTCAGTTCAATGTGCTGTAGAGGGGCTGGCTGGGGCATGAAAATGCTCCAGTGTGGGGCTAGCTGGCAGGCAGCTCCTCGCTGAAGAACCCTCATGCCCCAGCCTGCCCCATCAGTGTATACATGTGCATTGCTGTACCCTAAAGAACACTGCTGAAAGACAGTATTTATATTTACAAGTACTAATCTGCAGTAGAGTTAATTAGTTTCATGTGGCCTAATAGGGCCACACATGTAGATGTTGAGATTTTACTATGCAGCTAATTAGGCGGCTCTGTAGTAAACATCTCATGTAGATGCTCCCAGCATGAAGTACCTGGCAATAATCAGTACCGACTGCTGCAGAGCTGTCCAGCAGAATGATTTTGCATGTAATCTTCTGGTGTGCAGGCAGGGGAATATAATTTGAAAGTGATCTCCCAGTAGAAACCACAAGTGTACATATATTTCAGCTTCTCCTTCTGGAGCAAAAATAGCCATTCTGGGAGAAAAATAACCTGAATCCAATAAAGTAGAAATAATTCCTGAGACAGTTTCTCCTGGGAGAATGAATGTTTGCACAGCTGCCCATGGCTTAAGTCTTCACATGGACCAGAAGATGTGGAACTCCAGGAAAAGACTGCCTGAGACCAGGAGCAGAAAAGAAGAGCAAAGGCTCACTGCTTTGTGCCCACTTCCTGGATTGGGGGCCCTGGTCTGGGGGATGGATTTATTGCTCCCCTCCCCTCTGAGACCAGTTCGCCAGATGAAGGGATTAGCAAGGTAAAGACCCCATCCCCTTCCCCAAACTGGAACTGATTTGGGAGAAGAAATGAGAAGCTGGCCAGATCTGGTCACTAACATACACTGATTTACACTGCTAGAATGTTTCCAGGAGAGGGATCAGCAGAAGCATTCAGCCTACAACTGTCCCCTCTCTCCTGCTTTCTGTGCCTAAGACCAGGAGTACCTATCTTGGGGAAGGAGCTGAGGGCTTCGCTCCAGAGCCCTCTCTACTCTGCTCCCAGAGACCAGGACTAGACTGGAGGAGGCTGCTCCCCACCTGTTCCTCAGACACAACTCTGGGGAAGGCACAGGGAGTCTTATCCCACTGCTGCACTGCCTGTGGGAATCAGAAGGGGAGCAGACACTGCTCCTCACACTTTCCCTAGACTGAGATCACTCTGGTCTTGGGAAAGCAGGGCAGAGGGGGGTGGCTGCAGCTTGAATGCTTCTGTTACTTCTTGTCCCCAAAACATTTCTAGTGGTGGAAATAAATGTCTATTAGTGACCAAAGATATCTCTATACTACTTCTTGGCCTGAAGCCTGACTGCAATCCAGAATACTGACAGCTGGTAAATATTACTGGCAACTGTAGTTTACCAGCTTTTGAGGTAATCTTTCTTAGAGAAAACAGGGCAGATATGGCAGGAGCTTGTGAGGTCAAATAGCATTGATCTATACTTTGATTGCATTTCTATTTGTTTCATGGTGGGTAGAAGATTCCACTAATTCAAGGAGCCGTGGACAGTCTCCATTTAGCAGGAATCTCACATTTATCATCTTCATCTACTGAGGGTTTTAGAGTCCTGGATAGTAACTTTGATTCTAGGTTCATGCCATAAAGAAGAACAACTCTTCCTCCTTGCCGAAGAGGAAGAAAACCAAGCAACTAAATAAAACAAAAAAAAACAAACAAACACCCTCCTCACCAATCCTAACAGCAGGACAATGGAACAGGCCGCATAGGGAATTTGTGGAATCAGCTTCAACCAGGAAAGTATTTGTTTAGGATAGTAAAAAAACACTGCATCCCACATTCTTGCAGTGGGGTGGGCAAGATACCCTTTTAAGTTCCTTCCAATTCTTTGATTAATACCGCTGTCTGGGATGATGAGTGAATAGGCCTAGCTTTTGTATCAATAACAGCTGGAGGGAATTAGTGTGCACTGGAGATGCTCAGCTCCTAGAAAGCATAAACCATACATTTATATTTTGAAATGGCATATAAGAAGACCTATATTTTCAGGAATTCTTCACAGATATTTTTCTTCAACACAGATAGTAAAATAATGATTCCATTTTTCTTCTGCTTGGCATAATCAGATCAAAATAAAAATTAAAAAAGTCTTTTTCTGTTAATGTACTGGAAACTTATAAAGGAGGGGAGCCTGACAAAGACCTAGTAGGTCAACAGTTACATGAATTGCATCACATTTTTAACCAAAATGGAAAGTATTGTAAATGTTTCTTCTTAATGCAAAATATAATTTTTCTTCTCCATCTTACTAAAAATATGGTTCGATATCTTTGTGAAAGTAAGGTGCCAAGCTGGAGATGCATAATAAAATTAATATTTGTTTGGTGATATGGCTTATCTAATTAGTATTACTTCTATTACACATTCGTCAAACATAGGATGGGCCAACAAAATCTAATTAGCTGTTTAAACTCATTTATGTGCCACATTTAATCTTGTGCTTGTCACATTTAAATTTGTCTAAACCTTAATAATATTCAAGTTCATGTTCTTGCATTAAAGGCAACATGTGTTTGATCCATAATGAATATTTTAATCTCAGCAATTCATTATGGCTCTAACAACTTTTTTTATTTATCTAGGTGAGTCATTTATCTTTCCGGTAAGATTTATGAGACAGTTTGATTAAAACTAGTGAAAACCTGGATCTAATAATTTATTTTGCATTTATTCTCAGGTTCTTAATGCAGCAATACTTTTGACCACAGAGTCTCTATTATTTTAATAAAGAAAACTAATCCACCTGAAAACAAGTGCTTAACTTGATATACATACAATGTTTAATTTGCACTTCTAATAAAAAGTATTTGTTAGCTCAGATTAAATTAGGAAAATTTAAAATAAATCAGAGAGCTCACTATCTCTTTTTCCAAAAATGTCTAAAAACATACAGCTAAGAGCCTAATGACAGCTATAGAACTGACATGTAATAATGTTATTATACTAAGGTATAATAATTTTAGGGACTATGCTGAAAATGAGAAGTTTCCTGCCAAGCTGGGAAAGCTTGTGGTTGTATTATGAATCTTATATAAGGTGTTTTGCACAAAGCCCTCATTTCTAGAAGGAATATTATTTTGTATTGTAAAAATTCAATTTCTAGCCCTCACACTTAAAGCCCTAAATACTATTAGGGGTGAGACATAATCTGACCCTTCATCTCTGTGGCAGCCTCTATACTTTACATCTATTGTGCAATTATCTGATTAATTGTGCAATTAATTTAGACTGGCTACATGTGCAAATTAGCTATAGCACCTTAAAAAAGATCCAACCAGCTATAAAGCTATTGCTCAAAAAAGGGCAATAACTTTATAACTAGCTTTATCCAGGTATAATTTGCACATGCAGCCTGTCCCCCCATGGCTGCAATTGCTATATCTCCCAGCCATGAGGGTGCTCCACAGGTGCTGGGACTGAGTCCTGCAGCTGAGAGGACTTTTGGCTCCAGCTCTGCTGCACATGCAGCTAGGACTGAGAGTCCTGCCAGCTTCAGGACTCACAGCTGCAGGAGCTTGCTATGTGCCTGTGCAGGGGGAGCCACCAAATTCAGAAAAGTTATGAAGGGGTTCGTGAAGTCTAGAAAGATCAAGAACCACTAGTTTGTATTCAGACAGGGGCTTAGTTTTGGCAACACTCAATATTATCGCACTTCACTTTTAAGTACCTGGCTATATAGTGGAATTTCCATCCCAGTTAGGTACTGATGTCTCCTCTACAATGCATGGGGAAAGTGCTAGATTGGTGGTTCTCAACTTTTTTTGTAATAGGACCCATTTGTAAACATTGGTGGCCAGTCTCAACCCAGTGCCACTCACTCCTGACCTACTGCCCCCAGGCCCAACCCCCCACAATGTGTGGGACAGGCTGTGGGTTTGGGGGTGTGGGGGGATCATTTCAGGCTGTAACTCTGACAGCCAGCAAGAGAAAAGCCAGTTTGTCACATTTTTCTCCATAAAAGGAGAATCCATGCTTAAAGCTTGTTGATTCATTTTTGAAGTTTGTTCACAACCCTTTAATATATACCTGTGACTCACTTTTGGGTTGCAACCTACAGGTTGACAAATGCTGGACTAGATGACTTAGAAAATAATTCATATTACCCAGCATACTGAGCAAAGACAGAAGCCAGTAGGGATTCCGTGTTACCTCCCACCTCTCATGGGAACTTAGACTCATGACTCCAGACTATGGAGAGGTCAGATCAGGATTCACAGTCCAGAACATTCTTCTGGAAGTAAGTGCCTATATAATTTCCTTTAAGTGGTCCCAGTGCTCCCCTTTAAACCATAGCTCAGTGAACAGAGAACTTATGCAGGATGTGGGAGACCAGAGTTCAGTATTCTTCCTGAAATTACTCAAAACCACATCTCTCACCTGCAAAGTCAGGAGGTGTCTGAGCTACAGGCTATGAGGAGGTGGCTGGGGGACACTATCCAGTCCTCTTACTGAAGTTCTACTACTCTGCAGCAAAGTATTCAAGAGAGAGGGAGGAGGAGGAACACAAATGTCCTGAGATCTAGTCTCTGCTCTAAGGAGTTTCCATATTTCACAAAATTCTTTACTAAGGAAACAACAACGAAATAGGTGTATGATAAGGAAGCAAGAGATGCATTTTAAACAGAGTGAGTGTGATGTACAACCTTCTGTAATTTTCTCTACTCTCACTAAATCCCTCACTTCTATTCACCAGCAAGATAAGCTAAAACCTTTTGTATTTATGCTCAAAATGCTGCATTATATTTCTGAACCACAAATGAGTGCACATTATGCTGATTTGCCACCTGTGCTCATTTTAATTCAATCTTCACCTTGCGTACAAGACACACCATCTTTTATGCCACAGTTGGGTCAAACAGAGGCTGTAGGCAGGATACTTATGCACCTGATAAACTAATTAAGATATATAGGGCACAAGCTTCTGTGAACTCAAGTTCATCAGATGCTCTGAAAGGACAGCATAGAGCAGAGTAAAAAGAGTGAGTAATTTGAATACAAAAGGTGGTAAAAAAGGAGAGAGGGAGGGGCTATGAGGGAAGAGGGATAGTGCTGGGAGATTCAAACAAGAAAAGAACCAAAAGAACAAAGGGGTCACAAGAACTAATTCAGGTTTCCAAGAATTCATAGCCCCTATTTAAAGCATACTTAATAAAATCCAGTCTGTGAATAATTTGTTGTTCCACAATGTCCTGTTCAAACAGGTTTCTCTTACATATTTTATCTTTCATTTAAACTATGGTACCTTGTCTCCACTGCAAGGTGTTAGTTCATTTTAGTAAAAACACACCTTTTTAAACACGTTGAACATTTCAGAGAAAAGTCTATTATTTTTTAATAATCTTGTTATTGCTAAGGAGAAGGATAATTTTATCATTCAGAACACCATCTACTATAAAAAAAATAGGAACTCAAAAGATTATCTAGTCTACTCTTCTGTTCTGGGAGAGATTAAAACAAACAAACAAACAAAAACTACAATGTCTCTGACAAGTTTTGGTTTAATTGGTTCTTGATAGTTGCTTTCAGTGCCTTCCAATTTGCTTTCATTCATGAACATATAATTATTCTCTCTCCTTTCTTTGAAGTAATTAACAATATTTAAAGGTACTGGGACCAGAACAGAACCCTGCAGGACAAAACCACTTTGTATGTGCCATCACTTTTACATCAAACCATTAATAACTATTCTTTAAGTAAGCATTCCACCAGTTATACAAGCACCTTAGACTACGTTCTCCTAAGCTATATTGCCAGTTTGCTTACAAGAAGTGCAGCTGTGCCAAATTCCTTACTATAGACAAGTTATATGTAGGTTGGAAGTTTTGATATTATTATTGTTATTGTTATTGTTGTTGTTATTATTATTATTGAGATGGGATAGCTGGTAGTGATTTAGCCCAGGGGTTTTGAAAGGGTAAAAGATGATTGAAAGGCTTGGGATTCCCTTTCCTCACCAAACAGGCCCCAGAGACTCATCCTCCATGTTCCCAGATTGGCCCCTTGGGTCACCTGGAGGACAATAAAAGGGGTAGCGCAGCTGACTCAGGAGAGACCAGGAAGAGACCACAAGGAAGGAGTTTCAAAGAGCTGGCAAGAGCTGGGCAAGCAGGGTAGGAGCAGTTGCCCCAGAAGAACCTGAAGCAGTGGGACCTGAAGGCAGCAGTTGGACCCTCAGCAGCATGGCAGCAGTTGGACCCTCAGCAGCTGGCAGGAGAGGCTCCCCACTGGGCTTCATGTTCCCCCTACAAGAGGCCACAGCCAGCAGGAGAGGTTCCCCAGCTCCAGCAAGGATCTGAGCAGCAACCAGAGAGGTTCCCAGCTCTGCTTCCAGCTCCTCCAGTAAGAGGCCAGGAAGCTCAACATGAGGCAGGGGCTCCTAGAAGACCCCTAGCAGCTTGGAGCAGTGCTAGAAGTGGTGACTTTCTACCTACCACATGGGAGATCTGAGGTCAAGTCTCAAATGAGAAGAAATTCTTGTTGCATTGGAAAGGGGTCATTGTGTTTTCCCTTCCCCCCCACCCCCCAGGTACCTAGGCCCTGTATTTCTTGTTATTTAACGTTTTGTATTTTGTGCCTTTTATATTTTGCAAACCAGTATTGTTTGTTCTGCTGTTTGTGTTGTTTTATATTTTGTTAACCCTGTCTTTTATCAACTGGATGAATATGTGTATGGTTGTAAGTGTCTAACCTTTATTGAATCCTGCCCCCTTGGGGCTTCGTAGTGCCCCCTATACCCCTCTGTTTTATACCTGTTATGTTCCCACTACTGTTCTCTCATTAAAAGGTATACAGTTAAGCACCCATTGGTGATCTAGCTCTGCTCTATAGGGGGAGAAGGGTCTCTACACCTCCCACAGTGCTTGTGCACCTGCTCTGATCCCTTTAATTGGAGAGCATGTACATCTTGAAATACCACCCAGGTTACATTATTATTATTTATTTTAATCTTCTTAAGGTACCATTCACTAATAAGAAAAAGCATCATGTTCTTATACAGTTGTTTCATACTGTTCTTCATTCACCTTAAAAAAATAATGCCCTATTCTTTCATGAGCTATAAATACCCTATAGTAATATAAAAGAAAATATAAAAGAACAAACTATTTTAATGGTATAGCTCAGACTTACTCCAGAACCTCAACTTAGTGGGGAGCAGGAGCAGCCCACCTGAATTCAGTCACCTCTTCTGAGAGATTTGTGAAGAGGAAGAGATATCCAGACTCAGAGAGACTATATGGGTCCCAGAGGATGTTTCCCCCTGGAGAGGTTGGGTGCTAATGGTGGCTCCCCATGAGCACACCTTGTTGGGAGTGGAGGAGGAGCATATGGCTCCAGCACTAGCAGCTTCCATCGCCAGAACCCACCCCAGAGGTCAGGCCTTGCCCTGTCATCATGGGAAATGGGGAAGGGGCAGAGCAATGGAGTCGGCTCCACTCTGGACCCAGACAGACTCCCACACATTACCCTCAGTAAATTCACTGCCAAAAGGGCTAGTAGGATCCCATGCATAGGTCCCCATGGCTGTGAATGGTCACCCATGCTGGACCATTCTAGACAGTGGGTCCCAGGTTACCAACTTATTTGAATCCTTCTATAAGGAACATCTGAGACGGTTGCCTTTGCATCCCCTTATGGGACTTCATGGCTTAAGCCAGGAGCAGTATCCTTACAGGGTTCATGTGAATGTAAGGCTAAAATTCCCTGATGAAATAGCTAGGGTGGAGGAAGAAGTGCCAACCATTGCTCTAGTATGCCCTGATATGGGGTGGATGAAAGGGGCCACTCTCATTGTAGGGACCAACTCCAGCCTTTTCCAGGTTCTTGCTCACTACTGGAAACAACAGGCTGGCCCAGGTTACCAACAATGACTAACAATGCATGCCTTGTGCTCAGAGGCGTATGACTGATGGGAGCATAGAGAGAAGTGGGATCACCCTGAAGTTGTGGGGACCCTGCACTTCTCTGGAGCAAAGTCCCAATGAGTCCCTGCACAGGGCCAATGGACTTTGCCTACTGTATGTAACTGGATTGAGGGGGATGAAAAAAATAAGCTGCTGGTAGTGTAGACCCCCACTGGGAGAGAGTGACCTGGTGCGCTGAGGGTCCTTGATGGTGTGATCAAGACAAAAGGGCTCAACCAAGACATGGTTACAGTGATCGTGGTTAACCCAACCTTGAAAGATATTGTGGTCCACCTCGGACAGAAGGTGGCCTTGACAAAAGAAGCTGAAGTGGTGAGCCCTGAGCAGGAGGGAAACTCCCCTCCAATTGACCCTTCAAGATTCTTTTTCAGGAACTCCCCAGTGCCCGAAGCCTGTAAAGGTCAGCTCAGGGATAAACTTGGGGCTCAAGCCCATGTTTTCTCCCTGCATGACTGGGATGTGGGGGAGGCTAAGGGGGGTAGAGCATCACATTCATTTGAGCAACCCATGACCCTTTTGCAAAAGGTCTTAGTGCATTCCCCTCGCTGAGATGGGGGAAGTAAGACGTCATCCACAGGAGCTCATGGACCACCACATCATCATGGAATCTAAGAGCACTTATGCATCTCCCATTGTGATTGTATGAAGAAGAATGGCCAACTTCATATGTGTATTGATTACTGGACTTTGAACACCTGGACCATCACCAATCAATACACTGTCCCATGGGTGCAGGAGGCTTTGGACTGTTTAGTAAGGAGCAAATGGTTTTCAGTACTAGACCTCCACAGTGGCTACTACCAGATACCTCTGTGGGAAGAGGACAAAGAGAAGACTGCTTTTATTTGCCCCTTGGGATTCTATCAGTTTGAATGAATGCCCCAAAGAATATCCACTGTTTCCACCACTTTCAGCAACTAATGGAGAAGGTGGTTGGGGATATGCATATGACCCAAGTACTGGTTTATTTAGATGATATTATTGTTTTTGGAAAGACCCTGGAGGAACATGAAGAATGGCTACTCTGGGTACTCAATGGGCTGGAGACCGCTGGACTTAAGTAAGTGCTCTGACCACCTGGCCTTGAACCAAGATCTTTAGGGAATTAAAAAGGTTCCTGGGATTTGTGGGTTTCTATCGGTGATACGTTAAATGCTACAATAACTCGACCTTTAAATGCCCTGACTTATGGACACCAGGTGGGAAGGTTGCACCGCAAGAAGGGGTGAGACAATGGCTTAAATGGGCTCCCTATGACACAAAGCCCCACAGAGCCTTTTTGTCCCCGGTGGGACTCACGGTGTGAAGGTTATCCGGTGGTTGACTCAGGCACCTGTGCTGGCATATACTGACCCCAACCACCCTTTTATTTTGCACATGGATGCTAGCCAGTCAGGACTGGGGGCTGTACCATACCAGGAACATGACAGACACCGACCGGCAATCCGTGGCTTTTGCCAGCAGGGGATTGTCACCCAGCGAGGTGTGCTACCCAGTACATAAGCTTGAATTCCTGGCCCTCAAGTGGGACATCACTGAGCAATTCTGGGACTATCTATATGGAACCACCTTCCAGGTGTGGACAGACAATAATCCCCTTACCTATGTGCTTACCAGCACTAAGTTGGGTGTGACCGGCCAACACTGGATCGCAGCACTAGTCTACTACACCTTCAGCCTGCACTATTGAGCAGGACGAAAGAACGTGGATGCTGATGCCCTGTCTCGACAACTCCCTAGCAGCTCCGGGAGTGTTTGGAGTCCCGAGACAGTGAAGACCATTTGTGACCTGCAGCTACAAGACCCTATGGGGATGTGGGAAAGTACTGTTTGCATGGGTGAGGTGTTGGGTTTACCCCCTGAGGGGATCCCACAGGCCTGGGTTCAGTACAACATGCTGACTCCCTCCTCATTGCCCCAGGTCATAGACACAAAATGGCGGACAGCACAAGAACAGGACCTGGATGTGCAAGAGGTACTGCATGCCTGGAGATCAGGGAATACCCACCCCATGACCCTTATTAATGCTACCCCAGCAACCCACCTTCTGTTGAGGGAGTGGGAAAGGCTTCACTTGTTTGATGGAGTGCTACAATGGGAGGTGCAGGACCCAGAAGGACAGAAATATTGGTAGCTGGTTCTCCCTCAGAAGTATGATGCCCTTGCATTATGATCCTTGCATGATGACTTTGGGCACATGGGGGTGGAGCGCACGCTGGCACTAGCCCATGAGCGGTTCTTTTGGCCCAAAATGGCTGAAGACATAAGGGCTAAATGCTCAAACTGTGATTGGTATGTGCAAAGGAAGACCCTGCCCACTTGAACTGCTTATCTACACACCATCCAGAGCTCAAAACCCATGGAGCTCGAGTGCATGGATTTTCTAGCCATAGAAGGGGAGGGGCACCGAAAGGGGAATGTGCTGGTTGTGACAGACCACTTCACCCAATATGCCCAGGCCTTCCCCATGTGAGATCAAACAGCAAGAATGGTTGCCAAAGTACTGTGGAAAAAGTACTTCTCCGTGTTTGGGCTACCCGCAAGAATCCACTCAGATCAAGGGTGAGATTTTGAGAGCCAGTTGTTGCGTGAAGTACTGACAGTGGCTGGCATAAAGAAATCGAGGACTACACCCTACCACCCCCAAGGGGTCCCCCAACCTGAGCACTTCAATCTCACTCTCTTGAACATGCTGGGTACCCTCCAGCCAGAACAGAAGGCCACATGGAGCCAGCATATAGCATACCTCATGCACGCTTACAACTCCAGTAGGAATGATGCAATGGAGGTCAGTCCACGTTTACTCATGTTTGGGAGGGAGCCCCTGTTACCCATAAATTTGTGCTTTGGGGTAGAATGAGTCTACCAACAGCATTTGACTCATGGCCAATATGCACAGCAGCTTTGGGACCATCTGTGTCATGTGTACTGACTGGCAGCTGAAACTCCTGGAAGAAACCAGCAATGCCATAAGCAGCTTTATGATGCTCGAGTTTGTGAGCAAGGGTTACAAGAAGGGGACCGGGTGCTGCTGTGAAACCTGGGGCTAACTGGGAGACACAAAATTGCTTATCAGTGGCGGTCTGAACCCTATACAGTGGTGTGACAACTGGGAGACTTCCCAGTATACAAGACCTCCGCTGAGTCTGGACCGGGTTGAAGTTACACGGTCCACCAGAACCTCCTGCTGCCTATTGGTAAATTGGTAGGGCCCCCTCAGCCCAAGATAGAGCCACAAGAAGAGAGGCCTAGGTCTCCCCATCGAAGGAGGCCTCACGTCACCCAGCTGGCAGTATTACCTGCAGCTCCCCCGGAGGAATCGGACTCTGACTGGTGGTACCCTACTGACTTTCACCCAAGCTTAGAACCTGCCATTCCTCAGGGCAAAGCAGAGATGAGGACTACTGTTCATGGGGCCCTGTCTGGTGAGACCAAAGGACAAAACATCCCTACAGCTTTACCTGCCAGTGGGGCAGACTCCTCGAGTGAGAGGGAACCCGTGTCACCGGGGCCCTTGTGGATTTCTGCCCCAGACCGCACCCCACAGCCAAGGCAGGACCTTTGGCCAGTCTGATGCTTCACCTACAATGCCCCGGGGGTGCTGGGGGAGGTCCCCATCACTGCTCCTTGGGTCCAGTAGTCCCCCAGGCTGAGGTCTGTGCTTCACCGGGGGTGGTGAAAGGTTCCATAGGGGAGGATGGGACAGGCTAGCTGGTAGTGATTTAGCCCAGGGGTTTTGAAAGTGTAAAAGATGACTGAAGGGCTTGGGATTCCATTTCCTCACTAATGAGGCCCCAGAGATTCACCCTCCATGTTCCTGGATTGGCCCCTTGGGTCACCTGGAGGACGATAAAAGGGGTAGCACATCTGACTTAGGAGAGTCCAGTGAGGAACCACAAGAAGGAGTTTCAAAGAGCTGGCAAGAACTGAGCCAGCAGGGTGGGAGCAGTTGCCGCAGAAGAACCTGAAGGACTGGGACCTGCAGGCAGCAGCTGGACCTTCAGCAGTGTGGCGTGCGGCCAGCAGGAGAGGCTCCCCACTGGGCTAAAGTAATAGTGCCAGTACTGGTGGCTGTGTGGTAGTTTCTGCCTACCATGTAGGAGATAGGAGCTTAAGTCCTAGCTGAGATGACTTAGAATGAGTGAAGTGACAGGGACAAATTCTTGTTGCAGTGGAAAGGGGTCAGTGTCTATTCCGTCTTCTCCTGCCCCCACCCTTCCAGGTACCTAGACCCTATATTTCTTGTTATTTGGCGTTTTGTATTTTGTGCCATTATATTTCATCAGCCAGTATTGTTTGTTCTGCTATTTGTGTTTTATATTTTGTTAACCCTGTCTTTTGTCAACTGGATGAATATGTGTATGATTGTAAGTGTCTAACCTTTGTTGAATCCTGCCCCCTTGGGGCATTGTAGTATCCCCTATACCCCCTTGTACATACCTGTTATGTTCCCACTACTGTTTTCTCATTAAAAGCTATATGGTTAAGCCTCCACTGGTGATCTGGCTCTGCTCTATAGGGGGAGGAGAGTCTCTACACCTCCCACAGTGTTTGTGCACCTGCTCTGATCCCTTTAATTGGAGAGCATGTACATCTTGAAATACCACCCAGGTTACATTATTATTATTTATTTTAATCTTCTTAAGGTACCATTCACTAATAAGAAAAAGCATCATGTTCTTATACAGTTGTTTCATACTGTTCTTCATTCACCTTAAAAAAATAATGCCCTATTCTTTCATGAGCTATAAATACCCTATAGTAATATAAAAGAAAATATAAAAGAACAAACTATTTTACTATGTGAAAAGTAGAAGAAATCAATATATGTATTTTTTGCTTTCCTAGGAATGGTAATGAATATAGCCTAAACAGTTTCTGCATTTTTTTCTACTGACACCTACTTTTCAATAATCTTGCTCTGCTGCTTTTGTTTCTTCATCTGTTGCTTCTCCTCATATTTTTGCTTATTATAGTATAGTGTGGTATATGTGCTATATCACATAGCATAAACAGCCTCTGGAAAGGGGCTATCAAATATTTAGGTGGCTAGCAATCTCATGCCACACCAGCACAGGCCATGTGCACCCCCACCCCACTACACCACAGATGCTCTTGCCATTGCTGTGCTCCACTGGGCTACATGGGCAGACACACCTTCTACCCTCTCCACTGTAACACATTGTGGTGCATGCAGACAGTCTTCCCACCACCTGCTGTGCTGCACGACTCTCAGCAGGGGTTGTGGGGCAGGCCACAATGCAAAATCTAGAGAAGAGAAGGGAAGGGAAGAGAAACCTGGAGAGACTAGCTGCTGCTGAAGACAGAACTATACAGGAGCCCTGAGGCCAGTTGGACTGCCCTGCCCTAGTACATAATATTACCCAACCCATAATACCACACCCTATTTTATATAGATGGCCATATCTTATAAGGTGTGCCTATGTGTTTCTAATCAAGCTAATTGTTATTCTTATTATTAATAATTATATAATGATTCATTGTTTAAAATGGAAAGGTTACTACTATTTTCTGAAAAAGCAGTTTTCATTCTAGGATTTTATATTTTTTTTATGTTACAAATTATGTTCATCCAAAGTATTATGAAAGAATTATTAAGAAGAGATAAAACACATGGAAAAATGTGTATACAGACTGTATCCTACATTAATTTTATTTTCGTACACCAACAGTAGTATTGTGGTGCACTGTATATGGGACAAAGAAAACTGCAAAGTAAAATACTGTAAATTTGCAAGAGCAGATTTCTGCTTCAAAATTTCTGTTCCTAAATTTGTTACAAAATTAAATAGCACAGGCGTTTTAATAAACCGTGCTTCTAAAACAATTCCATCACAATTTGTCATTCATTCTGAGATATTCATTTGTCTAAAAGCAATTAAAGCTTAATTGCTGCATAACCTGAATAATTTAGAAATGCAAATTAGTATAGCAGGGAAACAAGTATGTGTTCATTAATTTCTTTGTTATCACCATCTGTTTAATTAAAGAATGCGTTTTACTGAATGACAGCTTGCTAACTATATAAACATTTTTCTTAATTGAAAATGTCTTCTGCAATTGAGGTCAGCATTTGACAAAATTTGTTTGAGTTTGCACATAAACATTTCATCTAAACAAATTTTAGTATTTTCTATGTCCTGGAGAAAACATCACTGCCAACATATGTAATGTAATTCAGGAAAGTCTATCTTAAGGCAAATCTATCATTTTGGAAAAATTCAATGAGTTGAATAAATTGTCAGCTGCTAGAGTAGTGTTTTCTCATCTTTAGTCTATTTATCTGTTTACCTTTTTTAGCATAAATTATTTTGAAATATTTATGAAAATCATGATGCCAAATGAGAACATTCAATTTTGCAAAAAGAAAGTAATCTTTTCAGATTTACTTCAAAATATGAATACAGTATTTGGGGGTTTTTTTAAGTATCACCAAACAAGCTGTGACTTAGAGTTGATTCATACCCAGAAGCTCACAAAGCTTTTCAATGCAATCTTGTACATGAAGAAAATAATAAACTCCCACTTCTTTGAGGAAATAAATGCTTCAGTGACTCTAAAGTAACAAGGAAAGGCCTTCAAATTCTTAAAACAGAATGTATAAAATGATTTCCCCCCTCCCCAGCCCTCCCAGGCCTTTCCAGGCATTTTCTAAAACAGAACTATCCAAGTGATGGCCCATGGGCCACATATGATCCATGAGGAATTAATGTACAATCCCCAGGCTTTCATCTGGCTGCTTCTCCCCTCCATTGTGCTGGTGGTAATAGCAGACAGTGTCCAGGCTCCAACTCCTTCCTTCACCTGCTGAAGGGGGTCTGGCAGTGCAACAGTGTGGGGAGCTCAGGGTGAGTCCATGCCCACTTACAGGAGAGAAAATTGTATACTAGTAGTGCAGCAGAGGATGGGAACCTGCATAGGCACATGCTGCAGGGTGGGCTGGGGGGGAGGCAAGGAAGGGGAACTGTGCTGGGATGGAGAAAGATTGTCCCTGTTCAGGACAGTGGTAGGAGTAGGTACCCACATGAGCACACATTACAGCTGGGGGGCACACCAATGCAACACAGTGGTGGGGGGAGCATTTCCACAGTACATGTGGTGTGGCCTCTGGGGGACTTTTCTAGAATATATTAGAATTAAATATCATTAATGTAACTCCACACAGTTTCAACCAATGAAGAAATTACAAAACACAGATTTCCAAAAGTGCAGTAGGATGAAGCAACTGAGTTATGTGGAATTAAGCTCCTAGTCCTATTGAAGACAGTGGGAGTTTTGCCATTGGTTTTAATAGGGCAAACACTGCAGCATACATGCTTATAGAAATGTTGCCCTGTGGGGTCAGGCCAACTCTCGGGATCTCAATATTGCGCTGTTAGGAGGGTGTAACACAATTGCACATATACAAACACACAAATCAATCAGGTGCATACACACACACATTACCAGCTCAGGCACATACACATCCAAACAAGCCTAGGCATATGCATACCTATTACCAATTCAAGCACATACACTATACACCCCAGAAGTTAAACACAGATCACTAATTCGTATATCGTGCACACAATGCCATACACACACACACACACACACACACACCACTCACACTAGCAACTCAGATACACACATGTTCAAAATAACTAGTCTAGGTTTATGCACACCTATCACCAGTTTAATCCCATACACTCTACACACACCAAATTTAGACAGAATCAGACCAGTTACCAACACCTGCACATCCAATACACATACCTGGATTACTAATTTATATACCACACACACACAGTGATATCTTTATATGTATATATATGTGTATTCACTAATTTACACACGTACCACCCACCTACATATACACACAGGTGAGTTCCTAAGTTGGGTGTTGTGATGTGTATGTATGTATGT
>NW_017729029.1:29077129-29089015 GCF_001723915.1 Gavialis gangeticus | reverse complement strand
AGTCACAGGGAAAAAGCAGTAGGAGCAGGTTAGGCTGAGAGGTGGCAGAAAAGGGGAGATGGAATTGGGAGGAGATCGGGAAACTAGCAGAGAGGGTGGGGACTAGAGCTGAGAGAGAGAGAACGAGGCTGGAATTTAAGATAAGGAAGGGACTGGGATTCAGTAAAACATGACCCAACTTGGGGTTGCAAATGACAGTGGTTTTGTTGAACAGGGGAGGTGGTGACACAGTGTCAAATTGGTTCCCTTGCACCCACCCACACACTCACGCACGCACGCACACACGCACACACAATGACAGCAGGGGTTAGAGAGGCTTGGTGCAGTGGCTGAAGTCCACTGAAGTCCAGGAGGAGAGAGAGACAGAGAGAGTCCAAATTGTAGGAGGAGGTGTGCAGATAATATCTACCTATCCAGGCTGGAAGGGGTCCTTGTCCAGTAGATGTTGTCCAGAGGGGGGTCACTGGCAGGGCTTCTGGGTGGATAGGCGGTGCGGCATGGTGCTGGTCCAGATGGAGAGGGCGTCTCACTGGGTCTGTCTTCACTGCCCCTTTTTATAGGGGCAGACCTTGTGTTACACTAGTAACAGGAGACATGCATGCCCAGGCAAGGGTCAGCTCCTGGCATACTGAGTATGTGTGCTCCATGCAGGGTGTGCAGTTTCCGGTGTCTGTAATGGTGAGAGTTGCTGGTTCTGCGGGGTCTTTTGTCTTTCAAATGCCGGTCTTGTCTCTGTTCCTGGGTGAGGTCCATGGTTACTGGATGAATCAATGTGAGGTGATGGCCCAGTCATTATAGACCATTTAGTAGAGGCCTGCTACCATTGTATTTCAATCATTCCCAATCACACTCATTCATCCAGGAACGAATTTACATGAGAGGGGATACGTGACTCATACAGCTGTGACACAGGGGATGCCTGGGAAGAGGACACAAGATGGAGACTTGACATATAAAATGGAAACTTGACATGACTTTGGTTCACTTACAAACACAGGCCTAAACCATGCAATATCCATATGAAACAATAAAAATCAATATGAAAATGATAATAATACAATATACAACAGTAAGAATCAACACAAACCTAATAATAACACAATATAAAACAGTGGATATCCAATACCAAAAACTTGCTACCAAAATAAAAATGTTTAAAGCTTATTCTGCATCTTAGCTTCCTTATACTTATCTATAGGGAATAGAGAGGGAGTGAAAAAGTCAGAAATGGTTGGGGAAGGGGAGTGAATGCAATAAAATGTTTTAAAAAAAGAAAATCTTGGGATTTTGCTACAGAAAGACTATTTGAACCTTCTTAGTTTTCAAAATTGACTGGAAAATCTCACAGAAGGATAAGTTTCTTGTGAGAACTTCATGGATTTTTCTATTTAGGACACAAATTTTAAAAAGAAATGCTACATCACAAAGGAAAGTTACAGAAAGAGGAGGGTCAAGGGAAGCAATTAGCCCTTATTTTTTTTAAGTGATTGGATACAGAATCCTTGTTGTGTTCTATCCAATTTCTAATCCAAGGCAACAAAGTAGAAAAAAAGCATTAAAAATATTTTATTGTCTAGTATCACTATGTCTACAGATACAGAAAAGGAGCAAAGCTCAAGACATAAAACTGGAGCAAGTCAAACTCTACAAGTAACTACAAAGCTAAATTGCTCTGAAGGGTTGTATTATGTGGTACTCTGCATTCTAAAATCAAGGCAGCTAGATTTGTTACAGGATAACCTGTTCATATGTCTGTAGTCAGGTTAAATACTTGTTTGACTATTCATTTTATACAGTATAATTATGTTGCTGTGTTACATTTTTTCCACCACTTGCCTTTTACTAACTCTCTTACAGACCATATGGCCTCTCTGTTCTGGCTTCTGCATCTGCTGATATACTTATTTCCAGAATAAACTGAGTGGTCTCTCACAGTTGAAGGGTATAGAAATTACAGATGTAGTCAATGATAAAAAGTTAAAATGATCGCCATTAAAAATATTAGTATGTTTCAGGAATTACTGCACAGCTATCACAGTTAAATCCTATTCTAATTGAGTTCTATTTCTGCAACTCTATAGTGCTAGATTTGTTGCCTGGAGAAAAAGGTTAACTTTGATTGAGAATGTCAATTGACCAAACCGTAATGAACCTTAAGGAGAAATTGTGAGACCCCCTGGTCATCCTGGTTTCTCATTTTTAGTCCTACTGAAGTCAAGTATCTTGGATGTTGTATTTTTAAAGTGCTATATAGTATTGTAAAAGTGCTTTTAAAGTGCTGTATAAACATTAATCTGTTTAGACTTCCCAAATACCTGTGGCATAAGGAAATAAATGCTGGTAATCCCATTTGACGTGGGATAACTAAGACAGAATCTCCCACTCACAGAAATCTGTAGTTCCTGATTTCTATTCCTGCATTCAGATTATACTTGCCTAGACACTTTGGGTAAGTCTTACAAATATTGAGGCTTTGGCTTCACTAGGATAAAACTCAAATTTTAATTCCTTACATTCTTATTCAGGAAAATTTCTTAATGAAGTCAACACAGATTTTCAAAGATCAGGATTCTTGCTAAGAAACTCTTCAATATGCAACAAAATTCTGGAAATCTCATGAACAGAAAAGTGCTCTGGGAAGGTATCAGAAATGCAGGGGGTGGAGGAGGACGGAGAACAAATGATCCAGTAGTTAGAAATTGGGAAACCTGGGTTCATTTACCTGCCTTGCCACAACCATCTCTGTGCTTCAGTTCCCCATCTATAAAATAGGGTTAGCAGCACTTCTCTGTCACACACCAGTGTTTTGAAAATAACTATTTTAAAAATTACAGCACACACCCATATTAGGGTAATGAATGCCAAATAAGGACCTCAAGGGTATTAAAGAGGTGACATACAATAATTTATTTTTGAGCTGGTTCTTATATTTTCAGACCTTCACCATAATTAGCTTTGGAAAATATACCCTGGAATTAGTATTTTGTAAAATATACATTTTCCCAAAACCTTAATAGGTTAAATAGAACCTATAGAAAACTGTAACCTATGATAAATATCACAGCCCATGTAAAGGCATTATTACACCTGACAATTAGCACATGCTAACTCTAAGAAATGTTAGGCTGTGTTTAAGTTAACACATGCTGTGGGCAGTCGCATGTTAAGGGTTAAAACCCTTTCTAACACACACTGCCCTGACCTGCTCCTTGACAGCTTGCAAGCAGAGCATGGAGATGTAAGTTTGCTCTGTACCTGCTTTGCTCACTGATTTTCTAGGGCATTACAGGCTCCAGAACTGGAGCCCTGCTAGCACCTTCCAATCCTGATCAGGATCCATCAGCTCCACAGCCCAGATTGGGTTTTGCCAGTGCCCTCCTCGCCTGGATTACTCACCTGCTTCCCCACTCCATGAGCTCCCCAGCACCTCCCTGCTCACCTGAGGCACAGCATGAGGGCTGGGCTCAACCTGGCAGCTTCAGGGTTCCTCCCTCCCTACTTACTCATGTGGTACAATGCCAGCAGCATAAGTAAGTGGGGTTACGGGCAGGAAAACAGGAGGCAAGGGGTGGGGGATGGGAAGTCAGGAAATGAGCCTTTAGAGGCAGTGGCAACACAATCCCAGCTGGGTTGGAACCCCTGGGGCCTGATTTCGGCAGGTGGGGATGATGCAGAGCACAATGCCACTTCCACCCAGATGGGATTGGGGCCCAGAGACACCTGCCACTCCCATATGCTGGGATTAGGGTTCCAGGGATCTCATGCTGGCCTCACCCAGATGGGTTTGGGCTCTGGACAGGTCAAGGCAGTGTATGCCCTGGGGCCCAATCCTGCTACCCAGGAGTGAAGTAGGGCCTGATCTGGCCAGCAGACCAGCTCTACACCATTTATCTGGCTTGCAGGGCCAAAAATGTGAGTAGCACTGAGTTAAGCTATTAAGTGCAATCCAAGATGGAATCCATAATAAATGTCTTGTAATATTAGTATACTTGATTGACCTATGGCTGTTCTTTCCCTTAATTCCTATCCTACTTCCATTTGTACAAACAATATGAAACGAATATTTACGTAACAAGAAGTTACCCAAAATATAAAAGAATAATCACTAATTTCTTTCTGTATTGATTTGTCCTTTATATGATCCAGGATCTTAAATATCTTTATAATTTTTTATGTTATGCTAAGAATCATAAGGACCACCGTCCCTTTGCCAGTCTGTCTGGCTAGATTTTTGTCTCTTCACTAGGTGGCAGTATTGCATTACATTCCATTATACATAAGTGACCATGTTTAAATGTTTAAGACAATCTGAGAAAGGAAGATAGAGGGGGACTTTTTGTGTTTGAAGAAAGGGTTCCTAATAACGTTTAAATGAACAAATAGCTGTATAATTTTCTAGTCCCATAGCTTCTTCTGACTACTAAATCACTGTATTTGTAAGAATAAAATTGCATATTTTCCTTTCTCAGTTTTTCCATGAAGTCACAGTCCTGTATTTTATATTAATTCCCTTCTAGATGGTACTGATAAGGACAATGAGGATGCCACAAATTCACTTATTAACTCATTGGAAAGGCTGGAGATGTCCTAAATCTTCTGAATCAGTCGTAAAGGAAAATAAATGGTAATTTCCCTAAGAATTGCTTTATAGGCAAATCTAGAATTTTGAAAAATGAGGTACAGATGGTGGAGCATATCATCACCTATAACACAACACACATTTTTCTCCAGTTGAAGAGAAACTAGAAGCATTACTACCAAGGGGCTAAAACTATATTATTCAGTTTAAGATGAAAGTAAAAACAATGTAACTATTGCAATGTGCATGGATTAGACAAATTATATATAAAGTCTAAAAAACCCCAAATCTCAAAATAGTCACAAGTGTTGACAGTGTCTCCAGGCAAGCAAGGTTATTTTGGTAGATGTGATGTCTTTTATTAGACCAACTAAATAGTTGGGAAAAAATTATTTGCAAGCTCTTGGGCACAACCACCTTTCTTCAGGCATGCCCATGAAGTAATGCTTAGGGAAATTTAGTCACAAAAGTATGGGATTTAAGGTAAGGAGAGGACCACTGATGCAAGCTTTTAAGAAATAAAAGTGAACAGGGCATAGTTCCATCTTCCTTAGGCATTTTTACTCTCACAACAGAGAAGTGCTTGTCATTGTTCAAGATTCACAGCTGTGAATACTTTCCTGGAATTATGTGCATAATACCATCACAATCTGGCATCTGCCTTCACTCAGGAAAGTGACTTAACTGTCATGCCACTGGGCAATGCAGGGTAATGCACTTTTTCTTCCCTCTTCTTGAACTTGTTCCATGTTTATTAAGATAATTACATAGTATTGGTCCAGGAAAAGTTTAAATATATAGCTCAGTGGTTAAAGAACCCTCATGCAGGAGCAGGAGACCTGGGTTTTGCTTTGCTGGACAAGACTGAAGAAAGGTGTTTATACAATACCTTTTTTCCAACTATTTAGTTGGTTTAGTAAAAAATATCACATCTTCCCAAAGAATCTTTCCTGCCTGTGTCCTTAGATCAACATGGCTACAACCAAGAACAGTGTCTCCAATATTTCATTGCAAGTCATTTCTACATCTGAATTCATATTACCACACCTGAATTAAGGTTTTTAGCTAGAGTTAAAAAGAGTCTTCAAGGCTGTGGACTTGAAGAGAGACTTTATTGGGAATGGTTAACAGGCAACAAAATTCCAGAAGAAAGGAGAGTTTGAATAGTGGAACATCAAGACCATTCAAAAGGATGTTGTTTGTCCTTCACAGGCAAAGACAACCACATCGGAGCGGGGCAGGGAGGAAAAGAGAAAATAAATGGGAAAGAAATGGAGGGAGAAAAGAGAAAAGGAGAAAAAAAGGAAAAAGGAGATGAGAGAGAGAAAAGAAAAGGGCGGGGGAGGGTGGGTGGAGGCTAGGTTACATCGCTACATACGTGGTTTATAAGCCTGATCTTCACCTTGAACAATTTGCTTCAGCAGAGGCAGGATAAAAATGACGACTGGATATGAGAGGTTTTTGTTTTCCTGACGAAGCGTTTTTGCAATGCTTCTGTTGTGCATTGCTGTTCAAAGGCCAGTGATCCATTCTGGATTGATGACCTCCAGGATGGATGGTCTCAAGCAATTTGCTCCCACGACTCCAGGTTGATGATGAAACTTTTAGGGACACCTTTAGGGTGTCCTTGTATTGCTTCTTTGGTGTGCGGTGAGAGCATACTCCACTTCACAATTCGCTGTAGATTTTTTTTGACAGGTGAATGTCAGGCATTCTTGAAAAGTTATGGGCCCTGGGCAGCGGGGCTGGGGCCCTGTGGGGGATAGGGGCTGTGGCCCTCCAGGGTGGAGCTGGGACCCTGGGCGGGGGAGCCTCCAGGGGGTCTGGGACCCTGGGCAGGGGGACTGGGACCCTATCGGAGATAGGGACTGTGGTCCTCCAAGGGGGATCTGGGACCCTTGGTTGGGGGGCTTCCAGGGTGCTTGGGACCCTGGGCAGGGGGGCTGGGACCCTGTGGGGGATAGGGGCTGTGGCCCTCCAGAGGGGAGCTGGGACCCTGGGGGGACATTCCATGTGCTGGGGGGCCTGCATCCTGTGGAGGCCAGGGGACCCACCCCTCCTGAGCAGCCCCCACACAAGGTCCCCCACACCCACAGTGGCCCCAGCAATTGCCCCACTCCTACCCACAGACCAACCCACATCCCTCCACATCCACCCACTCACCTTCCCCCACACCACTTATCACCCCCTTTCTACAAACACCACAGCCCCCCATCATGTGTGAAGAAAACCAAAAGCACACATCAACACATATAGGTATTAAGGATTTATTTTTTCATGATGATAGAGACAATGGTAGGCTTCCAGATTGCTTTAACTTTGTAAATATACCAATAAAGCATTACCCAACTTATCACACTGTCTCTCTCTCTAGATGTGTGTGTGTGTGTGTGTGTGTAGAGTGCTTTTTTGTTTTAAATGTGAAAGAATATGGATTTTGGGGTATTTCAAAAAATGGATTTGGGATGCTGCTGCAGCAGTCCAACTGGCACAAGGGGTAGTGCCCCCAGGTATGAACTGACTGGGCCGCAGAAGCTCCAGAGAGCAAGTAGCCCCAGGATGCTTGCCAGGGCAGCTTTTTGTATGGACGGGGCTAAGAGAGGGCAGCTTTTTATACTAGGGATCTACCTAAATTGCACTGCAAGTGGGCTGCACAGCAGCTCCTTTAATCTTGCTCTTCAGACCCAAACCATTTAATCTTGCTCTTCAGCACGTGCCCCTCTGTTGCTGATTGGCCAAGAGAACTTGATCATTCCACTGTTCACTGCTTGCTCCTGATCGGCCAGGAGGCAAAAATCATGTTTTTAAATATGCCATGGTTTTTGCATTCCAGATAAAGAGCAGCCCTTGTCGACATCTGTCAGTCTGAATTCATCTGCCTTGAACATAGGTGACCAAAATTGCATGTGGTATTCCAGGTGAGTTTTCACCAGTTTAACAAATGTGTTAGCTAACTGGAAACATCACCAGAACAGCCATTTAATATTTACTCTGCATTTTCAATAACTTTAATTGCACTTGAAACAATTATTGAAAGTTGCAAGGATTTGGCCCAGCCAGGCCATAGCTGGTTTTGATGTCACGGGTGCCATAAATGCTTTGGGTCTGAAGAAAATGAAAGAACAATGTTCGAACCATACATGCCATATTTTCTTGCATACAACAAATTGGGGTGCATTTTTTAAAGCAGGGAAGCTATTTTCTTCACTGGAAAAGAAACACTCTTGGAGACACTGTGCCTTCCATGCAGCTGCCAACATGACATCCAAGGTACTAGAATCTTGGCTTAACCCTTTCACAGACACAGCTGTTGGCTGAGCACTGGATCTTGTGCCTGAAGCAGCAAATAAGCTGATGGCAGCACCTTGATGATGCTTGTGATGTAGAAACAATACTTTATTTACAAGAATTTATATAAATAACTACTTAATTAACTATCACTCTCACTACAGCCCTTGAAAGGATCTGGGGCCTAACCTTGGGTGACAGATTAAGCATGGCATCCCAGGAGACAGAGGAGGCACCTGGCAGCAGGAACTTCCTGGTACTGCATTTCCTGGACATCCTATTATCAAAAAAAAAAGATCATCCAAATAAATAGGATTACTTTATTTTAGTGGTGAAGGAGAAATCTCAACTCCTTTGAAGTCCCATTTATTTGAAGTAGAAAAAACTCCCATTTTTTTCAGGGGAGCCAAGATTTTACCCTCAGAATCAGATGAAGACTGGTTGGGAAACACGTCCTTTGCAATGCCATGGGCAAGTGAAAAATATTATTAAAATGTAAAGCTGGTATTTAACCACTGATTTAAACAATTCTTGCAACTGTACATGTTCTCCCAAAATTCTCAATTACAATATTAAGGAAATATTTTAGGAGTAAAGGTGTTGCTGTAACAACAGTCATACAAAACTACTACAAAACTACTACTACTTGAAATCAAAGCAATTAAAATATACAGAACAGAAATCTGCAGCACTTGAACTGAAAAAGTTAATGTGATACTTAAAATTGACTGAAGCAATTACGTTGAGGAAAAATCTTTTCTTTTCCTATGCCACTTATTCAGAGTTGCTGTTAGAGATGTAAATGGTAATGTAACTAAAGATAAATACTAAATTAAACAAAAGTGTTAGGTAGAGCCATACCAGAGCAGAGAGAAAAAGCGTTTCCATCACCAGTGGTATTACTGTTAACAAAAGCTAAAGTCTCACTAAAATGTCTCTTTTTATGATATTTATGGCTACTTTTCTTCAGCATAATTCTACAAAATATGTTCTTCTTCACTGACCTGCCAAACAATTTGAAAACTGTAGATATTTTTTATTAATAATAAAGCTCCTGGATGTTACTAATAGTTACATCTTCCCCATATCCATGAACTCAGGATATCTACCAGATTCAGTTTTCTCTTGAATCCACACACACACAAACACACACAGTTTTTAGTCCAGTTTTCATCTTATCACAGGCACTTGCTTCATATCTCTCTTCCAAAAACTGGTCCCTTTCATAAACTCCACTGTTAAACTTTTATTCCAGGAAATCTTAGCTTTAATGTGTGCAAATTATTATGAAACAGTGGTGATAAAATTCCTTACGAGCTATTCCTCTGTAACTTTGAGCATATCACTAAGAACTAGATTTGAAGCACTTATTTAAGGACTAGAGCACAGTATACATAATTCTAAGGAAAGGACTCAGGACTGTATTTTGACTCAGTCATCATACCTCAATATAACACCCTTCAGTCTCTGAATTTAGCTACAAACAGCTTTTACTTTGCAAAACTCTTCCAAGTTTTCCTTATAATAAAACAAGATAGATAACTGAATATAAATGCAGGGAAAACACGCTGTCCTTTTAGTTGTATCAAGGTGAAGTTAAACAATAAGCTGTTTGGTTTTTTTTAATGTTTCATTTAAATAAAATTTATATTAGATGAGATATGTACTACAGAATTGCCAAAGATCAATATACAGGATATTCTTGGAAGTTCTACTCTCCTTGCTAAACTGGTCATAGACTAACAGAGAACAAAATGTTACCTTAAATACTACTTAAAATGTTGTTTTAAGTAGTATTTAAAACACTATTTGGTATGCAAATTACTAATAAGAAGGGTTTGAAAAAGCTCTGATTCAAATCTGTATATCATCTTAAAGGGTATAATAATCAGAAAAAATGTAGTTTGGGGTTTTTGAAGTAATGTAAAACCTTTTACCAAACCTCAACATGATATTTATTACAGCTATATAACATCATCTTTATACCTATAAGTTCTTTTAATGAATACTGAACATGTTTTTTGCATATCAGACATCCACACATTAAATATAAACAGGGAATGGATATCCCAGTTTGTTGCATACATAAAGCAATGAATAAAACCTAAGACAGCTGTATTATTTTAGAATTTTGACTACTTATTCAGAAGACGAAAGGAATTGGCAATGCATCTGACATTGTCTAGTGTTATATATGAATATTTGGTTTTAGCAAGTTTCTGTAGTTTAAAGAAGGCTTTAAGAAGAGCTTTTAAATATGCCCAGTTATTTGTAAATAAATGGAAGGTAAT
Source organism: Gavialis gangeticus (assembly GCF_001723915.1). NCBI lineage: Eukaryota > Metazoa > Chordata > Crocodylia > Gavialidae > Gavialis > Gavialis gangeticus. The sequence continues at coordinate 29,078,857 of NW_017729029.1, read as the reverse complement.
ATGTCAAACAATACTAGCTAGCTGATGTTTATGCAGTAATGGAAATGTGATAATACTCTCATGAAACTCTCATGGGGCCAAAATGGCTTTACTAAAACAAACCAATTGTTAGCATGATTATACCATAATAAGAGTAAAAGATAGCTATATCTTTATATTGCCACCAATGATGATACACAATAGCATAGTTTTACCTCTCCATTAGAAATTATAAACATTAATAATAGAAAAAGAAATTCAGATCACATAAGAGACTCAAAATTAGGAACATTAAATTAAAAAAAAAACTTTAATTTTTCATTTTTCACACTTAACTTTGTTTTCCTTGATTAGTGGCTTTTAAACTTTTTGGGCTTAAGACACCCCGTGATAAACTCAATTGTACTGCCCTTCAGTATACTCAAGGAACTGTTTGTGTGGTTTCAATTTCCTGTCAAAGATATCAAAACAAGGAATTACCTATTTCTTGGAGTGCATACTTGTGACTTTAGTTATAGAAAGCCACAGGAGAATTAATTCATTTTATGTTAGACCCAAATCTTATATGACTTAAGTGTAATGAATGCAGAACCTCACCATTAGTGATACAACCCCAAAATGTTCAGCCAACATCTATAAAGCACAACTGAATTATGTCATTGATTTTGAAAACATTATTCCTGCTTCAGAAACTGACCAGGGTGTTCTCAACAGCTAAGATCAAGGACTTAAAATACTTTTTAAGATCATCACACATCATGACCTATTTTATAATGACAATGGTGATATATTCTGCCCACCTCACATCTACAAACTTTGGCAAGTACACAACCTTAAAAACATTGCAAGTCACAAAATATTGGCTTAGTTGTTTTTAAAGGAAGAAAAATTACACATTCCAATAAAATATTATTACCCATGATTGTTATACCCACATTTAGAGATGTTCTTACCATAATCTGTAACTGAAAAAAGATGATAATTTAAATGACTAACTAGGGAATTATATCCATTTATTTTCCCCTCACTAATGTACCAATCTATAAATCAGCATATTACACTACAAAGTTGTTACAAACATAGATATTATCTATAAAGGCCAGATAAATTTGGGTAATATATGACTGCCACACGATGGCAAATAAATATTCCTTGTTATGAATAATATTTAATAAACATCCTCATTCATTTATTAGTTTATGAACCATCACTGCTAAGTGAATAATGTACTCGTCTTGCTCACAGTATCTTCCTTTTACTTATTGACAAGTTGCTGTAAAAAGACAGGCCAAGATTTCAGAGAAAACTCTGCTTCTGGTATTGGCTATCAGAGCACCATGAGGAAGGATATGAGCCTGTTGGGAATGTGGGAAAATGAATATTAAAATTATTTTGTGCTGTGGGTTGAGAAGAATCCAAATGTTCAAAGGGATCTTCTGTAATTCTTCAGGGGCCACCTGCAAAATATCTAACTTATTTATTAAAAGAATTCTGACTGCTTCTTTCTAAAAAAGGGAGCACTGCTATGGTGAAGTCAGTCAGAATTTGCATTCTTCCCCGTGGAGACAGCTTGTAACCTGAATTCAAATGAGTGTGGTATGGATGTTAATGCACTTGCTGATCTTTTAAAATATTTATTGACAAAAGTACATTCAAACCAGGCTTCAAAAGATACGAGGGGGAAAGTTACATGTGATGCAAAGCCTCCTCCTTGTGACCAAGGTTAATTTTTTGGGTTTTTTTTTTTTG
>NW_017729029.1:29072293-29076985 GCF_001723915.1 Gavialis gangeticus | reverse complement strand
TTCTTGGGGGGGGGGGCACAGGGGGGAGGAGGTGGAGGCCAGTGTTGAAAGGGAAAAATTAAAACTATCAACCTGAAGGTTTTAAAGAGGCCTGAAACGTCCTTCTCTGGGGTTCCAAAAAATTCATATCTCTCTGTTCCTTAAACCACTGGCTTCTCTCACTCAAGGCTCAATGACCACGACTACTTCTATGATTTGCTTTTCTTCCAGAAAGCCTTCTCAAATCAGCATGCTCATGAGATCCTCTCAGTAGAATGATATGATTTTTGGAAAGACAAGGTGGTGGAAATGAAAGGTGGTGACCAAATGGAACTGAAGTGGAAGCTTTTTCCAACCTCCAAATGTGAGGGGAAAAAACGTTTTTTGTGAATTCTCAATATGTGACTATCAAATATGCCTTCCTGCTTCCTGATAAAACTTAGTTGATGATGCAGATCTAGTGGCTAACACAGCCACTGCTGTGTTGGAAAGTAATGGGTGTTAAGATCCACAGAACCAGAGATTTAACCACACTTGAAACTGATGGGAATGCAATTCTTTTGTATTAAACACAATTAATTAATTTGGCATAAATTAAGTTTTCCATATGGAAAGGTGTTGATAGAAAACCAATCATTTGTGTCCTTGATTCTCTATTTTTGTTGCTTGGATTGAGTACTGTATGAATTGATCAACTTATTTTATTGGAATATCTCAGTTATGTGATTTGGCAAAGAATAATTACTGCTTTCGACCTATCTGATTCACCAGCTGGTAGATTGTTTTATTTCACTAACTCTTTTTTTGCTTCAGGAATGTGGCGGGGACATTTTTTTTAACAGCACCACCACCACACTTTATACTTAAATAGAATTAAACATGGAAAGGAATGACAGCTTAATGGTGCAACCATACCAGTACCTGTGTTGAAATATGGGGGCCCTTGCCTGTACAGCAGTCTAAATATGGATCAATACCCAACTCCACAGACTTTTAAGGAGACATTTCAACATTCTCTTGTTCTGTGCAGTCAAACCTTCCACCCCTGAACTCTACTGCCCAAGGGAGATACTGGCATCAAACCAACTTCCTCTCCCACCTCCATGTGTGTAACCTGATCAGGCCACTTGCAGGGTACACACTAGTCTGGGAAGGAAGGCTAAGGGGGGATGCAGGAGGGTAGCAAAATAGGGGGCCATATCAGGGTCCCTCTGAGCTGGGATTACCCAATCCCAATTTATTAAAATATGAGACTTCCTTTAATTTACTTACTTCATTTCTTTTTTATTTCTTGTTTTTTAACAAGAAATAAAAAACACTTACTTTATTTTAGCCTTTAGTAGCTTAAGTGGCTGATTTCCTTCATTTCCTCACCCAGCCCCCACTCCTACCCACTGCCTCTCCACCTCCAATTTCACTATGCAGCCCCCATCATTAAAACTCTCTCCCTTCCAGCCTTATGCTCCCACACCCAGCAAGCCATTTCTCTAACCCTCCCCACTCCACTTTAGTTAAAACTAACTAAAAAGGTGTTCCATTCTATCTAGGGACTAATTAGTACCGTTAGCTCTGCATACTTTAAGGCCCTTTTACATTTCTGAGAAGGGTAGGGTTTTACTATAAATGAGAATCAGACCCTTAAAAATGAACACTATTCAAGTGTTCTGCATGTTATACATCATTTTTTACTTCTTACTTTTGCACATTTAACTTGAGGAGAGAAGCTATGCTCTCTCTTACACTATGAACACATTTCCAGGAAAAGATAAAAGGAAAATTAATGAAGCTGAGCATCAAAAGAATGCCAAAGCCTGAAACTGATGGACTTTGCACTGAAACATATATACACAAAATTATCAAAAGACAGTAAATATCTATTCACAGTAATGGAAGATGATTTCGCTGATAAGCTTTAAGAGCCAGGAAACCACTTCAGCAAGGAAATAAGAAGTTGCCATTTTAAGTTTTAGTACCATTTGCTTCTCTTCACCTGACACGCTCTGCAGCCCATTGAAATTTCCTTATATATGAGGTCATTTTCAGTACTATAGAGGCTATATCATTGTTACAGAACAAAGAATCATATCTGGATAGGATTTCCAGTGTTTTAATGACTCCAAAAGTATGATCTATCTTCATCTTGTGTTAACAATAATTTAGATTTTTGTTTAAGTTATTTCACTACCGCTTCATGTTTCAAGTAAAAAGTCTGATTGTTTCAGAAGAGCACATAAAATTAGCTTGATGTAACAACAACTTGGATTTCTTTTTGGTTTGCACATTTTATGATTAAGTGCGAGTGAGCAGGTAAAAATTATGCTCTAGTGTAAAATCTGTATGCGTCTCTTGCATATTCATTATCTTTAAAAAGGTACCCTTTATATATTTCAGCAAAATCAAATATTTCTGAAAAAAATACAAAACCTAGTCTATATGCATTATATAAACATTATATGACCTGTTTTTGTTGTTCTTATAGGGCGTATAGCTCCTTATATTTGCTAATGTCATATGTTTAGTCATATGAATTTAATCTAAGAGAACCTACAACAACGCTTCCCAACTTTTCCTCAGCATGACCCCATTTCCTCAGCATGGCCTCTCACATTCAGTCCACTTATCCCCATCCTCATAACCCCATCCACTGTTGTTGTGACCCCATTTGGGGTCACAACTGAAAGTTTGGGAACTACTGGCCTACAATGTAGATTAGTTCACAACGCATTCAGAACAGAGCATAGCATTTATTTATTTATACTACATGCACAAAGGTAGTTAGGCTGTGGTTAGTCTGAAGTCAGTAGGGCAAGGTGGCATTTTAGAGAGTAACTGATACAGAGAGGAATGAGCTTTAGTAGGCAACAGCTTGCCATAGATGAATGAGTTAGTCTTTAAGGTTCTACCCTGCCCTATCTTTTCCCTATAAGTGGGAAACTTAATTGATTTCTTTATGTAGTTTTTGGTGGTTATGTAGAATTGTTGTTGTCTGCCAACACTTAAATGGCCCTATTAAATGTTAAGGTTAATGCTGACACTGAGCTATAGGGGAGGTGGGAATGGGATAGTTAGGCATGGAGGAGTCAGGACAACTATCAATGTTTCTACTTATGGTTGCTGCTACTGGCCTGGATATTTTTTTTCTACAATACAAGGGTAATGGGAGAAGACGCTATCCTTTTAAATCATGATAACTCCTTCCTGGAAATGAAAATTAAGATTAGAATTTATACAATGTCATGAAAATGGACACCTGGATGTGGAATTGTAATTTTTAGTATTTTTTTCCTTTCCTTATGATTTTCTTTTATTAAGGCAGCATCTATTTTGTGGTAAGGAAGTAGGGAGGAGTTTTCAGTTTGTGGTTTAATAACTGCTTAGTACTCTTATTAGAGATAGGTAACTGTCATTCACAAAAAAAAAAATCAATGTCAGGTGATAGTCTTGAACACTTTATTTGGAGGAAATACATAGTGAAGAGATGGGTGTCATTACACTCTATGCATAAGCTTGAAAAATGTCAAACATCAAGCCTAGAAAAGAATTTTCAATTGCTTTTAAATCATTGTAATAAAATCATATTTTATTTTTAGATTTGAGAATCAAACCTGAAAAACCTACTATTTGAGCAAAAATACTCAGAAAAACATACTATGTGAGCAACAATATTCAGAGCTAAATATTTTAGATACTTACAAAGCATTCTAAAGCAGCTTGAGATGCCTTAAAAACATTAAAAAAAAAGATAACCATTAAAATCAAATGCTAAAAGCAAATATAAAGCTTTTCAGAACTGGAAAAATATGGTGCATCTACACATGCAATTAATTTGAAGCAATAAACTTTGGAGCAATTTGAGCCAGACAACTGCTCCCAGGCACAGCATCTACATGTATGCCTGTGGTCAGTGTCTACACATGCATTGCAGCCCAGTAAATTACCCTGCCATAAGATAGTACTGTTCCCAACAGTACTATCTTACAGCAGAGTTAATTACTTTACTGTACCATAACACTGGTACACCTCAATAGTGGCATCTTACTGTGAAGTTAATTAGTCTATTCCACTGTAAAGTACATCTGTAGTTGTACCCGTAGAGAGCTCATCTTCACTGATATTTTCCAGTTCTTTTCTACATCCTATCAATGATATTTTCATGCAATCTTGTTTGAGTTCTTCTTAGCTAGGCTTTATCTCTGTCCAGTTTCTAACAAAACTGCAAACGATCATTGGAAAACTTTGGTAGAAATCAATGGAATGCAAAGGAAAATGAATATTTTTATTAGCATGCCAAAAATACTGAATCCACACCTCTTGACTTCACCTCCTTAGTAAATGCAGATTATGTACATGAACAAAATTACTCAGGTTGTGTGTAGATGAAATGAGGCATAAATGCACGACACTTTAAAGTGGGCTAAATGCTTTTGCACCACTTTAATGGTGCCTGTGTTTGTATGCCTCAGCAGCGCATTTTACATTAATTCCAGCCACTGTAGGAAATTTGGTAGTGTAATGTGCCTTAAATGACTTGGGGCACAGCAAACTAAAACTCCTCAAAGGAGTTTTAGTTTGCTGCCCCTACAGCCTTGGAGTGAAGCACTGGAGTCTGTGCAGCTCCACAGCTCTGCAGGAAGCCCTGCAGGCAGCCTGGCAGCAGGCTAGGAAAGCAACTCTGCACAAGAAAAGTGGCAAGCCTGCTCTCCCCCCCCCCCC
>NW_017729029.1:29061087-29072221 GCF_001723915.1 Gavialis gangeticus | reverse complement strand
CCCCCCCCCCCCCCCCCGACCTGCCTGCCTGCCTAAGCTGTGTGGTGGCACAGTGCTTCCCTCCATGGCTGTGGTGCCCCTCCGGGACAACCCAAGCTGGGTGCCTGTGGGCAGGTACCACCTGGCGGGGGGCCACCGCTGCCATGGAAGGAAGCACCAGCCCCTCCCTGCAGCTCAGGGACCACTCTACTCACTGGTATCTCACCCTCCCCTCCCCGCCAGAAAGGCAGGTAAGTCAGTGGGGTGTGTGCATGACACAGGGCTTTAATCAGCCCTAAATTGAATCAGTGTTTTTTAAAACTCACCACTTAAACTTAGGGCCCACATTTTGTCTACACACGCCCTCAGTTACTCACATGCCTAAAGTGTTTTTAATGCATGAATATTACTGTATAATGAGTGATAAAATGACAAGTTTCATCCAGCCATTTTAAAATCTAGGTGAAAATAAAAATATTATAATGTTTTATTAGGAAAATAAGTTTTTAATTTAATGCTTACAGATCTTAACAATACCTGATTTCATTTTAGTCAAATTTAAAAGAAAATCACATTAACTAGTCATCAAATATATAACTACACCTATTCTGAGATGAAAGATAAAACATAAGTGAACAAAAAGATACTGTGTGAATTACTCATCAACTAAGGGTCCCTATTGTCTAGAGGCAAGACTGATTTTTTAGAGGCAAGGCTAATTTTTTGCCCTTCAGGGAAGTGGAAGCTTTGAGTAATCTTATTCTAGAGTTCCTGATATTTCCACACACCATCAGTCAGGCAGTGACAATATTAAATGCAAGTGATCTACAATGTTTCTTCATTATATCACAACCTATAGTACTCCTTCATTTTTCTTTTCCTTAAGGTGTCATAATAAAGGCAGATTATTAAGGTTTTATTTGCTGTTACTTGTACCAAAAGAACTTATTTTTAGAAAAAAAGAAATGATACATACTACTCATTCAACAAAAAAATCTTCAAATATATAGTCAATCACAATGTGCTATCATATCTTTTCAGCACAATTACAAAGCCCTTCAGAATTATAAATTTATTTTCTCCTAATACTTAAAAGTAATACTTTACTATATATTGTGCTTATTTCACATCATCTGTGTCATTCTTGGCCAATGCATGTTGTATCCCAGTCTGCGCCAAACCCACAGAGGATGGAAATATGGTACAAACTAACTACAGGCACTGTGTCTTTAATTCAAGCTACAGAAAACCATGCTTTTAGCTATAATGGGTCACTAGTCCAACCACTGGTATGCTAGTCAAAATAGCATGTTTCCAATCACTACACAATCAATGCATCTAAACAATAAATAAATGACCTAAAACTACAGGCAGAACCCCCCCTTCCCCCAGATGTTCATAAATATACCAATTGTAATTCTAATTCAATAAGTTGAATATGTCAGTCCAACTTCCCTTGTTGTATTATTTAACCAGAAAGGAAATACAAGATTAATGTTATATAACCTGTAACCGTGTTTTTAAGACAAGTTCAAGTTGAGTTTTGTAAATTCTAAGGTAACTGACAATGGAAGTCACTGGAAAAAGTTAACACAATTTCTTTGCCAATACTGCTAAAACAAACAAACAAATAAACAAACAATTAAAAAAAAGCAAAAAAGCGGAAGGAACAACATACTATGTGTTCCTATAACTAATTATATAAATATTCAGGACAGTTTTCCTGCATGAACAAAACTGTTGATAAAATATTTTAAGAGTAATGATATTTATAACTTAGGAACAGTAACTTCTTTGTATTAGAGAAGCTATTTCTCTGATATATAAAACATATGTTTCCTTCCTTTAACATCCATATTTGGTTACTCCCAAATACTAATATTGCTTTAGGTAATACTTTTGTAATAAGAGTCAGTTATTTTAATTAAAAATAAAAGTAGGAGTTTTGCAGGCTAAAGAAAAAATGCAAACTTTCCCTCCTGAAGTATTTAAGAACAAAGAAGGTAAAGAAACCAAACAAAAAAGTAGCCAAAAAGAGAATCTATTGTAATTTAGATTTCTTGCAGAGAAGTATCTTGTAGTCTGGAGCAATGGAGCACAACAATTTAGCCCCAAAGGCAGGGTGGGTGATGCCAAGTTCTTGCATGGACTGGATCTAGGCTGTGGACCCAATCAAGCTGCATGGGGCAGGTCTAAGTTGGGCCTGATCCAGTCAAGCGGCAATGGCCTGGGCCCAATCCAGCTGCACAGAGTTTGGAAATTTGATGATGGGGGAACAGTGCCAATTAACACTGCCACCATCCCTGGACATCACATTCCCACTGGGAGTTTTGTGGGTTGGGGATTGAGAACCTCTGGACTGTATATTTATACAAATTTTATCAAAATGCTTCAGTTCAGCACTACTGATATGAAGAATGTATGAGAACAACCCTTGCTGTCTGAGCTAGAATTAAAAGAATCACTCTAACACATTTTGAATCAGGTTCAATATAGAAGCTCAGAATCCCAAAGTCTACTCATTTTAAAAAGGTTTGGTTCTGTTTCTACACATCACAACTCAGCACTATACCTAATATGTTGGCATTTTGGTTCTTGGAATGGAAATGAATAAAAAAGAAAAGAAACGTGAAAAATATACATCATAATATTTTTGAATTGCACAAAAGTATAACTAGAATATTGGAGTAGATCCTCAACTGACAAACTCTCACAGCTTCTCTGATTACAAAGTAGCTATGAGGAATTACACTGATCCACCCCATGGTACTATAAACAAGTTTGTATTTATTTATTTTAAGAAAAATGAATTGTTGGTTTTGTGTGCATTTTGCAGCAGTCTGATCATCCTCCATTAAAATAAAACCAAGGTTAATAATTTGAACATGGTTGTATAGGTAGAATACATGAACTTATACCATAATGCATGGAAAAAAGACATATGAATAGTTTTAGGACCTGATAAAATATATTCTTTGAACACTACATAAAACTGGAATCACAAGAGATGAGTTTAGCAGTGTATGTGTATATAAATACAGCTTTCTCTACATGTTCAGCTTGAGGTAATTTTGCAGAAGTTCTCAGAAGGTTCTCTTTTTTTCTCTTGTTCCCACATATTCTAAGTCTACATAAGAACACTATTTATCTGAATAAATATTCTCTCTGCAGCTATGGTTTATGTACACATAACATTTTCCATTCGTTTAATCAACTGTAGTAGAGAATATACAGCATTTTTAATTAGTAATAGCTTGCACGTTCAACACAAATTCTATGCAATCAGATCAGACATTATCCTGATACTGGGATCTGAGAGAGAGAGAGAGAGAATCTCTACGTCAGTCCAAAGAAATATATGGAAAACATTTTAGCAGTGTTATGGAAAAACAGTTTTGATTGCTTCATTTATTGTTATACTGGCACAATTGTTAAAATGCCAGTTGTACCAGTTACATGTTTTACGAATACTTCTATTATGCCACTGAAAATAAAATAAATTGTGCACAGCAATATTTCAAAAGTGAATGAACACAATTGCATCATTCAGAAGAACATAATTTCTGATAGTTAAGATGATTTTTACCAAATGAGTAGACATAAAATGTAATACCTTAAGGTGCTTCTTTACTGCACAAAATCATTTTAGAATTAGCCGTAGCTTAGTGTGTGATACATTTGTAATAATGGGGCCACTATACCATCTCTTTAAATGTCAGTATTGATATTCAGCATGATTTCCCATGTATGATGGCTCAAGTCAATTATAATGACAGATAGCATCCTACTGGCTTATCTGATTACCTCTGACCTTTTAACAGCTGCAGAAAGCCAAAACAGCCTGAAAGAAGAACTCATGCATATATGACACAAAGCTGGAATTTCATATCTGAGCCACAGTCAAGAACACATTGAATGTCAGCAGATTTCTGACAAAGCCTACAGCAAATAATTTCTTGGATGGTTTGGCACCACAACAGCCTGTCATTTATTATAGCTGAGCACTGACAGGGGATGTAAACTTGATTAATTTTATATCAATACACCATATAAGAATCATTACCACACATTGTTCATTTTTAAAATTTGGAAACCACTGTCCGAAGTAGCCGCTCTCTCTCTCTCTTTCTTTCCCCTTTCATTGTCTGAAGTTTAATCAGAAGATTTAAAACTGTGTGATTAACATCTCCCAAAGGTGTCAAAGTTTGAAACAAAGTATCCCGGTGAACACAACCCTAGGATAACCATTATTTGCCATATGAAGTTAAGCTTTTGATCCCGGGCTACTGTACATTAAAACATGACTTGGGAGTATTGGTGAGTTTGGACAAGCAACCTCAAATATTTCTGATACATTTCCTCATTTACATGATAATAAAGGAGAGGGGAAAATGTAATTAAAAGATCTCTGGGTGTCTTTGCTCTGGGCGCAGGGGAGCATTTTAATTAGAGCAGTTCTTGGGAGCCACTCTAACTAAAGCACATCCAGCATCTCACATATTCACTGTCCCATGTTTCAAATGGCAACAGGGGCTCTTTAACTAAAGTTCATTCAACAAGCTTTCTTAAAGCACCCCCACCATCATTTCAAAATGCAGGGATGCTGAAATACACGAGACATTGCAGCATGCTGGAGCATTCCAATTAGAACACTCCAGCAGACTAATCAGAATGCATCAAAATGTTGAACTTAAGTCCTGTATCCTGCCTCAATGCTCTAAGCCAGCTAAGAGAGATTTTATGAGAGCCTAATTGCTATAGCTGCACTCTGAAGTAAAGAAAAAGTGTAAGTCAGGTCAAAAAGTGCCTGGAATATTGCTGGATATATGCAACCTCCTTCCACAAAAAAAGAGCAAGAGAACCCTCCCCCCCACAACCAAAACAACCCCGCCCCAAATAAATCTCTTCATGAATATCTCCTCAACTTGCTTTTTAAAAAGGATATATGAACCCATTTGGTCATCCCACTTAGCTTTCTCAACAAATTACTGAGTGCTTTTCAAACTCAGCTGATGATACTTTACAGTTAGTAGACTTTATTTAATGCTCAATTAAAATTTCATTGCTCACTGACACTATTTATATTAATCAAACTAGCTAATGTTTATTAATAGCCATTTCTGATTGAGTATAGCACCCCATATCTATGTGAATTTAAGAAGGCAAAAATAAATTTGATAACATCCTGTTGAACATTCATAGTAAGCCTATGTCCTCCCTTTGAATGCTCAAGTAAAATTAAAGCACTTGAGATTTTCAACTAAATGTTTTGGGTCCTGTTTCTGCCTCACCTTTGTACCATATTTCTCCAAAAGCTAGAATAATTTACTGTAAATGTTTAATGTTAGACCAGCTGCTGACAGTCTACATGAAGACATTACTATATTGAAAAAAAAATAGTACCTTCAGAACTGCAGCAGTACCAGGTCTCTAATGACAGATTGACAAAGGAGAATCTAGTATTACCAAAAGTTATAACAGATCATTTGAAAATTAAACACAATCAATAGTGTGAACCTACATTATCACTACCTCTAAGGAAGACCGGGGTGGGGGGGTGTTAGTTTTTGGTTTTGTTTTGTTTTGTTTTTTTTACCTTTACTGTCAGTAGGTGTTAGAACCCAACAAAAAGCTTATAAAACAATTGTAAATTTGTGCAGCTCAATAATGCAATTCAGGGCATAAATGAAATGTGGTACTCTATATATTAAGAACTGTGGCCTCAAAAAATACCCTCGGAAATCCCCAGGGAAACCAAGATCATTAAAATGATGCAGACTGTGATTTATTTCTTAAAACCAAATTTCAGGCAGAGTTTTAGTCAGGCTGCAAGCTGAAGACTAGGGTTTGAAACTGAACATTTTCTTCCATGTTCTCTAATGGCAAGAATTGGCAAGGTTTACACCAAAAACTCAGCTGTTTCATGGCTTCTAGAGGGGCAAGACTCTAGCTTTGAGACCCCAGTCTTCTTCAGAGAAAGGGGTATGGGAGGGGAAGTTGTCAGATTGTTGGACAATACAGCAGACAGCTTTGCTTCAAACATGGCATGTCTACACATGCCCCTGACTGTGCAGTTGTTACTGCGCATTCATTTAGTACTTGCTTTAGTATTTGCTAAAGCAAGTATAAATTACTGTGCAGTAACTCTTGGTATTGCATAGTCCTGCAGGCACGTGGATCATTTCTGACCCAACTGCACACAAGCTCATTGCTACTGTGCAGTAATGGCAGCATCATGGTTTGTGCCTGCTGATGCTACATTGCTGAAGTTTGTCACTACAGTGATGTAGCATCTCATATAGATGCACCCACAGAGTCTTTTTCTGCCCCTGCAACTCCCACCAGCAGCCTAACGTCAGATTTGCTCTTCCCAAGCTTTCCCTTTTTTTCCTCCCTGGGGCTCCTGCTCTCTCTCTTCTTCAGCTCCCTCAGAACCTCCCTTACTTCTTCTCAGGCACAGTATGCCACATAAGCAACATAGCATAACAAAACCATGGCAGTTAATCTGGAGATGAACACTCACCTAATAAAATGAAAAAGTTTTGGGGAATCAGAGAGCCGTCTCCACGGCATGCTGCTACATTCAAACTGTTACCTGAAGTGAAAAGTATCTACTACGAAAGTATCTACTGTAAAAGGTACTCACACTGGCCAGGTACAGACACTACATTTTTACCAGTATAAGTGATTGGAAACTGGTCTGTGCTTGCAACAGAAAATGAATTTAGCACACCCAACCATTCAATATCAATAATAGGAAAGAAGTTTGACATAGTAGGCTCATTTCAAAATAACAGAACCTAATCTAAGATATGTACCTCCTCCCACCAAAGGGTGAAAGGATGTTCTATTTGGTACCAATATAAACTACACCAGTTAAAGAAAACTGCATAACTTAGATTGATTTCAACTTGGGCTTTTTGAATATCTGTACCTAGCCACTAAATCCTCCATAGTTTTTCCCCATAAGAGCTCTGGACCAAAACTCAGCTTCTTTGGTTGCATCTTTGCCTCCTGCATCACTGTCAGTGGCACTGGCAATCCCTTATGGCTGAAGATGATCAACCCCATGGTCAAGTAAAGGGTTGTAGATGAGTCTGTTGATGGCTAAGAAGGCTGATTCTAGAGCCACAGAGTCTTTGGCAGATGCCACAGGTTATGGTTAAAGGGAAAGTCAAACTGCGGATTTCTTGATCTTGTTTCCTTTCCTTCCATTTCTGCATCACTGTAACCAGGCAATCACAGGAGGCTGTATCTCCTTCTCCAACATTTTACTTTTCTTTCTCTACTTTTGAAAGCAAGTTCCAACCTATATTTGTCTAGGCCTCTTTCCCCTGTAACTTGCTACATAAACTCCCAAATAGCCTCCCCAGTGCCACTTACCTGAACTTTAACTGCAGAAGGCATGAAAGTGAGGCAAAGTTATTTTGAAATATATATAATGCATCTTTTATAGGATGAATTGCACCTGTTTTTCTAGAACATTTTTTTTAGAAAGTATTTAATAAAATGATTTACTTCTCAAACTACAGTGAGAAATGCTTCTTGATTGCAAATTGGGAACAGTTTATTGGAGGTTTGGGAGCAATTCATTTTTATTGCAGACATTTGCATGTCTAACTTTACACATCTGAGTAGTCCCACTGAAATCAAGGAGATCCCTTGCATGAGAAATTATGTGGGCAAATCTGACAGAAGAAATATAACATGAAATTCTTATTTAAATATCAGGTAAAAATGAGACTCCTTGTTTCATCATTGTCCCTATCCATATGACCTATAATGGTTGCAAAGATTTTCCCCTTAAACATACATTTTTAAAAAAGTTTTCATATTTACAGTTTGTGAATATACTCATACATATAACTTTATTTATTTCCTTATTTCCTTCTTTATTTTTAGATTTATTATAAGATGTATTACATATATCCTTGTTTTCTATTGATTTAGTACATATCCAGTTCAATAATAAATGCCTGTAGTTTTAAAAGTTAACGTTGCAAAGAAAAGCATGATTTAAGATATATGATATTTTTACACAGGGAAGTCTCTTACAGAGACTGGTAACACTGCCAGAGATGACTCTACTGGTATGCAAGAAGAGTTCTTTCTGAGAATTACTCATTTAAGAGGATATTACCTCTTTTCATCAACTATTCAAAAGGAATTCTAGCTTTCAATCTTAACTTTGTTAGAAAATCTTTCCAAGGAGTCAGACACATAACACAAACTTCTTCTCGTGTATATTCCTTGCTGAGATTGTGAAACTGCTTTCTAGTTTAAAGATCAAAATCTGCATACATCAAGGAGTAATTGCTCTTTGTGATAAGCACTACAATTGTCAGAAAACAATCTCACAGGATCACACATTTATTTATCCTCAGAAATTACACCCTACTTCTTGTCAAATATACAGTGTCATTGTATAGCATCACTGCAAAGGAAATTTTGTGAAGAATGCGTGTGAAGGTTTTTAACCTTAACACATTTTCAAAATAGAGCATGTTACTAAAATCTTTATTTTATTGAAATGGAGAGATTTTTTTTAACATCTAACATGTGAACCTGTAGGTGGCACTGCTGCTCTTTCAAAGGACATCCAAATACCAGTCAACAAGAAATCAAGTCCATCCCTGTACATCCTAAAGAAATTGCCTGAATTGCACTGAATATCCAAAAACCTTTTATCTCTATTTGCTGCAATTAGAAACACACCTATTAGAAATAAAAATGTAAGGAAAACCAGTGTATGTACATGGATGCATCTCTGCAAGGACAATACATATATGCCTACAATATATTACACATGGCTGCAGTCTAGACTGTAAGCAATTTAAAGACAATGTGAACAAAGGTATTCTTATTCTTTTAAATAGATATAGATGCCATAAATATG
This sequence comes from Gavialis gangeticus, assembly GCF_001723915.1. Lineage (NCBI taxonomy): Eukaryota > Metazoa > Chordata > Crocodylia > Gavialidae > Gavialis > Gavialis gangeticus. Next base: position 29,063,346 of record NW_017729029.1, on the reverse strand, counting down.
TATACAAGTTTAATGCCTTAGTAAATTTAACTACTTTAATTAAATAAATATCAGTTTCCATTATACAAGGTTTAGTAAAGTTTAGCAAATAGAACCAAACTACACAAGCAGATGCCTTATAAGGGTTACCCTACACAATGCAGGCTAATTCAGTTTCAGTTTTCTTTGTTATTGCAAACCATTGGTAGAATCACTTACGCCATGTTCACACATGCACATTTCACATACAGCAACAGCTTTTGACTAGCAAATTCATTTGGAAATGTAATAGCATCTCTTTGACAAAAATATACATCCATGCTGGTAGCTGTCATACATCATTTTAGAACAGAACTCAGTCAATCCGTGTATGCTGTTTGTACTGACAAGCATACACAACAAACATGGTATTCTCCAGGTTTGCTCTAGGTTTCATAATAGAAAGAGACTGTATTACCTCCCAGTTAAAGTGGCTGACTATGAATTGGGGCTAGTCCTGGCTCTTCTTACATTTGGAAGGAACTACAGGGAACCCTCACCATTCGCAGGGGATACTTTCTTGTGATCTCCATGAATGGCAAAATCTGCAAATAGTGCCCCTGGCAGATAATGTGGGGTATGGCTCTGGTGGGAGTGTGGTGGCAGGCACCCCAGCAGCAGCAAGCATGGAGATCCCAAGGAGCTCTGGTAAGTCTTTAAAGTATATTTAAAATGCAGCTTTGGCATTCATGAATATTTGAAACTGCAAATGCTGAATCTGCGAATACCAAGAGTTTCCTGTATGTCTTTTTGTTTACTGATCTCTGTACTAGACCTACTGTACTAAATATGTTTACATTTACTGAGAGATTGGAAGGCTCAATTAGCCAATCTGTTCAAAGTCCTTTGATATCTTACACTGAACATGCTATATACTTTCAAATTGATATTATCATTAATAAAGGCAAATGCAGAACACTTATTACTATGTGTTAATTACTAAAAAAAGGAAAAGAAATAGATTATTGTTTTTCTCATACCCAGGTCCCTAGCACACATTACATTTCTGGTGAAAATTAGTTGTTAAAATGGCACACCAGACTCAAAAATATACCTGAAAAAATGTGTACTTTTTGTGGCTGATCTATATGGTGCCATAAACTGAATATGTAGCATGCCCCATCATCTCAATGCTGACAACAAGTTGATTGTTAACATCAAGACCTGGGCTGTCCCAGGTGTGGAACATGGCTGGGGACTGCCCTAGTCCTAATACTGGCAATCAGTGGTTGCCAGCATTAAGATGTGAGCTTGCTAAGATCCAGGATCTTAAAGAACCTTGCCCTGCAGCCAGCCATTAAGGCTCTTTAAGGTGCCAGGTCCCAGAGAACCTTAGGGCACACATCAGATCCAGGGTTTGGGACACAGACTAGAGCTGCCTGATCCTCAGGATTGGACATGGGGCCTCCCTCGGTCCAAACCAGGACTGGGCCTACCTGATGCTGAATGTCAGCACCCAGCTGAGTGTCAAGATTGAGCAGTGGGCAGCCTTGGGGTCCAGAACAAAATAACACCGCCTCCAAATTGTTGGGATTGGGTTGGGGCAACTTCAGGTCCTAAACCCAGCTTCCCCCAGCTTTATCCCTGGAAGATGGGTGCACACCTCAGAATGGGGGAGCTTCTCCCACCCCTAGCTGCATGCTCTAGTTTAAAGAGGCACCCAACATGAGCACAGGGGCATGGAGAAGCTCTCCATCCCCAGCTGCACTCGACCATTTAAAGAGCACCCCCAGAGCAAGACTTGAGAATTCCCCCCACACCCAATTTTATGCACAACTTTAAAAGGGTGCCTGGCCAGTATAAGCACTGGGGATGAGCCTTTCCTTTCTACTTTTGCATTCAGCTGGAGATCCATTTTTACGTTCTTGGGCACCCATGCAAGCAGCATCTGGGGAGAGAGTAGATCCTGGCTCCCCAGCTGCCACTTCCATGTCCATGGGGGTTGCAGTTGGTGTGTGGAGAGATTCTCGCACCCCCTCTCCAATGCCCCTCACCCATGTTGGCAGGTGGTAGTTGTACAACTGGGGTTTGAGGAACTTTATTCCACATTTCATAGTTTCATAGTTAGTAGGGTCAGAAGGGACCTGAGCAGATCATCAAGTTTGACCCCCTGCCATGACAGGAAAGAGTACTGGAGTCAAATGACACCAGCAAGGTCATTGTCTAGCCTTGTCTTAAAGATCCCCAGGTAGCAGCCAGAAACACTTCACTTGGAAGTTGGTTCCAGATCCTAGCTGCCCT
>NW_017729029.1:29055409-29060093 GCF_001723915.1 Gavialis gangeticus | reverse complement strand
AAATGACCCATCCACTACCACTCTGTGGGTGCAGCCCTCCAGCAATTTGGTGACCCATTTTACTGTGTAGGTGTTGACACCACAGTACCCCAGTTTTTTTTTTTTTTAAATGAGAAGGGGGTGAGAGACAGTGTTGAAGGCCTTCCAAAAGTCCAGAAAGACTACATCCACTACTACCCCTGTGTCTAAGGATTCTGTGACCTGGTCATTGAAAGCCACCAGGTTGATCTGACAGGACTTGCACCTAATGAACCCGTGTTGGTTGCCCCTAAGCATAATCTCCCCTACTGGCCCCTTGTGGACCTGTGCCAGAATAATTTTCTCAAAAAGCTTACCCAAAATTGAGGTAAGACTAACTGGCTAAAAGTTTCCCGGGTCCTCCTTCCTCCCTTTTTTGAAGATGGGAACCACATTGGCCCTCTTCCAGTCCTCAGGCACCACACCAGAGCACCATGACTGCTCATAAAGCCATGCCAGGGGTCCTGCAATAACCTCAGCTAATTCCTTCAGCACTCTGGGGTGGAGATCATCCAGACCAGCTGATTTAAATACATCCAGTCCCTCCAGAAGTTCCCTGACTAGATCCTGTCTCCTCCCCTGGGGCCTGAAAATGGAGGCGAAGAAATCATTAAATAGGTTAGCTTTGTCATCTGGTGTGATGACCAAATTTCCTAGCATGTCTTGCAGGGGCCTGACGTTACCCGGTACCTTCTTTTTCCCCCCTATATATTTAAAAAAGGACTTCTTGTTGTCCTTGATCCGGGAAGCTAGTCCTAGTTCCATCTCCGCCTTGGTCTTCCTGATCGCCCCCCCTGTACACCTGAGCAACCACAGTATAGTCCTCCCTGGCGATTGCCCCTCCATTCCATTGGGTGTACACCTCCCTTTTAGCTAGGAGACATTCCCAGAAGCTTTTGGTGAGCAATGGGAGATTTTGCGCTTTCCTGCTCCCTTTGATCCATGTCAGGTTACCTCCTTTTGGGCTTGGAGGATTGTCTCCTTAAGGAGCGACCACTCTTCGTGGACACTTGGCTTGCCTTCCCTCCAGGACCTCAGTGCTTCCCTGACTATTCTCCTTAGCTCATTGAAATCTGCCCTCCTGAAATCTAGGGCTGCTGCCTTGCTGCAGGCCTTTGCCACCTTGTGCTGGATGGTGAATTCCAGCAGGTGATTATCACTGTCACCCAGGTGATCGAGCACCCGCAGCCCCCTCACCAAGTTGTCACCCATGGCGAGCACCAGGTCCGACAATGTGTCTCCCTTGCTGGGGCTGTGCACCTCTTGGGTTAGATGGAGGTCCTGCATTTTGGCTAGGAACCTATGTAAGCTGTCAGACCTGGCTGACTGCTCTTCCCAACAGATGTCTGGAAAGTTTAGGTCACCCATGATGACCATGTCCTTTGACCTAATTTCCTCCGTGAGCTGACTTAAGAACTTCTGGTCTAGCTCTTCCCCTTGGTTGGGTGGTCTGTAGTAGACCCCCACCATTAAGTCTCTTTCCCCTCGACTGCCTTGTATTCTAACACAGAGCACTTCAGTGTGCCCCTCCTCTGACTCTGTGCTACTTGATGAGGATGTGTATTCCTTCTTAATGTAGAGCGCCACACCCCCGCCTTTTCTCCCTGTCCTATCCCTTCTGTACATCCTATAGCCCTTGATATTCACTGCCCAGTCATGCGTTGGGTCCCACCACATTTCAGTGAGCCCCACTATGTCTGGGTTGGTGTCAGCTAGCAGGAGGGGAAGTTCCTCCTGCTTGTTTCCCATACTATGAGCATTTGTGTAGAGGCATTTGAGGCCTCCTGAGGATGTGTGCACTGCCCCCCCTAATCTCAGCATTGCCCTGGCCCCTGTTGCTTACCTGTGTATATGTTCTGCTCATCGGTCTAGGCTGGGCTGTACTTGTGGGTGCTGCTTGGTTTAGCAGTCCAAGGCTTCCTCCACCCTCATCTTCCCCTTTCCTAGAATTGAGCAAGCTACTATGCCCATCTGGCATCCCTCAAACCCCATTACAACCTTGACATATGTCAAAACCCGTAGTGTGCCAGCACTGAACTAAGGGAAATTAAATATTTAGATTCCACTGTGAAGATAGCTATTAGTTCTGTGAAAAAAAAAAACCTTAAAAAATGTGCCTGTTCTGCAAAGTACTTTGGGTAGGAGTGGATCCCTTGTGATATGCAATAATTGGGGCAGCATGCAATAGTTCATTGTAGGAAGAAGTCTGTCACGGCGTGGGGCCTAGGATTGGCCGTGATCCCGCTAGCGCCCCCTTGCCGTGGCAATTCGGAGATCTAGCACCCTCTAATTCTTGCCCACCACATCTTTGATCTTATATAATGTAATATGGGAGGCTGCCTATGATCTCCTGATATTTAAGGGTGACTTGGTGCACCCCCAGCCTTATGGGCTATGCGTGCCTCCTACCTCCCCTTTAGCATGCCCCAAGCCTCAAAGTTCTTCTGGACGTTCTTATGTCCATAAGACCTCAGATGGTCCCTCGCCCTCTCCGGGCTCGTCCTGCCCTCTCTGGGCCCTGTCTCGCACACCTTGCCCTCTTCAGCCGATCAATGGCGCTAGCCCTGTCCTGGGCCCTCACTGGTGCCAGGGCTTAGGTGGCATATAGCCATGCCTGGCCCCCTGACCCTTCTCGGGGTCCTTATGCCACGCGCCTCTCGTGTGCTTGCCCTCGCTGGGGCCTGTCCGTGCTACTCGTGCCCGTGACCCTCTCCGAACTGGTCCTGTGCTATTCACGTCCTTGGCTCTCCCCGAGCCTGTCCCACGCTACTCGCGCCCTTGGTGCTGCGTTTGCGGCGCTCGTGCTCTTGCCCCCACTGGGGCCTGCGTCTGCGCTACTCGCGCCCTTGGCTCTCCCTGAGCCTGCATCCGCGCTACTCGCGCCCTTGGCTCTCCCTGAGCCTATGCGCCAGCCCTGCCTTGAGCTTTCTCCGGCACTGGGGCTCAGGTGGCACGCAGCCGTGCCTGGCCCCGACCCCTCTCGGGGTCCTAGGCCCTCACTGGGCCGAGTACTGCCCTCTCGGGCTGGGGTCTCAACCCCACACACCTCACCACACTGGTGCCAAGCTGCCCCACCTTCCCGGCACTGCTCAGTGCCCGCAAAGGGCACCCAGGAAACCCCCCGGACTACTGGGGATCTCCTGTGAGGCCTCCTCACACCCCTACAGCCTCACCCCGTCCTTCGGTTGATATACGCAATGAAACCATAAGCCAACCGGCTGTAACAAAACAATAAGTCTCCCGGCTGTAACAAAACCATAAGCCTACCGGCTATCACATAAAGTCCAGGCCCTCCTGGCTCTCTGGCCAAAGCCTCCCGGTCAGGCTTCTCTCTGCCTTCACCATAATGCAGCCCTCTATGTGCTCAGGCTCTGCTCAGCTTAGCCCTCCTGCAGATCTCTTACCCTCAGGCTGCCAGAAGGGAACTGCTAGCCATGCTCTGGCCTGGCTGTTTATAAGGGCCCGGCCCTGCCCCCTTCTGGTCACCTGACCAACCTGGTTACTCAGCAACCCTCAGCTGAGCTGCCCTGGTGATTGGCAGCTGTTCTTCACCCTTTTCTAGGCACAGGTCACATAGGTGCCTTGTGACAAAGTCTATTTTCAATAAAATATGGTATAGGTTCTGGATTCTGGTGCTCTGACTTCTGGATCAAGCCACCAAATTACACATGCCCACTTGCACTTGCATAAAATGAGAGCAGTCTCACAATTCATTACCTCTCAATCTGAAATGTAATCATTAATTCACAGACAAAACCAAACACAGCCCAGCATTTTAAAAAATTGCAAAATATTTCCAAAATATAGCTCTATGTAGTTTTGTAACATATTGCAATTGTTAGAGCACTTGGCATTTCACAGTAAACCATACTGTTTGTTTGCCTGTGATGTTCTGAAACATTTCCTAGATGTTCACTGTTAAGAAATCTTCACTTCAGCACTAGATGTGATAGGACATAAATGTCATTCTCACAAGCATAGAACTTTGTGAGACAGGACTTATGAGTGTAGACAAGATGCAGCAAGTTATTAGATAGAGAAGGTAAAAGGTGATACCCATTCCTAGCTTCTCCCTTCCCTCCATGACTCCTCCCTCCCCCCAAGTAGTTAAAATCTCATGTACATTTAAAAATTAGTCTAGTAAGTCACTGTTTCGGACTTATAAATATACATTTTTGTGGAGAATCTCATAATGCTTTATAAAACTGTACTTAAACCATATTTTGCTCATATAAATAGTGATAAGGTTCATAGTGCACCTGGGAAAATCGCCTGGAAACCTCTTCATTGTTATAGAATAAATCAGTAGTAAACCCAAAATAAAATCCTAGAAGCCTTAATCATTAGTTGTTTTCTCAAAAAACTACACCCCCACCATACAAGTTATTTTATTTTTCTTCTTTTAAATATTTAATTTTTCCATTTCATTGCCCTCTGAATTTTTGATTGCTTAAATTAATGCAAATTCTACTGTATAGTACCCATAGTGAGCCTGGATCTATGTATGCTGTGCCATTGTTGCCCTGTGGGGTCAGGCCAACTCTCAGGATCTCAATATTGTGCTGTTAGACAGGAGGGTGTGACAGAATTGCACCTATGCAAACACACAAATCAATTAGATGAATACACACACACACTACCAACTCAGGCACATACACATCCAAAC
>NW_017729029.1:29029868-29050409 GCF_001723915.1 Gavialis gangeticus | reverse complement strand
TCTCAAGTACCCTCATTCATCCCCATTCACTCAGGAACCAAGTTGCATAGGAGGGGTAGTATGAGTCATAGGTTACACAACTGGGCATGGGGATAACATCGAGGCTTGACATTACAAGATGGAAACTTGACATGACTTATGCTAACATACATATATAGGCCTAAAACAGTAATCACACAATATAAAAGCAGTAAAAAATCAATACAAACATAATAATTATCACTTATAAAACAGTGGATATCTATATCAAAATAGCAGGGCACTTATTTGCAAAGGGGAGAGAAAAATAAAACTTACTACCTAAAATAAAATGTTAAAGCTTATCCTACATCTTAGCTTACTTATACTTATCTATAGGGAATAGAAAGGGAGATAAAAAGGCAAAAATGTTTGGGGAAGGGGAGGGAATGCATTTTAAAATAAATAAAAAAAAGAAAAACGGGGGGTTTTGCTACACCATTCTGACGTATTTCATGACAACCAATGAAAATTATTTTAAAAACAAGGCAGAAAAGGAGAGGGAATTATAACTACACAAGTCGCCCTTTCATAGCCCCAAAACACCATTCAGCAAAAAGCTAAAACACAAATAGAGCAGATGGAGAAGACAAAGGGAGAACAACTCCTTTGGTAAAGGCATCAGATGGAAAGTTAGGCAGCCTCATTATTTCAACACATCTACACATAGACCTCGTTGCTCGTTTCTAATTGCTTATTTTTTCAGTAATAGTTTTTGCTGTTGATGTTATTCTAGAGGCTTTACTGTAACTTACCATACAAAGGTTAGGGCTTATACAAGTACTCGGGGGAGGTGGGGCACTTTAATTAGAATTGCTCGGAGAGTTTCTCTAATTAGAGCTCCCAGACTGGCTCTCATATCAGCATCCCCATACTGAAAATGGCACAGGGACACTAACGCACAAGACACTGGCATCTGCTGGAATAAGGTAATTACCACTCTAATGCAAATTCGATTAATTGAGTCTGTTCCAATGTGCTGTAATTACAGTGTGTCAGAGCAGCCTCACTGCACATGTATAGGTACCCTTAATGCCTTGCAGTAGATGCCACACACAGTTACTTTTCTGGGAGTTATTTTATTTAATTAAGAGCTGTGGATCATACATTATTTCAGAATTATTTTGTGCTTTTCCCCCCAGTTTGTTTGGGAGGTCTGAAGAAGGGAGTATCCCACTGACAGAAGTGACAATGAGGAGAAGGAGGAAGGTGTGTGAACCTCATCAACAACTAGCAAAGTTATGGTGCGTGAACCTCATCATTCAGCAACAAGCTTGTCAGGGGAAAAAGCAGAATAAAGAAAGTAGAAAAAGGCAGGAAGAGAGAAGAAAGCTGTAACAAAAACAAAAAAGAATAGAGACCTGTTTCTACAGCCCCAAATATTAAAAAAACAAATAAACCCCACTCCTAGATCCCTTCTGAGCTTCAGACCCATACATCTGGAACTAGTGTAAAGTACACAATGACTTTACTTCAGGGGAGGTCTTACAAAGTGAAGTTCTGTTCCTCCACAACAATTCCTTTCCCTGACATATCCTCTGTTTCAAGATAGGTTGAATGCAGGAACCACGTCTAACAGGTTTCTACCAATGGAAAAATCATGTCAACCATTTCACAGTGAAAATTGTGCTACTGTGGTGTTTGGGTTCCAAGTGGCTGCATTGTACCAGATAGCCTAGTCTAGCAGTCACTAAAGAACATACTTCAGATACATTTATGGGCAAAAACACATAGTCTCTTTCTAGAGACTGAGGAAGGAATTACATATAAGGATTTATAAGTATGGGGGGCAAAATTACGTCCTTTACAAACTATGTGTGTCACTTGAGTTTTCAGCTCTCAGACTGAAGAAAAGTACAAACATATTTTAATATTACTATGCCTAAACATGAAAAGTCTCAAAACTTCCTTACACTTGTTTCAGTTATGTTCCTGACCCAGCTTATTGAAGAAACTTATTTGAGAGCTTTAGATGAAGATTTATCTATCTTTTTGCTGATCATGAATCAGCTATCTTTTAGATCAGTTAACTAAATCACTTTGGAAGCAGCTTTATGCATTCTTTATGGATGAAAATCTTAGTACTTTATTGACCATAATATCTCCCCATGCCAATAAATACAATTAATAACTACTTGTCCCTTATAATTTGTCACTTTCAAACATTTCACAGAAATGAGAAATAAAATTTCTTGTAACTGGCTAAAAAAAATAGAGGAAAACACTAATATTAATATTTTCTTACATTCTCCCTTCTACTCTTTCAAGTGTACTTAGTTAACAAAAAAAAATTATATGAAATTACTAATGGCATTAAAAAAGCTTAATGATATCTTTAAAAAAATGTTAACAACTAAAAATGGACTAGCTTTTAAAATACGTACTAAAATGTATTTCTGCATGATTTTCGTAACCAGAAAATAAAGTCGAAATTTTCCCATAGAGTTTTCTGAACTCTTGAGTATACATTTACATAAAAAATAACTGGGAATAATTTGGTTCTTTGAATAGGCAGAGATCTGTAATGCCATCTGCATCATTTGGAGGTACCGTTTAACCTTAGATATTTAAAAAATAATCTCAAGAGCAGAAGTATACTAGATGAGGGCAAAAGATGCAATGACAGCTGAGTCAAGCAAATGCCTGCCAAGAGTTTGACTCTTTTGCTATGAGTTTGAGCCAATTTGAATCCAATGAAACAGTGGCTAAGTACAGACATTCAAAAAGCCGAAGATGGAATCAATTCAAGTTGTGCAGTGGTTCTCCCGGGTTCAGCATCAGGTGTGTATGTACATCATAGGTGCTTTGTGATAGGGTGTGGGGGCACAGCTCAGGGACATGGGTGCCCAGGGCACATGCAGGGGCTACAGAAGCCTCTTTTTCCTCCAACCCCTGCAGCCACAGTTGACAGATGGCTGAAGGCATGAGGTAGGGCTAGAGAGAGGGACTATGCTGTCTCCAGTCTGGGAGATCCAAAGCCAGGTCCATGGGGATGTTCCTGATGTGGGGGTTCTCCTGGGTTCACTGCCAGGTGTGTTTGTACAACTTGGGGTGCTTCATGATAGGGCTTAGGGGCATGGCCTGGGGGCAGGGGTACCAAGGTGTGTGCAGGGGACACAGAAGCCTCCATTTTCCCCTCTAGCTGCCTGTCAGTGGCTAACAGATGGCCGGAGGTAGGAGGTGAGGTTGGGGACAGGGACTGTGCTGGCTCAGGTCTTGGAGAAGGGGGAGCGGTGGGGCCCACTGGGTGCTCAGCTGGAGCAGTCAAGTGTGGGCTGAGTGTTAGAGCACCTCTTTGTGAGGAAGGGCTAGCAGGGAGCTAACAAAAGCACCTGTGATCCTGGTGGACAGTGATCTAATTTTAATTGATACGGGTACTGGCACTGGAGTTTGACGCACCAGTCTAATCTAAATCAAAGTTTCTCATTTTAATATGAAATGGTTAATTTCCTTTATTTCTCTCCTGCCACGACTTTGGTGGAATAAAGTAGGGAAATAAACACAGTCCTGAGAGACGAAGAAGATATCACATCTGCAGTTCAGCAAAATAACTCTTCTGGATAGTTATTATGTCTCTCTTAGACAACTAACACCTTAGATATATTTAGTTGCCTCTCTCTTTGGGAACTCTCACTTTCTTTGTTGCTTGCCCCATTCTCTCCCACATGGGTCCCAAGCAAATGGCAATCCTGTACCACCTTGTGGTTTCTACTGATATCAAAATATGGGGTTCTCTTCCCTTTCTTAATCCTCATCCACTTGTACTTCTTTCTATTTTAGGTCCCTGGGAATGTACCAGACATCCTCAGGTATTGGACTCCCTGACTCGGAGGTCTCTGTTGTCACCTCACTTCAGTTTCCAAGGTAAATCTCTCTCCAGGACTCTTCTTCTGTTCCCTTCTGTCTGCCATCTGTTGTCTCTCTCTTATAGTCTCTCCATATTTCTTCTGGGTTTCTTTCTTCTTCTTCTTCTTTCAAGAACTAATTCTGGGCTCTGTTTCCCTTTAAATCTTTCTGGCCGTCTCCTGCATCTCTCACAGCTGGCAGTCTCCTCTCACTCCCTCTGCACATGCAGCTCTTTTTTATTTTTTTCATCTGGGTCCCTCTCTCTTGCATCCGGGACCCTCTGAAAATGTTAGCTGTCCTCAACCCGCTCCTCTACAGATATGTGTGTGTGCCATTCAGCTGGCAACCCCCCCCCCCACAAACAACAGTTTTTTTATACTTGAAAAGCTCAAAATGCATGCAAAGCAGAATGTCTTCTATATGCTACAAGGGACAACAGGTGCAAGGACAATTCAGTTGTGCATTTGATCAGCTGAAGATCCCCCCCCACCCAAAAACCCCCCAAAAAAATCACAGAAGAGCAAAGGAATGACCAGAAACTTGCATTAATTCCAACTATCCAGACTCACATTTGCTTCTATGCCTATATGCTTCTAAGCACTATATATTAAATCATATTTTTCTACAAAGTTCTCATTTATGCTTATATACTTGTATTCATGATGACTTCAGTTGGGAGGTATTTATAGGGAGACTAGAGACAAACAATGTCAAAAAAGTTTTCCTTAAATATTCCAACATCATTTGACTACTCTAAACTTTTAAAATTACCCATCTTTAAAAGTCTTTAATGGTCTCAAAGGCTCTTTACGTTTCTTTTTTAATAGACTATGTATGACAAAAAAAAGAGAGAAAGAACATCTTTATTAACATAACCAGAAAGACAAACCTAATTTTAACATTGGAAAAAAATGTGAACTGCAAGAACCATCATTAGCAAGAAGAAAATAAATAAATAAAGACATTGGTGGCTTTTGGTTGTAGAGAGAAGTAACTATTTAAAAGAAACTAAGAAATGAGATAAGGGCCATGGAAACAGACTCCATGGGGAGGACTGAGGGGGCAGGCACCACTTGATAGATTTGAGGCATCCTTTGGAAAATGCTGGCTTTTAGTTTTCATTCATTGTTTGACTATAGAATAATAATGGAATGATTCTTCTGTTGCACAGAACTCAGAAATACCACAAGGGCTAGGGAAAGACAATGCACTTAAACCATTTTAAGTGACGAGAAACTGGTTTAAACCTGTAAAAGAACAGATGTTCAGTGCACATAAACCAGTTTGAAAATAGATTAAACCAGTTTGAGATCAACCTGGTTGAATGTAGTATCAGACTTAACTGATTTGGGTCAATTTGGTTTATGCAATGTCTGTCCCAGACCATTTTCTGGTTTAAGACAAACCAGACACCCCCTGAATCCTGGTATGCTCTCTGGGCTGGGCTGGGCTTTCTGCTCCACAGCAGGGCTGGCTCCTCCCCTCTGCTCCCTGGCTGCAGCTCCAGCAGAGACCACGGGCTTCTCCCCACTCCCCCTCACCACTTCCTGCTAAGCAGGAATTCCCTCTTCCCCTCTGCTTTGCTGAGGAGGTGTCTGTGTATTAGCTAGCAGATCACATGCTGGCTATAATCACTGCTGAATCAACAGGCACAGTCAACAAGCAGAATCAAAAGGTAGCTGGTAATGCCCCTTTGTTGTTTTCTAAATGAGGTGATAAACACTGAGTTAAGAGGTGACAAGCACTGTTAACAATTCCATGATGGGCTAATCAAAGAGTCCTATCTGAGTTTGGCCATGCCCCTCCTTTACTCAGTTCAGTGTTGCGGAATGGATGGGAGGGCTGCTCTAGGGATGGGAGGCCTGAGCCACTGCAGGCATGTGCCTGCATATCTGGGATGTCTGTACAGTTACAAACCACTTCAGCCTAGTCAGGTTAGATTAACCTGCAAAGATTGAATCAATTCAGGCTCAGAATTTTTAAATGTCTGTCCCTAGCCAAGAAGTCAGAATGTTTTTAACTCTATGTATTCCTGGGTTTATCTGGAGAATCATGCTTTCAGTATTAACATTGATTGTCACCCTCTGGCACCCTTGAAAGGACCTTAACACACCCCAGTGTGCTGTGGCACTTTTCACTGCTCTAAGCAACCATAATATGTTCCTTAAACAAGGTACATTATGACAGCTCTGGAGATCTCCCAAACACCCAGACTTCTTGCTGACCTTGATAAATTTATAATAGATTTGGTTCTCATATCTACTCAGTGCTGTTATATGGAACCGAGTCTGTTTGCAAGTTCTGCACTAATACAATTGCATAATTATATTTCCTTACTTCTACTTTTTGAGTGTGTGGTTGTCACCCTTTCAAGTTAATAACTAACTCCCATTTACATTTGTATTCAGATAATAGAATGAGGTTTTCACCTCTTGAAATTTTCTTGCCTGGACAAAGATTATTGCTATCTGCACATGACCTCAGACCAGATCATCTAGCTTTTAACTATTGGCTAAGTTTCTCCTCCCTTTGCCTCCCAGATTTGTGAGCAAGTCTATAGTCTAGATGAAAAGTGTTAATTTAAGAAGAGTCAACCCAGGTGTAAACCCTCTGACTTTTTCCAGGAATAAATTTGGCCTAATGCCTTTTGTTAAAATGATAGCTTTTAAACATACTTAAGTTTTTTGCATATTCAAATGGTTTCATTCCCACTTGTTATTCCCAGTCAATACCATATTTTCTCACTGTACTATGGAACAGAAATCAAACTTGGGTGCATAAAATCAGATTCCTTGCTTAGTACATGCACTATTTCCCCAAAAGGTGTATGTTTTGTGCAGGAAAATATGGTATTTCCTAAAATAAATGACTGGTAGCAAATACTGCGAGTTATTAGTTTCTCCTCATCTATATTCTTTCATTAATTTTTTAGGAAGGATTTTCCTTGCAATAACTTGAAATCTCAATGTCCCTGAAATAAGTCAAGTAGTTGAATTTATTTAATCCCTGCAAGCATTTGTTTGTGCTCTAAGTGCTTGCCTCTAAGTGCTTGCCTGCATTTAGTCTCAGAAAAGTAGGGCTTATGAGCCAACAATGAGCTTAACCCAAAATTTTCTAACGGGAACACCTAAAACCTAAGAGCAATTTATAAGTAATACCCTTACGTCTTCTATTTCCAGCAGTAGGTGGAAATCTGCAGGGCTGTTTGGGGCCTTTTTAAAATCCATTTGAGAGGAGAAAATGGTGTCTTCCTGTTTCTGTTAAGTGTTGAACAAAAGCTTCTTATTCTGGTTTTGAAGATAAAATCTGTACCAATGCGTGTTCCAAATAGTATAAACAGTAGTATTATTATTGTAAGCTACCATGCCCCTCCTTCCTGACACCCCCTCTTCTTTTACATGCTTACTTACCTGGTATGGGAGATACCACCCTTCCACTCGGCCTTGAATAACTTAGTGTAGTTAGAATGTGAATGCTTTTACCTTGTACTGCGGGCAGGCACCCCTGAGAGAGTCTATAAATGCCTTCAAATGTGAGGACCTTGGCTACACAATTTATGGTGATGGGGTGATTGCTTTCAGGCTATCCCTCTAGCTTGTTCCTTTGGCCTTTTGGCTAGGGGCAAGTGATATTAGGGGGCATCAAGAATCTAAGGCCTCCAGGCTTGAAGCTTGCAAGCAGGATGCCTGCCATGGCAGGTATACTCCTGCCACCAAAGAGGAGTATACCTTCATAGCAGGAGTATGTAGGGAGGCTGTTAGGAAGGCTAAGGCAGAGATGAAACTAGGGCTAGCAACAAGGATCAAGGACAACAAAAAGTCCTTTTTAAAATATATAGAGAGCAAAAAGAAGGCACCAGGCAACATGGGACCCCTACAGGATACGTTTGGCAATCTGGTGGTTGCATCAGATGAAAAAGCAGACCTTTTTAACAAATTCTTTGCCTTCATTTTTCTGATCAGGGATCAGGATTTCTCCCCCACCAGGATACAGGATGGACTCAGGAATGAATCTGCTAGGTCTAGGGTCATGGAGGACTGAGTTAGGGAACTTCTGGACAGGCTGGACATCTTCAAATCAGCAGGTCCATATGCTCTCCACCCCAGGGTGCTGAGGGAATTGACAGGGGTCATCGCAGGGCCCCTGGCATGGCTTTATGAGCACTTGTGGTGCTCTGGCCAGGTGCTAGAAGACTGTAAGAAGGCCAACATGGTCCCCATTTTTAAAAAAAGGGAGGAGGGAGGATCCAGGCAACTACAGTCCCATTAGTCTTATTTCGGTCCTGGGGAAGCCCTTCGAAAAAATTATCCAGGAGCACACGTGGGAGGGACGAGCAGGGGGAGGATTCTCAGGGGCAACCAGCATGGGTTCATTAAGGGCAGGTCCTGTAAGACCAACCTGATAGCTTTCTACAATCAGGTCACTAAATCATTGGACTCAGGTGTTGTGGTGGATGTAGTCTTTCTGGACTTCAGGAAGGCCTTCAAAACCTTTTCCCACCCTATTCTCATTAAAAAGCTAGGTGACTGTGGCACTGATGCCTACACAGTCAGATGGGTCACAAATTAGCTAGAGGGCTGCACCCAGAGAGTGGAGTTGATGGGTCATATTTGACCCGGAGGGAGGTGGGCAGTGGAGTACCCTGGGGCTCGGTCCTCATGCCTGTACTGTTCCATTTCTTTATCAGCGACTTAGATGGGGGCGTGAAAAGCACCCCGTTCAAATTCAATGACAACATCAAAATTTGAGGCAAGGTGGGTATGCTAGAAGGGAGGGGCAGGTTACAATTGGACCTGGGCAGGTTACAGGGGTGGGCAAATGTGAATGGGATGGGATTCAATACCGACAAGTGCAGGGTACTGCACTTGGTCAGGAAGAACCATCAGCATACCTATAAGCTGGGGAACTCCCTTCTTGAAAGCACAGTAGCAGAAGGAGATCTTGGAGTCATTATTGATTCCAAAATAAACATGGGCTGCCAATGTGAGGATGCAGTCAGCAAGGCTAACTGCACCTTGTCATGTATCCACAGATGCATCATGAGCAGGTCCAAGGAGGTAATCCTCCCCCTTTATGTGACACTGGTCAGGCAACAGTTGGAGTACTGTGTCCAGTTCTGGGTGACGCACTTCAGGAGGGTCCAGAGGAGGGCCACTCACATAATCAGGCGACAGCAAGGCAGGCCCTATGAGGAGAGGCTAAGGGACCAGAACCTGTTCAGCCTCCACAAGAGAAGGCTGAGAGGGGATCTAGTGGCCACATATAAACTTACCAGGGGGGACCAGAGAGGGGTTAGGTGAGACCGTGTTCCCCCAAGCACTTCCCAGAGTAACAAGGAACAATGGCCATAAGTAGGTTCAGGCTAGACAGCAGGAGGCACTGCTTCACAATCAGGGCAACCAGAGTCTGGAACCAACTTCCAAGTGAAGTGGTGCTAGCTTCTACCTTAGGGGTCTTTAAAAGGAGGCTTGATAACTACCTAGCTGGGGTCATTTGAGCTTAAACTTAGTAGGAGTCATAAGAGCCCTGTATTCATTCCTGCCCAGGGCAGGGGGTCAGACTGGATGATCTGCCCAGGTCCCCTCCAACCCTACTTCTATGAAACTATGAATTCAGCTTAGTTGTACATGGGGCAGTTCTCAAGGGGTGCAAAATTGATGTCAATTCCTACACAAAAGAAACATTGAAAATAAATAGGGTGGTCATTGGTCCTGTTTTATACCAGACCATCCTGTTTTTAAACCATATCCATTTCTAAGTGAGGAATGGACTGAAAAAAAAGCTTTCTTTTCAGTTCATTGGTAGAAATACAATGTCAATCATTTGTCCTTCTGATTCTATTGGCTATGCCAGGTAGGGTGGTATATAGCCAGGAGAAGCAGTGTTCTGAGCCATCCAGAGAGGGAGGAAGGGAGGGAGTTGACTTTTTGGGGTAGACCTGCATCTTGCTGCTGACTGGCCAAGGGGCCCAGTGGCCCAACCCCTCACTGCTGATTGGCCAAGGAAGCAGCCCTGCCCCTCACCACTGATTGTCTGAGGGGGCCAGTGCACCCCTCCCCCCACCAAGGGGATGCCCTGTATTCTGGAGAAGTTTCAATGGCCACCCTAAAAATAAAAGAAAACTGAGTTGTACTTCTTTAGAAAAAACAGAATATTGAGTGAAACATTTTTGAAAGGAGAGATTGTAAAGTTTATAGAGCCTTTAGACTTCCTCTGTTTTTCAGTCTTATTTAAGAATAAGACAGCAATTATCTTAAGGCCTTGTTAACTCAGCTTTGGCTGGTAGAACACACACAGACACAATCTTGATTTTTTCATATACGTTTTTCTTAAGATCAAGTTTCAAGTCTAAATACTTCCCCTAACCCCCACTTATTTGTTTATTTTTTGGTCATATTTACTATGTATTCATTTAAAACTCCATATTTTGATGAACAGGGCTAGATGGAATCTTTAAGATAAAACAAGACATTCTTAAAATATAGTAGTCAGATTCTAGTTAATGTTGCAGTCAGCTTCCACCACCTATTTTAGCTGCTCCATAATTCTGGCAAAATTGGTTTGGACTGAAATTGCCAGGTTTATTTCAAGGGCAAAAGAAAATATTTCTTCAAGGTGAGGAAAACAAATCAAACTTCCTTTGCTTTAAAAATCACTTGAAATTACTTTGAATTGAACTTCTGACTTGCAACAAATGTTTCCTTGAGTCTCTCTAGTGCAAAAGTAAGATTTCCTTCTACTATGGCAAACTTCTTATTTAGATACATTATTTTTTATTGAGAACACACTGTAATTAGACCAGTTTATTAGCTACTGTTGTATCTATAGCTATGTCAAGACTACAGTAGTGATTATAGTGTGGATAAGTGTACTTTGCTCATGAACGACTGGTGCCTTCTGACATTGGTGGGGCACCATGACAGAGAGTGGTGAGTGGGGACTGCCTGCAACTGCTGGCATCAGCGTTGGTGAATGGGGACTGGCCACAGCCACTGCTTGGGGGTGTCAGCAGCCGGAGTGCAAGGGTGGTGAGTGGGGACCACCTGCAGCCACGTTGGTGGCAAGAGGTGGGGGGCAGGTGTTGGTAGTGACTAGCTGCCACCGGCTTCTGTGGGTGATCTCAGGGCACATGCTCCCCCTGTGTTCCCCTTACGTGCGCCTATGACTTTGCTATCTGGTGCTTGGCTGCAGTTTACTTTATTATCCTTTTTCATATCTTGAATAAGAGACAGGGAGCTGACTTAAAGGGATAGCCATCTTTATGTGGTCAATTTAGAAAATGTTGTTTTATATGACTGAGGTTATTTTAAAGAACAAACAGAATTGGAAAGGTTGTTTTTGAGTTAAACTCATTTTTTAAGAAGCTGTACCTCTGGAGTCATGATCAGCTGAATAGCCAAGACTGCCAAAAAAACTTCAACTGTAAGCCATATGCTTCCTCCAAAATTCTGTAAAGTTTAATGGGTATTGGTCAAACCTTTTTAATTATGGATGTTTAAAGTGAAACTTAAAAAAAGTTTAAAAAGAAAAAAAATTCCAACTTGTCTCAGTGTTTAACTGCTATACTTCAAATCTTAAACTCAGATAAATAGCACTAGAATGTAGGTACACAGTAATTTAAAAAATAAAAAGCAACTAGTTTACAGAAATCTACTTGGTTGCTTGGTACAGTACTGTGCATGATTTCCAGCACCCAACTTATTTTAGGAAGTTAATCCTGGACATGAAGAAGTGGAGGGAAACTCTGTAGGTAACTTCCTTTAAGTGGGTGCTGCCCCCCTCCAGGCACACCTGGTCTGGGGACCCTGCAAGCCAGGGAGGGGTTTAAACCACTCCCCAATCATACTAAGTCTGCTGTGGCCTGGCTATGCCCCCTTCCCCCCAGATCAACTTCCCTTCAGCCTTCCGGTGACTGCTGAAGGGAAGGGAGGGCTTTCTCTAGCAACCCCTCCCCCAGCTTCTAGCCTGAGCCAGTGCAGGAATATAGCTACATTTCTGGAATCAAAAGTGAATGTCTATTCACTTGCTTCTTGGTTCAATTTATGCAGCTTAGACTAACCTGCAAAAATTTAATTGATTCAGGCTTTGGCTTATTCAGTGCCTGTACTTAACCTAAAGATTCACTGAGAAATTGTATTTTCATATTTTTCCTTTTAAAATTACATTTATGTAGTTGAAATTTTCTCTTTTTACATGTAAAATATCAGATGATAGAGACTTTAAAATCACAACAAAATTTAGAATAATTGAGTAATAGGTTACACCATATTTCAAGTTACAAATGGATCTCGCTCTCTGTTTTTAATTCTTTGTCATTTATATTGTAATAGTACATAAAAAATGTCCATTAACACAATTAATCCATGAAATGCAAATATTTTACCTAATTTGTTTTCTTAATGAAAAGGTATAATCAACAGCAAGATAACATGTTTAGTTTCTCATATTTCAGTTTGATGCTAGTGTCTTAATATTTTGGATTGATATAGGAAAACAACTCTTTCTTTCCAATTGTTTACAAAGCAATGTCAAAGAGGCCCTTTTAGCATGGACTGATTTTAGCCTTTTATTTTCCTTAAAAGTGGAATGCACTGTTTTGTCTTTATGCAGTTAGCTTCACTGTTTCTAGTCAAGTACTATAATACTCTGGTGCAAGGGCCACTGTTACAACAATGTAAATGAAAAAAGCATACTCTATGATCTTATTAGGACATCACAGTGTTTTAGTTATTTATTCCAGACATGAGCAACACTGCAAAGAGATACTGGAAAAGAAAACATGCATGACTGTTTTATGACTTTGTCTAAATAAGAAAGAAAGAAATATCAAAGGCAAGCTAGATGGATTTCAGAGTGATCATGTAGATCTGAAAGTTCAGTAGCATTCTGTAAACTTTTAAGAAAGCTCTGGGGCACTACTGCAGAAGGAAGATAAAAGAACAGAGATGATTATCTTTTCTCCTAAAGGAATACAGTACCTGTAAGATGTCAGAAGGTTTGTGACCAAGATCAGTATTTTACAGCTTAGATGCCTATCAATATTGGATAAGGGTTTTTTGTTCTAAATGAAGCTTTCTTCTCTTGTTTTTCTTGTAAAATGACTTTTTAACCCCTTCAGTATTTATCCTTGATGTACTTCATAGGGAACTTTCATCCAGCAGACATTCATAAAACTATCAGGAGTACTGCTCATTTTTCAAGTTATAATCACACTAATGGCACTAGTCCTTCTGACATTTATTTCCTTTACATAGGTCATTTATTTTCACTTCTTAGATCCAGCACAAGATATGATCCAAGGAATGTCGGAGCATACATTCATTATACTGAATAAACTGGACAGTAGCTGAAAGTAAAAATAGCGTTTTATGAATTAATAATGAAAAGTAGGCTGATCTGGCATCAGTGTTGTGTTTCCACATGGGAAATCTGTTCAATCCTGAGCTCAGCTCCAAAATACCAAGCCTAGAAGGGGCTGTGCATAATGAAAAGACAATGTTATCAGTCTCTAGGGGAAGTTATATTTTACTCTCAAGGAATACTTTCTAGTTAGCCAGCTTTATCCTATGTCACATGCTAGGAATCTTCCCTCTTTGCCTGCTGCTAATTGCCTGTTTCACATTAAAAGCAGCTACTGGAATCTCTAATAGTGAAGTCAGGGGTTTCAACTTCTTGCCACAGATCCCAGAAATGGGACCAGGGTAAGGATTAGCCAGTGAGATTGTAAAGGAGATTCTATTGCTCCCTGCAGGACGCATTCTGAGAAGTGTCGCATGTAGAAGGGAGGGTTTTCATGCTACAGTTTGGAAGGAGGAGTAGAGGAAGGGAGGAAATACAATCTTCAGGATGATTTGAGGGATGTGACCTGCTCATAAATAGGCCAGCATCATTAATTAATGAAACAAACTACAATGGGATGACATTTGCTTATTATTTAAATCAGGGGTGACAAAGAAATAATTCATGAGCCATATTGGAAACCACATCATCTGTCTCCCAGTGTTGGCCCTGTGTGGGGCCAGTCTGGCACCCCTCATCCACATGCTAGATCCAACACTGGTGGTACCTACTCCTCTCAGTTCAGGATATGAGCTATACCTGGTATTCTTTCCAGCCAGTCTGGGACCTGCACTGCACGCAGCATCTACCCCAGAACTGCTGGAGGGGACAAGTGGCATGTACCTTGAATGTCCTAATCCAACCACATCAGAAGCCACATACAGCACAGTCCTGGACCAGCCAGAGCAAGTGCCATGGGTGCTGTATCCAGCAAATGGGGAAGGGAGGTGTGGGAGGGGGGAGGCGGGAGGGAGGGCACTGTTGATCCTATCTGGCCCACAAAACTGGTCCTGCACTATTCATCCAGCCCAAGGACCAGTTCAAGATACTCATCTAACCTATAGGGCCAGATGAGTATGAGACCCCTGACTTAAATTCTGTGCACTAGCTACTTGTAAAAAAAAATACAAACTTCAAGTCTATTTCAAGGTTATAGGCTAAGTGCAACAAAAACAAGTAAACCAAAAACAGGAGGAATAGGATATAAGATATAGGCTAAGCTCAGCTTTTGCATACAATTCAGGAAAGTGAATTCCTTTGGTCAGGCTCATAGCAGAAAGCTTGGGCCTACTGAAATCTATAGAGGTTTTATCTACTGTATTCAACAAATTTTCTATTCATATTTATGCAATGATACTTGCAACATGCAACAAAAGCATTTTTGTGTCATTTATTGGAAAATGAGGCCCACTCCTGTTTAAATAAGCATGCTTTTACTTATACAAACTCTAGTTTATTTCCTCAATTACATCTGTTTCTTGTTCCTTGCCTTAGAGACTATATTTACTCTCTTCCCATTTTTGAAAACTAAATAAAACATCTGAGAAAGTTGCAGGCCATCAAGTACAAGAGACATTTTCAAGCATTTATATTTAAATGCTCCATTAGAGAACCAAGTACAGGAACATTAGGTGGGTATTTTTCCCCCCCACAATTAAACAGCTTGCTCAACCACATCAGCAATTATAAGACATCAGATACCTGTAGTTTTATTGTCAGTCACCCACTGTTTTTCTGCTCCTGGAGGTCTCTTGGCTCTGACACTGATAAATGCCATAGAATAAACTGTTTCTATATTTAAATCTATAAACACTACATCGCTAGCAATAACTGTTACAAATATTGATTTTATCTTTCTTAGTTCAAGATAGTAATTTCAATTTCTGAGTGCAACTTTGTTCAAATATTAAATTAGAAGTTGTAGAAAAGCAACCTATTGTTGAAAAAGTCAATTTGTATAAATTTAGGAGGCAGAGTAGTTTTGAACAATATTAGTAGTCTGACAGCTTCTTGGTCAGTGTTTGTTGTAAATTTTCAGAGGATCACCAGAAAACAAAAATGGAGCTTCTATGATGAAAATGAGAGAGTTGAGTGCAATTCAGCAATTCTCTGTTAGATGTCCTCTACTTAACCTGAAATTGAACACTGCTAAGCAAAGGGGGGGAGGGGGGGGAAGTACACTAGGCCCAATTACTCTATGGTTTATGTTGAGAGAGAGAACACATCCTAGCTTGCAACTTTCTGTGATACTTCTATGTTGAAAAGCATATGCTGTTTGTAATTTACATTTTATGAGAAGACCTGGCTACCATAACCTCAAAGGCAATGACCCCTTTGTCCACATGTATTAATGTTTGTTCATGTCTCCCAGTACTGCCCCATTCTCTTTGTCAAGATCACAAGGATGGGAGACTGTATCAACTCTGGGGGGAGCCTGTTCCAAACCATCAGCACTTGACTTGTAAAGAAGTTTTTCCTTCTGTCTAGCCCAAAGCAATCTTCAATCAGTTTGTGACCATCATATCTTGTCCTCCACCAGGGGGGCCTTGGTGAATAGATGCTCCTCTAGGCCCTCATGTATGCCCCTGATATACTTATAGGCTGCCACCAAGTCCCTTCCAAATCTTCTGGAGCATTTTACATTTCTCTGTATTAAATGACATCAGGTTCAGATCCTCCTACCTCACGAGCCTGTCCAGGTTGGCCTGAAATGCCAGACTATCTTCGAGTGTGACCACGCTTCCCCATAGTTTGGTGTTGTCAGTGAACTTTGCCAGTTCATTTTTAATATGCAGATCCATATAGTTGATGAACATGTCGAAAGCCACTGGTCCAAGTACCGAACTCAGAGGGACGCCACTGGTTACCTTCTGCCATGACGACTTGGTTCCATCAATCAATACCCTCTGGGTTCTACCACAGAATCAGTTGCCTAGCCACTGGACTGTAAAGTAGTTGAGACCACATTTTCCTAATTTTACCATGAGGACATCATGGGAGACCAAGTCAAATGCCTTTTTGAAGTCCAAATATATGACATCAACCTTATTTCCCTATCTAGGCGGTGAGTTACCTGATCATAGAAGGAAATGAGGTCGGTCTGGCACGACCTGCCCGTAACAAAGCCAAGTTGGCTATCCTTCAGAATACTGCCTTACGTTAGCCTGTCTGTAGTGGATTCTTTGATAATTCTCCAGAATTTTACCAGGGATTGAGGTCAAACTGACTGGCCTGTAATTTCTTGGGTCCTCCTTTCTCCCTTTCTTAAAGATAGGCACAACATTGGCCTTCTTTCAGACTTCTGGGATCTCTCCCAAGTGCCGTGAGTCTTCAAATAACTTTTCCACAGGTTGCGCAATGACATTGGCCAGTTCTTTTAGTGCTCGAGTGTAGTTCATCTGGTCCTGCTGACTTGTAGATATTTAGTCTTTGTAGGTGCCCCCCCCCCCCACAAGATTTATGCCAGCTATGGGAGAGAGGTCACCTCAACCATGATCATCTTGTATCCTGTCAAGCAGGCTAAGACCCTGGGACTGGTGGAATACTGGTAAATTATTTATTCAGGAGTTCTGGTTTGCCCTGACTGTCAGTTATTAGCCATCCCATTTCATTCATCAGGGGCCCTATGCTTTCCTTATTTTTTCTCTGAATTCCTACATGTCTAAAAAAGGACTTTTTGTTGTCCTTGATTCCATTTGCCAATTTGTATTTGGGTTGTGCTTTTGCTGTCCTGTCGTTTTCTTACTGACATGGGACTGGAATTCAGGTTAGGTCCTTTCCTGCTCACTATCAGCTATGATAAAAGTTCTTCAGGGCACTTACACCTGTTCACCCATTGCCTTCAATCTATTTGTCCTTGTACAACTCACAAGAATTTAGCAAACAATTCTACTGGCAGTTGCACAAAGGATAGGATTACTCCTCCCCGCCCCATAGCCCCTACTTAACTCTGTTAGCTCTTGAGTGCTAGCAGGAATTAAGCATCTCTACGAATGTATTTATGTCACTAACAAACAGATGAGAGCCAGGAGGTGCACAAAGAATAGATCTGTTAAGTAAAAAGGTGACATTTCGCATAGTCAGGTTAGAAGTGTAATTTCAAGTTTTAAATATTGAAAGTAAAAATTTCCATTTTACTTTCAAGTAAATTGCACCTATTCTAGCACCTATGTCTGAAAACACACCTCTTAGGAAAGACTGAATCACATCCCCCTACTAGGGACTAACATAATCTAGCTTTGTTGAAATGCCACCAAGGGGAGTCCAATAATAAAACTGCTCATAGTTAGGTTTCATGTGAGATTGCGATAAACCCTGTGTCCCATCAGAGTCTCATTACTAGTTTTAGTACCATTCATTATATTGGCCCTGGAAAAATAATCCCCTGTCCCCAAATTAACCAAAATTCTTTTCCAGGCACAATTTTAGTTGTTACATAGGAAAGTGTGCTGTGGAAAGGTTTAGGAAGAGAAACCAAGGCCCCTGGCAGACATGCAAGTAATGGCACCATGGGAGCTAACGTGCGGACCCCGCAACCATGGTTTCTGCCATGCTACACAATCCCAGGCACCCCCTGCACCAACTATAATACTTGATGGGATCTGATGCTTAATCCCACAATCCTGCCTCCTGACTTCAGGATCCTGGGCTCTCCTTGAGCTAGCAAGTAGCAAGCTCTCACAGCTGGGAGGCCCATGATTAACTGGTAAATCAAGTCTCAAGTGTAATGTGTACCAGGGGCCTACCTAAAATTCTGAATGTTTTAAATCACCACACTAGCTTTATCACTCTCAGGCTCTGTGACATTGAACTTCTTTGATTCCATTTCCACACCAAAAAAATAAGTATTATTAGGGCTTTCCCACCATAGATTGCTGTGCAGTAATTCATGTTTATAAAACACTTTGAGATCCTTGAATTAAAAAAAAAAATCTTGAAATTATCTATCCTTAAGCCATTATAATAAGTATCTTAGTACATATATACACATATCTACAACTAATTCTTGTGGTTTCATCATGTTAGACATATTTATGGTAATCAGAAATTACGTATAACTAATTTCCACTTCATAGGTATGTGCTGATGATATTTTTAGCTTAAGTAACATACACCACATTCAAACATACTCTTAAGTGACAAAGAACAATCCAGGAGCCAATTTCCCTGCAGCAGCATTTTAGTGGTGCCTTTAATTCTAGTAATAACATCATCCTGACATGTCTGACCTTATAAATAATATTGATGATATCATTTTAAATATTATTTGAATGTCATAATGTTAATGGCAGCCTAACAAGATTTGTATGGAATATGAAATTATAAACTATCAAATTTCTTGTTTCATCAATCTCTTGTAAAGATAAACATACTTTTATCTTTATGATGAGTGAAGACAGGGTCTTCTCGACCCTACCTTCATGTTAGCCCAAAGCAAAGTAATTTTTAGCATGTTTATATGCTGTATAATGTGCACAGTCAGTCCTCATGTTTAAAGGGCAGGGGAATAGGGTCTTTTACTGAGTCACAAAGTTTGGATTTTGTGTTGACATTGTCTTCAGAGGTGCAGGATCAGTATCCGAGTATCCCTGATCCATAGTTGGCAGCATATTGTGCTAGTTCTGGAGCTGCAGGGTTGGCACAAGGAGCAAGAGGGAGTCCCCACTTCTATATAGAAAAGCATGGGGGGAGTAGTGTTAGAAACCAAGAGGCCAAGGGGAGGGAACAGGTAAAAGGTAAAGAAATAAACACTGTCATAACATACACTAAACATCTTAATTTTGCTCTGCCTCCCCCCCCCCACCTCTGGGGGTATCCCAAAATAAGCCTTTAGTCCCCCGAGTGCTCAAACAGCAGCCTGCAGCTGCCCCCAAATTTGAGTCCATCTCTTTCAGCCTACAGTCGTGGCTGTCTAATCCAGTAGGTGTGGTAGGTCTTCATGACATAATGGAGCATCTCATCCTTCTCCATCCGATCATTATTGATCAAGGAAGACTGCATATCAACCTGAGTATGACTTAATCATTCCAGTTATCCATTAGATTGGGGGTGGTAGGATGTGGCACGGGTTTTGTAGTTTTCCAGAAGGTCTCATACACGATAAGATAGTTGAGATACAAAATTTATCCCCTAGCCAGTGTGTGGGGATTGAGGTATACCACAGTAGCACACAAGTCTCTCACCAAATGCCTTTGCCATAGTCTGAACTTCCTGATTTTTGAGGGTATGCCGAGGGTATGCTTCTGCCAACTTAGAAAAAAAATGCCACTACTAAAACATACTTATTTCCACATGGTCTAATGGGCAGGGAACCTAGGATATCCACTGCTATCCTTTCCAGGTGTTGTCCAGCCCGTATGGAGGCCCTGGGATTAGTCCTTCCCTTTTGGGCACCAAACACCTCACATGACTTGCACCAGTCCTTAACAGCATTTCACCAGCTTAACCAGAAATACCAAGATTTTTTATAGATTTTTAGGATTGGAAGGGACTTATTAGATCATCGAGTCTGACACCCTGCCCTGGGCAGGAAAGAGTGCTGGGGTCAGATGATCCCAGCCAAATGTTTGTCCAATCTCCTCTTAATTACCTGCAAGGAAGGGGACAGCACCACCTCCCTTGGAAGCGCATTCTGTATTTTAGCAATCCTCACTGTACATAATTTTTTTTTCCTTGTGTCCAATCTAAATTTGCTCCTCCTTAGTTTGTGGCCACTGTTTCTAGTTACCCCAATGGATGCCCTGGTAAACATCGTATCCCCTATTTCCTGCTGTTCCCCCCAATGAGTTTGTAAACGGCCACAAGATCACCTCTTAGCCTTCTCTTGTGGAGGCTAAAAAGGTTCAGGTCTCTCAAATTGGTCCTTATAGGGTTTTTTCTGTAGGCCTTTAATTAGATGCCCTCCTCTGAACCCCTTCCAAGTTATTTACATCCTTCCTGAAGTGCAGTGGCCAAAACTGGACGCAGTAATCCAGCTGTGGCCTGATAATGCCACAATAGAGGTAAAGTATCACCTCCCTAGACCTGTTTGTGATACACCTACTTATGGAAGAAAGTGTGATTAACTTTACTTGTTACTTCATCACATTGGTGACTCATGTTCATTTTGGAGTTGACTACAACTCCAAGATTCCTTTCCACAGTTGTGCTGCTTATAATGGTACCTCCTAGGCTATAGGACTGTTGATGGTTCTTTCTCTAGGTGCAACACATGACACTTACCTTTGTTAAACTTCATCCTGTTCTGTTCTTTCCACTTCCTCAGCCTGTCCAAATCTGCTTGGATTCACTTCCTGCCCTCTAGTTTGTTTACCTCCCCCCAAAGTTTGGTGTCACCTG
>NW_017729029.1:29028286-29029857 GCF_001723915.1 Gavialis gangeticus | reverse complement strand
AGCTGCAAGAGATGAAGGAAAAAGCCTTCCTTTCTGGCATCCCATGGGCTGCCCCTGTGGTGTTGGTGTAGAAGAAAGGGGGAGGCATGTGGGTCTGTGTGGATTATCATAGACTAAATGATGGTATTGTTAAGGATGCCTACCCCTCACCTCAAACTGATGAAATGCTAGACCTCCTGGCCAAAGCTCGATAATTCTCCACCCTTGATCTGGCTAGTTGGTGACTACAGACAGAAGTACATGCAGAGAGCAGAGCTAAAACAGTTTTTTCACTAAGAAGGTATGTTTTGAATTTGTTATGCATTTTGTTTATGTAATACTCCTAGTATATTTCAGCCTGATGGATATCATGTTAATGGATTTGCAGGGTACATCCTGCCTGGTATATCTGGATGAGATCAGTGTGATTAGGCTGAAACTTTCAGGAGCACTTGCAGGATTTGAAAGCAATGTTTGAGAGACTGAAGGAAGCCAACTTAAAAAAATAAATCTGCCATTTTTCATCTTTTCTGCAGAACAGTGAACTTCCTGCAATGTGATCTCCATGGAGGGGATATGCTCAGATCCAGAGACGGTCAAGGCTCCTAAGGCCTGGCCAGTATCTTGAAATGTAACAGAACTGTGAAGCTTCTTAGGTTTAGCCTGCTATTATACAAGATTTGTGGCAGATTTTTCTACTGTTGCAAATCCCTTGCATAAGCTCTCTGATAATTTGAAATTCATCTGGACCAAGGAAAGTCAAGATGCTTTTATAGAACTAAAGCAATGGTTGATTTCATCCCTTACTTTGGCATATCCCAAACCCCAGCTAACTTTTGTTGGATGTTGTAATGCAAGCATCATTGGCATCAGAGCTGTTTTTTCACAAGTTGATGAAGGCCAAGAAAAGGTACTAACCTATGCAAACTGTGCCTTAAGCAAAGCTGAGCAGCAATATGCAACTACAGAAAAGGAACTGCTTGCTCTGGTGACCTTTATCAAACATTTTTGACAAGTTGAAGGACACCTGGCTAGATGGTTAGACCTGGTGACTTTGACTACCGAATAGTGCATCACCCTGATGCCTTGTCCCATAGGCCTCATATAGTGGAAATTGAACCTAAAGCTGAAGCAGTAGGGATACAACCACTGTGAGCAGTAAGAATAGCCAGGAGTGAGCCATGTCCAAATATAGGAGAAGTCAGAAGGTTAGCAGAATGGCATACAAGACAATGGGAAGATGTTTACATTGGAAAAACTAATGAAGTGGAAGAAAATCAATAGTGAGGAGTTCCCTGAAGAAGGGCAACGTCATCTGCACTTGAAGAGGTACCAGGGAGTGTTGTCTGAGCTAATCATTAGGCAAGAAGTATTGGTGCAAAAACTTCCAGAATTTGACCAAAGATTTGAGTTTATTTAAATAGTGGTACCAAAGAAGGAAATAGCAAAAATTCTGCAAGCTCAACATGATTCCAATATTCAGGATATTTAGGCATGGAGAAGGTCTCCCATAGCATCTGGTAGATTTTTAAAAGGCTTTTGATACAGTGTCTCACTCAATTCTTATAAATAAACTAAACAGTTGCAATGTA
>NW_017729029.1:29024583-29028275 GCF_001723915.1 Gavialis gangeticus | reverse complement strand
GGGATTTGCAACAGTAGAAAAATCTGCCACAAATCTTGTATAATAGCAGGCTAAACCTAAGAAGCTTCACAGTTCTGTTACATTTCAAGATACTGGCCAGGCCTTAGGAGCCTTGACCGTCTCTGGATCTGAGCATATCCCCTCCATGGAGATCACATTGCAGGAAGTTCACTGTTCTGCAGAAAAGATGAAAAATGGCAGATTTATTTTTTTAAGTTGGCTTCCTTCAGTCTCTCAAACATTGCTTTCAAATCCTGCAAGTGCTCCTGAAAGTTTCAGCCTAATCACACTGATCTCATCCAGATATACCAGGCAGGATGTACCCTGCAAATCCATTAACATGATATCCATCAGGCTGAAATATACTAGGAGTATTACATAAACAAAATGCATAACAAATTCAAAACATACCTTCTTAGTGAAAAAACTGTTTTAGCTCTGCTCTCTGCATGTACTTCTGTCTGTAGTCACCAACTAGCCAGATCAAGGGTGGAGAATTATCGAGCTTTGGCCAGGAGGTCTAGCATTTCATCAGTTTGAGGTGAGGGGTAGGCATCCTTAACAATACCATCATTTAGTCTATGATAATCCACACAGACCCACATGCCTCCCCCTTTCTTCTACACCAACACCACAGGGGCAGCCCATGGGATGCCAGAAAGGAAGGCTTTTTCCTTCATCTCTTGCAGCTGCTGATCAAACTCCTGCTGGAAGTGGATGGGTACTCTTCTAGGCTCCTGTTTGACAGGTTTGGCATTTCCAGTATTAATCCGGTGCTTTGTTAAGCCTGTGTGCCCTAGGTCATAGGCTCCAGAGCTAAGTACATCTGCATATTCCAAAAGGACTTACACTACATTTGCTCAGGATCCAAGCCACAATGGCTTAAATTGAATTCATGTTCCAATTTTACTGTATTCCATTGAAGATTTCCCTGGATCTCTAAGGTCTGACCTCAGTAATCTTACAGCAACCAACCTCTCTGATCCAGGGTCCTCCTGCAGGACAGCCACACCTGACTCAAACATCCCAATTACAAAGCCTTGATGTGTGACCTGTAGTCCTTTAATGTGCTAGCAACACAGAGAAAGTTTCACCACTGTGGCTCTTACCCATTGCAGTACTCACTAGGAAGCCCAATTCATCAGTGAACTTAGTTTCAAATAAGCCTTCCTCTTCTTCACAGAACAATCTCTTCAGTTTGCCAGTGATCATCATCTCACTTCTAGGAGGTACTGCTAGAGTCTTTTCCATTACTACTTGGCATGCCTTCACTTGGCCATCTGTGGTTTAGAAAGGGAAATGCCTCCCCAGAAAGGAACATGAACAATTTGCAAAATTCATAGTGACCAAATATATATATAATTTCATATATATATGAAATTGGTAGCAAGAAGCTGGGTTTTTGGCTGTAGCCATATTGGTCTAAGGACACAGCCAGGCAAAGTTCTTTGAGTAGATGTGATATCTTTTATTAGACCAGCTGAGTAGTTTGAAAAAAGTTCTTAGCAATCTTCCTGGTTCAGTCACCCTTCTTCAGGCATGGGGAGTCTCTGCTGGTCTGAGACACCAAGAAATGAGATAAGTTAAAAGACAATCTCTTAGCTTCTCTCATCCATTGGAGCCTCAGGTCAGCAGAGACTCCCCATGCCTGAAGAAGGGTGACTGCACCCCAAAGCTTGCTAAGAACTTTTCCCCAACTACTCAGATGGTCTAATAAATGATAGCACATCTACTCAAAGATCTGTGCTGAAGAAGGCATCTTAATTGGCATACTTTCCCCTACTGAAGGTGAACCTGCTTCTTCCCACCAAAGTTGTTGCTGATGAATTGGTTTATGGGCCAGTAGGTCCTCTCTCTCAGGGCTGACTTGTGGGAAGGCATTTACAGGTAATCATCTTAGGGCAGTGCCAACCTCTTCCGGATTCTGCTGAAGTCTTCTTACAATTAAAGAAAGTTACATGGTCCCAGTCAGGACCTGCATCTGCACCTGCACCAAACCATTCCTGAAGGCCCCTGTCAGGTGCTTGTAATTGTGTCTGGCTTCACTGATGAGCAACAGGCTCAGGCATTTTAGCTTAGGATCCTCATTCCACCCATTTAAAATTAGCTGCCATTTCAAGTTGTTTGTGCCATGATACAGAATTCAATAAGACTTGACACACTAGATGGGTGGACCCTTACACTGGGGGTACCCACTTCCCTGTGGTAGACATCTCCCCTGATTAAATGCCCGCACAACAAACAAACAGCAGCATCTGCTGTGGGGAGGGCCTGGTGAGCCTGGAGGTAACCTTCTAGGGTGGTCGCTGCTTCTGTCGGGAAGGCAGCCCTAACAGTGACCTGCTCCTCATGGGTGGGGATTTCAACTGCACCGTTGAAGCACTGCTTATGATCTTGAATTTGTTCCTCTGTCTCACTAACTATTTCTTTCTTCTTATTATTTTATTTTTTTGGAGATTTTTTTCCTTATTTGAATATACAACTGGCATAGAGAAAAAGGATAAGAATAGACCCTACAGGCACTCTCTGCACTAAACTCAAGCTAATTTTGCACACAAATTGGACATATCATTATAAGCACACTTTCTTAGGAAATTGGGCCCTAGAGAGCATCAGATTTTTCAAAAACAATATATTTTTAGAAATATACATCTTGGAGGTGACTGATAGGACTGATCCTGGCCTTTGCTTTCACCAAGGAATCTGAATTCACAGCTCTTTTGGGATACAATGGAATGCCAGAAAATGAGAAAATAAAGAACCTCCAATGATAAAAGGTAAAGTTTCTCTTACTACATTTTCAAAACCAGAAGTATCACTAGATGGATAAAAGAGTTGTGCTTCTGCACAGTATATTATATTGAAAAGGCTATGATAGAATAATAGTAAAATATTAATCCATGTTGTGCATTAGGAATTTTTTTTTTGATGCATGGTATATTCCTGGGGCTGAGAAGCTAGACAATGAAATACCAAATTCAAAGGTCATACAATAAATGTTATCATGAAAACTGAATTTCTTTGATTCATGTATGATAGCAAATATTTAATATTAAATTACATTTTTCTCTGTGGGGATGCACTTGTACCACACAGTTTGAAGGCACAGAAAGCTCAAATATAGCAGAGGTGAGGGTGTACTCATGTGCTTCACATTAGAGGTACATGAAATGGGTGGTATTCATTTCATTTTTCGATTCAGCCTGAATCAGGGACAGTGATTCAATTTGTTGAGTCGGATCATTGCCCAGATTCGATTTGGCTGAATCCGGATCTGAAGAGTTGATGCTGATACAGAGAATCAGTGATTCAGCCACAGACACAGTTTTAAATGTTTTTCTAAAAACCTCAAGGTACCAGGGGCGGCTCATGAATGCTGAGATGGTGGGGTGGATGGAGCGTCCCATGGGGCACTGGAGGGTCCCCTCCCTTGCTCAGTGGAGAACCACTTCCAGGTCCACTGCACCCCCTGCATCCCCTTGGCTCAGCATTAGGCCACGGGGGGACCCCGGGTGCCCCCCTCCAGATCCAGGAGGCACCAGTCACTGAGCCAGGGGAGGGCCCCCAGCATGCTCCCTGGTGGACCCAGAAGTGGACTGGAAATGCTCCTGGTCTAGTTCCTGGCCTGCTGCCAAGCATGATGGGTCCCCCCCCCCCATGCTCCTATGGGACACTCCATCTGCCCCACCATC
>NW_017729029.1:29024176-29024508 GCF_001723915.1 Gavialis gangeticus | reverse complement strand
CCATGCTCCTATGGGACACTCCATCTGCCCCACCATCTCAGCATTCATGAGCCACCTGGTACTATGAGACATAGAAAAAACATTTAAAGCTGGGTCCCTGTCCAAATCATCAAATCTTCCCAAACCTCTCTGGATTGATTTGGAGGTTCCAATTAAAATCAGAGAGATTAAAGGGGCTCCTGATTCAATTCGGATTCAGAGATTCAGCCACTGAATCCGGCTAAATCTCCGCCAAATTGAATCAGTGACAGAAACTTTACACAACCCTAGTTCACATTTTTATTAGCTCATATGTGTTGCATAAATTGCTGATTTTATCCCCTGGAAGCTAG
>NW_017729029.1:29020427-29024165 GCF_001723915.1 Gavialis gangeticus | reverse complement strand
CAAAGAAACATAGAGAAAAGTATCTATTTTCGCTACATATGCACCCCTGTATTTTGTGCTGTTCTGAGAGTCAGGGGGCCCAGTCATTTTTTAAGTAATCTTAGGCCTTGTGTATGTTACAACAGCCCATCTGTGGGTTCCTGTCTATGGGTTACAGCTAACAAGGGGCATCCTCAGGGCCAATCTGTTATTGGCCCACTCACCTGTTTCCAGGCCAACCGCCCTCCTCCTCTCCTGCCATGCCTTGATGATATATAATTATGACCTTAATTACGTGGGAGGCTGCCCATTTCTTGCCCTGATGCCAGGGGGCACTATCTGCAGCTCCGTTCCTTCCCTACACTGCAGCCCAAGCCTTGCTGATGGCATCCACCGTTCTTATCATCACCAGCCCCACACTGGGCCTCAGAGTTCTCCATTCTGGACTGCAACTGGATCCCTCCACTTAGGCGGCCTACTCCACCCTCATTCTGGGCTGCCTAGCTCCCTGAATTCTTTCCCCACTTGGGCATGGTCCCTCTGGGACCTTTGGTGACACAGGCCCTGGCCTCACCTCCAAGACTAGTCAGAAACCCCAGGCCCTTAGTTCCAGGCATCCCTTGTGGTGGGCCCCTGGCTCTTTTGACCTTTCCATTCCTGGCCCCAGCATTGACAAACCAAGGGTTTTCAAGTCACATCTATGAGCCTCTAGCCCTCTAACTTAGGTCCACCTTCTTGACCAGACTATGTGTTAACCCACCTGGTTGTGAGAGCTGGGGTTAAGGCATCTTGACCTGCCTTTCACTGGGGTGGTAACTGGCCTGGCATTTCCTGGGGGCTCCCGCAACACTGAGAGCCCCACTAGGCCACCCACTCCCAGCAGGGTGAAGTTTTAGGTCCTGTCCAGGACCAGGAGCTTCCAAACCATCCCCTACAGCTCCTGCCCTTACTTCCAGGATGTTGCATTCAGACTTTCAGCCAGGCAATGTTACAGCCTAGCCTACCAGCAGCGAACTGCTCTGTTTATACAGGCGGCCAGAGATCTAAAATGGCTGCTGCAATCAAGCAACTGCTGGCTGCTTGGCTCAGTCCTTAAAGTGACAGGCATCACCAGTGCCCTGCCACAGCCCCATACACCATAGCTGCTTTACATAGGGCACGCTGCAACCCACGACAAATGCATGAGATGCCTAAACTAACCAAGTTCTCCTGTGTTCAGATGAGGGACTTTCAAAATTTAGATCTCTTTCAGATTCTCTTGAAATATAATAAAAAATTTAAATGTAACAGCATATGGGAATAATTTCATTTTCATGTCATCACCCTTTCATACCTTCATACATAGTATATATGCTGAAATATGTATTAGTTCATTTCCTGACAAGTAAGCTCATCCAGGTTTTTAAGCACCCGACCCTACACTGAAGGAAACCAACTAAAAACATAATTATTACTCTGTGAATAGCTTATGATAGAACAAGGATGTCAAACATATAGCCTGTGGGGCAAGCAGGGGCAGGACCTGGCACCAAATTCCCACAAATGGAGCCTTGTCAGCAGTGGGGAAGGGAGAAATATGGCAGTGTTAACCTTTGCACTACCACTGCTGGTCACCCCACTGCTACCAGTTATGGATCTGCCCTGTGAGACCAGAGTTTGACATCCCTGTAATAAAAAATAATTTCATTTGATTAGAAAACACATTCTATCAAGTCACTGGAAGTACAGAACTGAGGTCATTCTAAGTTCTTCCCATATCTATGTGATTTCATTTTCCTGTTGTATAACAATGCATATATAAAAAGTATTGCTTACTTTAAAAATGTGACTTACTTAAAGTATGTGGATCTGAACTTTAGCAATAACACCTAACCATTTTTTCCTGTCCCGTGTGTATTGGTTAACTCCAGAGAATTCCTTAAGAATTGTTACAGTGTTCACTGGGATTTATAGAAAGACTTTAAAAGACTCAATTGTGGATTGAACCAAAGCCTGTTAATCTAAAAGCAGCACATTCAGTGTTTCAGATAGATAAGAAGTTGTAGATTTATTTTCTGATAAAAGTTTCTCACTGTATCTCAAATCTTTCAGAGCTATGTGATTACCATGATAAACACTAGAAAGAGGAAATCATCCTTTTCTTTTTTCTCATTAACAATGCCGCAGTGTTCAAAACTGTGGCCGTATCTTATAAATTGCTTAAAGT
The DNA here is from genome assembly GCF_001723915.1 of Gavialis gangeticus. Taxonomy (NCBI): domain Eukaryota; kingdom Metazoa; phylum Chordata; order Crocodylia; family Gavialidae; genus Gavialis; species Gavialis gangeticus. The sequence goes on along the minus strand of NW_017729029.1, from coordinate 29,021,980 downwards.
ATTGATCCCTTCCCCCTCCCCCCGATAATGTTAAAACGTTCACTAGTAATGTGATAATATTTTTAGAGTTTTTTCATGCAAAGAAACTCAGATTCATTCACTGTACCATAGAAATGTAGAACTCTATTTAACAATGACTATATGTATACAGTGACCTTTACCTGATAGGATTTCTCGTACTAATATATAAAACAAAACATGGTAATATATAAATAAAATGCACTCCTTGTGAAGAGTTTTCATACAAATTGAACAACCACTTATTAGGATCTTCATAGTTTTTCATTCCATTTTAAATTTGAACCTAGAAATACTTGCTACATGAAGCTACAAAAAGCAATCCTTATGGTGTTTATTCTTAGTATTGCCTTTTGATTTTATCCTTCAGTTCAATTAAAGTTAGTATTTTGGTCATATACTTAGCTTGTGGAGCCCTGTAATTGTGTGAGAATCTCACTGTCATTTAATATGAAACAGGAATTTTCTAGCTCTTAGAGATGTAGAACCCAGGCTTGAAAATATGAACTTCAAAAGGCTGAAAATCCTGAAGACACATACTAAGAGAAAAAATCCTACTTAAAAAAAAAAAAAATCTCATTTTTTTTGAACTTTTGAAGTTGAAAAAATGCTTAGTTCCAAATATTTAAAACTGGTTTTATTTGCCCATACGTTCACTATAAAACACTGAAGATTAGGGCCATTGCATTTTTTTGTCATTGACATTGCAAACAAAAGTCACTGCAACACTTTGGGTAGATGTATAATTGTAGTTTACTCTTACTGGTAGAATAATTGCTGGCAATATTTAAACAAAATGTTATTTCTTTTGGCCAACCTCTGATTTTTTATGGGATGGCAATGCTTCCATTTATTTCACATAACATGGAACATGGGACAAACAGGAAAAGGATAGTGATTAAATCACCACCATTGTTAGCTTTCTGAATAAAATCTGCTAAAACCCTGGCAGAAGCGACACACAGATGGGAGACCTCTAGAAAAAGGGACTTGAATTAAGGAGGACTTAAAGGCAAACAGTAGAGCCAGGCAGGGTCAGAGAAAAAAAATAAACTGAGGAACATTATATTGTTTCAGAGCTACCAATACCAACAGATTCCATGAAGGGAGTAAATGTAAACAATAAATGTTTCTCTTCAGTGGGGAAGAGGGGGTTTTGTGCATGTGTGGAAGAGATGGCTTGCTTAAGTGATATCACTAATACTTAACAATTATTTCTTTTTAAAAGCTACAATTTTTACTGCAAGGTTTTCAGAATTATCAATTCTATAACCCTAACTCTGCTTGAACTCATATAGTTTAGCTTTTGTTAAAACTAGATGTTGCTCACTAACTAACCCTACTACTTAATAGGGCTGTGTGAAGCTTTGATAGCCGATTCAATTCAGAGGAGATTCAGCCCGATTTGGTGGCTAAATCTCTGAATCCAAATCAAATCGAGAGACCCATTAAAAGCTCCAAATGAAACTGAAAGCTCTGAATCAATTCAGAATGCAGACATGCAGGAAACAGAAACTGAGAAGTGGGGGGGGGGG
>NW_017729029.1:29018908-29020263 GCF_001723915.1 Gavialis gangeticus | reverse complement strand
CAGGGATGGGGCTGGCCAGTGACTGTGATCTTTCTCTAAGTTCCCTTCCAATCACAGTGCTCTGGGGGAGGGACATAGAAATATAAGGCAGTGTGTGAAGTCATCTGTGTGCCTTTTGTGAACTGTCTGTGTTGCAACAGCAGCATCTGAAGGGCTGCGGCTTGGTAGTAGGTAGTCTCTTGCCAATAAGTTCTATCCAGTCCTTTCCTATTTACCCTTTCCTACAATCCCTATTGTTATCCATTCCTTTCAGCTTATTCTTCCCCCAAAATCCCCTTATTTGTTCTTGTTAACCTGTCTTTCCCTCTCCCCCCCCCCAAAAATGAAATTTGTGTTTTCCCTTGACAGTGTGTCATCACTGTGCAGGAAAGCACAACATATACTACATATATTACACACAGACACGCACACATTTTGCAGCACAGCACAGATCATGAAGCATGCTGGAGAGGCAGGTGCCAGGACTTCTTGCAGGAGAGGGAGAGCTGCAAGTTCCCCCCACCCCAAACACAGACACACCCTCTTTCCTGGCAGCTAGGAGTCTTCTGCAGTCAATGGGAGCAAGGATGTGGGAGCAGTACCTGTCCCTGCAGCACCACCAGTAACCACAACCAGCAGCGGCATGACATTCTTCACTCCAATTTTAGTTGCCAGCATGAGCCTTCCAGTGCCAGAGGAGGAGCTGGATCTGGAAGCAGGGGAGCTGATTGCCATAGCCAAAGAAATTCTAGGTAAGGAAGCAGAATCTGAGTTTGTGCTCGACACCCCTCAAATTCCCCTAGAGGCAGGTCTCCTTTGGAAGGCACTTCAGATGAGGTTATGGGGACAGGTGGCTCAGCTTCTCCTATTGTGCCTCTACCTGCTGAGAAGGGGGATAAAGGCAAGATCCCCACCCACAACCCAGAAGTGGTTGGGTAGTGAATCAAATTGGGGTCCCCCACACACACGGTGGTGGACCCAGAAGTGGACCGGAACTACTTCCAGTCCATTTCCAGTTCAACTGCTGAGCATGCAGGGGAAGACCCCATGCTCCCATGGAACACTCCATCTGCCCCACCATCTCAGCATTCACAAGCTTCACTTGGTACCTTGAGGTACTTAGAAAAAAAAACATATAATGCTGTATCTATGGCCGGATCACTGATTCTCTAAAGACTTGAATACTCAGATTCAGCTGAATCAAGTCAGGACAGTGTTCCAAATCAGTGAATTGAATCACTGTCCCCCAAAATGGGATGAATCCAAATTGAGTACTTCCGTGCTTATTAGGGGTATGTGAAGTGGGAAGTCATAGAATCATAGAAGTAGGGTCAAAAGGGACCTTACAGATCTTCAAGTCCGACCCCCTGCCAGGG
>NW_017729029.1:28988466-29017141 GCF_001723915.1 Gavialis gangeticus | reverse complement strand
CTTTTTGGCAATCAGGCATTCCCAGATGCCCTTGGTGAACTAGGGGGGCTTTCAGACACTCCTGCCCCCCTTGCTTTTTGTTGGGATGGTCACTACTTGGGCCCTGAGTATTGTCTCTTTAAGGAACGACCACTCATCTTGGGCACTGAGCTCCTCTGCTCTCGGGAACCCCAGTGCCTCTCCCACTAATCTCAACTCATTGAAGTTGGCCCTCTTGAAGTCTAGGGTTACTGCCTTGCTGCTGGCCCTTGACACTCTGTGCTGGATGGTAGCAATCATCGCTTGCTGGAATTTATCACCCAGGTGGTCAAGAACCTGGAGGCCCCTTACCAGGTCGTCGCCTGTGGCCAGGACCAGCTCCAACAGGGCATTTCCTCTGGTGGGACTGTGCACCTCCTGAATTAAGTAGAGGTCCTGTATCTCGGCCAGGAACCTCCTGGAACGGTCCGACCTGGCTGACTGTTCCTCCCAGCAGGTGTCCGGTTAATTGAAGTCACCCATGACAACTACATCCCTTGCCTTAAGTACCTCTGCAAGCTGGCTGGAAAATTCCCGGTCCAGCTCCTCCCCTTGGCTGGGGGGGCTGTAGTAGACCCCCACCATTAAATCCCTCTCCCCACGCGCCCTTGTATCTTGACTCAGAGCACTTCAGCTTGCCCCTCCTCTGACCCCATTTTGCTGGCAGAGGATATGTATTGCTCCTTGATAGAGTGCCACACCCCCGCCTTTCCTTCCTTCTCTTTCCCACCTGTAAAGCCTAAAGCCCCTAATGCTAACTGCCCAGTCATGGGATGAATCCCACCAAGTTTCTGTTAAACCTATTATGTCTGGTTCTGAACTGGCCATTCTGAGGGCACATTCCTCCTGCCTATTCCCCATACTACGAGCATTGGTATATAGGCATTTAAGGCTCTGCCTAGCTGTGTGTGCCACTCCCCGATTTGGGAGACTGTTTGGACCCCGGTTTCTTACCTGGGCACTCCTAGCATTTGTTACCCGTCTTGCTCGGGTGGTGTCTCCTCGTCTTCCTGCGGCCCCCTCCCCTGGCGATGCTAGTTTAAAGCTCACCATATGAGATCAGCCATCCTGAATGCATGTCCCAGTGCAGGTTCAGATTTGTTCCTGCCTGCCCAGTCACTCATCCCCGCTGCCTGGTTCCTTTGTAGGAGATGAGCACTTTATTTTATATACTGTATTTACTCCAAAATAAAGTGAGCCCCCCAATTAGGGGGAAAAGCTCATCATCTTATAGTCACATACACAGACATCTCATTCAATACATCACTTATGTCTAAACTGCTACTCCCTTCCCCTCCGTGCTCAGAGAGACATCTTCTCCCTTCCTATTCCCCTCTCCCCTACTTGCCATTTCCACTATCCCAAAGGGAAGGGGGCTTCTTTCCCACTCCATCTAGGCTGAATAGAAACTGGGCTCAGCCAGGGACAGCAGCACTGGTAGGAGGCAGATGGGTTCCCTGTTCCTGCATGGTCCTCCAGGTGTCATCCACCAGCATGGAAGCAGGTACAGGGAGGAGGAACCTACTTGTCTGCTGCTGCTGCTATTCTGGGATCAGCTCAGGCCCCACACAGACCAGAATGAGTGGTTATGGATATCCCCTTGCTGTCAAGACTGCAGCAATGGCAGGTGGTGGAGGGGAGGAAGGGGACATGCATCTGAGCAGGATAGGAAAGGCTGGAAAATTTTTTATCTGCTTTGGGGACTTAAAAAAAAATCTCCAACTGCTGCTCTTGTGGTGTGGTCTGCCACCCTGACGGGGGTCAGGAGAGGAGGCTAGGAGTGACAGGTACAGCCACCCCTGCAGCACCTGTCACTGTTCCTATATCTCACTTTGCAAAAGCCTGGATTTCCTTCTGCCCACTGGTGACTGACTTTTAGTATGACGTTCTGTCCAATGTCAGAGTCTTTATGTTCTCTAAATATATAATCTAATCCTGATCAGCCACTAGTTTTGTTACTATGTCCCCCAAAGTCACCTATCTCTGCCTATTCAGTGTCTAAGTAAAGTCTGGCACTTAAATGTAATATTGCTGTACTGTTGAGTTCCTGGAAATCTACTAATGTATCTAATTTGTAACACTGTTTTAGCCTTATCAGCTTAGCCTGGAAAAGTCACAAAAAGCAGCTGGGAAGAGGGGGCCCACTCACCTCCAGCACTGAAAGCTTTTCAGGGATTTGATCAGGGTGAAATAGTATCACCTTTAAGTCTACTTCATGCCTAATAGGGGAAGTAGGATCTGGTACCAATTTTTCAAGAGTTAAATCATCTTTCTTTCCTTCACCTTTTCCTCCATCAGAAGAACTGGCATCTTGACTCCTCAGGTTTTTTTGCTTCTCAGTTCTCTCTCTCTCCACTTCATTCAATTGCTACTATTTCAGCTTCTAATTCCATCTTAAACGTATACAGTCAGTACACTTGTTCTGCACTTCACCAGATTTCCAGGACCTCAGTTAAAGCATTCATTCTAATGGATATTAAAGAAGAAATGTTCCTATGTGGATTTTCTCTATTGTTTGTCTTCCTAGTGCTCACTATTATATACTATTTCTCTTCCCTCCCTGACTTGTATGCTTTTATCCTTGAATATTTAACACTCTCAGGGGGTGTCAAATATTCTACCCCTTCTTCCTTTTCCAAAGACTTTGTTGCTTTTTGCAGAAGCAAAATCATATTGTATGGCACACACACTGCTTCTAACACTTCTGTTTCCATGGACTCCTTTTTCTTCATCCTCTAAATAACTTCTCCTCCTTTGACCAGTAGGAAGTTGATATTTCTCCCTGAATAATTATTCAGATAAAAACAATAAGTGCTTTTCAAAGCACCTGCTGCTGCATCCTATGTATGTGTACAAATGCCCATTGCTTTTATTTGGCACAGGTTGGCACTTATTGTATAGAGCTGTACACATTTGTATTACCATGTAAATAATTATACAGAAGTAGCAGCCAAAAGTTATTCCAAGAAAACAAATCTTCAACTCAAGATAAAAAGTAAGTGCATTTAAATAAGGTAATACAAAAAAGGAGTTCATGTGAAATATCCACATGAAATTGAAACCTGGGTTAAATTAACCAATTTCCATATGCTGACATTATTGGTGTAAAGTCTGCTAACAGGATGAAAGAAAGGGAAACCCCCCCTAAGATACACAAATGGGATTGGGGAGGGGGGAGAAGGGAGAATTAATAGACATGCTTCCCATGACATAACTTAATTAATAGCTATCCCATGGCAAATTAATAACCACATTATTGAGAACTCCTGGTAAAAAGTTTCTTGCTATTAGCAAAAGTATGAAGCTTTTTACAGTAAAATCTTTGTTATTTGGCATGAGTGTGGAATGGGGGTGCCGATTATTTAAAAAACCCAGTTATCTGAGAGCCACACTCAAGGAAGACAATACCATAACTTGTAGTGGAAATTTTCAAAGAATTAGTGCACAATACATTAATGTATAACATACTATATAAAGAATAAAATACTATACAGATAAAAAGGTCATAATAGTCAGCCACCTCAATGCCAGGGCAGCCTGGTTGCAGGCTGCTGTAGTGGGGGGTGCACACACTCAGATACCCTGTAAAGATACCCTCAGAGTAGCGCAGCAGGCAGAAAAATGGTGTGGGTGGTGCCGTGTACATCCCACCACTGAAATTCTGGTTAATTAAGTATTCTGATTAGTTAAATGTCAGATAACAGAGATTTTGCTGTATTACTATAGTTCAAATGGGAAAACTTTTAACTTGTGACAACCCAATTTACTTTGGGTTACAGTTTAGATTTTGGTGGGTTTTTCTCTTGTATTCACCCGAGTTAAAGGGTCTATAAAGGTACTTTCTTCTACATACATAATGACATATTGGTAACCATAGTTTTAAGCTATGTGCAACCATTCAGGGCTGTATTACACCCTCTCTTCTGTGGAAGGAATCAAATGGCAATTAAAGCCAGGAGCACTTTTACCCAGTTTCACCTTGTGGAAGGCGGACTTAAATCCTGTAGTATTGGTTTCTAAATCAGGATTGGGTACATCTATATCTCTGGTCGCTCTGCCATCTCTTAAAATTGTGAATATCATTATAACAGCATAATAATTGAAGCACCTCAATCATCCTAAACTTTTAAGAAAACAGTACTAACAGAAATAGCCAATAATCCATATGCCTCAGTCTTTGCTCTAATGCCTCTATTATCACCCTCACCAAAAGCCTGGGAAATTAAATTAGCCTTGCAGCAAACTACGATAGGCAATAGAGTAAGCACTCCAAAAGGCAAGGTAAGAGAAGGTTAGTGCTATCAACTGGTCATCACTGTATCACTGCAATGCAGCAATTGGGAAGTGTGCACCACACCTCCACAGACAGTGCCTGTGTTCCCTTCTACTTCTTAGAGGTATTGGGTCCAGCCCAGAAGCAATGGGTATTGTATCATCTTTCATTCTGCTCCAATTCAAATCCACTCATTTAGTAATGATAGTACAACCTTTAGGATAATTATAATTACAGTCAAAATTGACAAATCTGTTTCTATTATTACAGATAATTTAGGTAAGAATGAATCACTGTTGTCTTTGATAGACAGCTGGACAGTTGAAACATTTGAATCTATTTGGGAGTAGAGATATGTATAGCAGACAAGGGAAAACATATCAACCTTCAGTTTCCTAAAAGAAAACTGAGTCAAATTCAAGCATGAAGATTGTAACCAAAGATAACTTTGTTGTACAGATACACCCTGGACATCTTGGACACCTGGGAAGTGTATAACATTTGAAACTATTTGGAGTTCCAAGAGCTGGCCAGTAAGGACCTGGACAATTATACAAGATCTGATCTTATCATTGCATACTGACCAAATCGAGATAGGCATCTTGCTAGAAAGACCCAAGTGGAAGATACATCACTGTAAAAGGAACCCCAAACTGCAACACTGAAACATTAACCAGGGGACTTGCAAGATATCAGTTTCTTTAGTAGAAGAATGAATTAAGAAGGGACACTGGGCTTAATGAATGATAACTTCTACTTGGTCTAGCCTGTTATATTAGTACAAAATTGTTAGATTAGTCTGTAAATGGTAACTACTTACAACATTTTCTTAGGTTGTATATCTGCCTTCTCTAGGGACCACCAGATACTAGACACATGGGCCTAATCTCTGAAGCAAGTTTTATACCAAACTGTAAGTGATATAACTAACACAGTCTCAAGTAAAATAACTGAAAAGTGTTCATGATCTGCATCAGTATGACAATATGAAGAAGAAATAACAATAGTTTTCCTTATAAATGGAAAAATAAAATACATTTTCAGGACAATTTCTATACAAACAGGAGCTTGCATGCATTTATTTTACTTTTCCTAATACAACTGTCAAATTCTCCATTTATATGCATCAAAATCAGGATAACAGTAAGTTGAAGGAGAGAAATATACAATATTAAATATGCAGCATTATTATTACATGGATTAAAAATTCTCCACTTAATTCAATGGGAGTTGAGTGGAATGATGACTTAATACAGAACACTCATCAGCACTTGAGACCCTACAGGAAATTTTTATCTACTAAGTGTTAGTAGAGAGAGATGCACTAAAGAAACTGACTCTTTTTAAGCAGTTGGACATCTAACATTGACAATCCAATGTAAAATACTAAAGCTGTATGTCACAATGGTAAAGATAATAGGTGCTGAGATTATATATTCTTGATAATGTATTTGCAGTTGTGGAATTCATTTCTACAGAAAAATGTGTAAGCATGAGCCTGACCACTTTAATCTAGAGAAGCAACATGTATGCTCTTATCCAGAGTATCTGTAACAGGGAACCCTAGCCCTGTTACCAGAAAGCAGGCTGGTCTCTTTAAGACCAGAACTTTCCGGGCACAGCCTACTGGCAGGGTAGGGGTTAATAGCTGAGCCTGGATGGCTGGTCAGGTGACCAGAAGGGGGAAGACTAGAACTATAAAAACCCTGGGCTTGGCAGCAACTGGGGGGGAGCAGCCAAAGGGGAAGGAGGTTGTGCACAAGAACTCTGCAGACAGCAAAAGGAGGGCCCCAGACCCCAAGAGGATTAAGGAGCTAGAGCCTTGGAGTCAAACCCTACCTGGTGGGCTTAGACTGGTAGGCCTATCTTGAGAAAGATGAGGGGGCAAGGCCAGTGGCAGTTGAGAACCCCAACATAAAAGTATAATAGGCAGTCTCCCACTTGTAAGAACATCTAAATAATATTTACATCAAGATGTGGCAGGTGAGTAAAGGCAGGATACGAGATGAGAGCCGAAACTTTAAAGGGACTTAAGGGGTGCCCTTCATAGGCCATAAAAAAGAAAAATGCCACTGGGGACAGCAACCTGATACAGTATTCAAATGATTAAATTGCTAACTCCTTCAAGCAACTTAAAGTGATTGTAAGATGAGAATGAACTGATATGATCATTCAGTCTGACCTCTAGTATAAACACAAGCCATACAAATTTTTTCTGAATAAACTCTTGTTTAAAATAGAGCATATCTATCAGAAAAAAAAAATCTGTTCTTCATTTTTAAATTTCCAGTGACAGAATATCTGGTACAAGCCCTAGTTAATTGTTCTAGTCATTAATTACCTTCACTGTTCCAAAAAAAGTACCATATTTGTAGTATAAATTTGCCATGCTTCAAATTCCAGCTATTGGACCCCATTACATCTTTGTATACTGAAGTGCAGAGTGCATTACAACCCACCGTTCCAAAGTGGGCACTTACTAATTATGATACAATCACTATTAACTTTCTCTTTGATAATCAAGTCTTGTCAGATATATTTTCCAGCCTTTTTACAACCCCTCTGTGAATTCCCACCCATCTAGCAATATCTTTGACTAGTAGGAGCCACCACAGGACACAGAATTCCAAAGCGGTCATATCAGGCACCTATACATGTGCAGTAAGGCTGCTCCAACATGCTGTAATCAGAGCAGACTTGATTGAGTAATTAATTACACTCCATAGTCACTCCATATCAGCATCCTTGTGCTGAAAAATGGTGGTGGGGGTGCTTTAGCTAAAGCTCTTGAAGCCACTCTAATTAACACCCCCCACACACACTCCCAAAGCACATGCCCACCAGTACCAAATTCAGAGGCAATTATACTTCTGTACACTTTCCCCTTCTTGTACAGCTAAGAATAACAATTTCCCTTTTGACCACTGCACTGCACTGGAAACTCATGTAGAAGTTATTATCCATCCTGACCCCCAGCTCTTTGTTCTTAGTTGTAGCATCCCAGGATAAATCTGCCTTCCTTGAGTGTAACTCTACATTCTTGGTTCTCAGATGTAATAACATTTAGTTATACTAAAACATTGTTCATCTACTTATTTGCTTACAAAGCAATCCAGGGCTTCAAGACCTGCTGTCTTCCTTATTTGCCCCTCCCAAACAATTATCTTCAGCAAAAAAATTATCATGCTTTTTCTCTGTAAAAGTCAGTTTTTACCCACAAAAGGCAGGGGCTGGAGACCACTGATTTAAAGTTTGAAAACACATCCAGACAGGAACTGGCTATGATGCTAAAATCAGTGCAACAGGCACAACAGAAACTCCCCTGTCATGATTTTTCCCTGGCCTGTTCTTTGGAATTTAAAAAGGGCTAGCCCAAGTTACACTGCACCAAAATCAAACTTAGTGCAAAAAAACAAATCAAAGTTGTTTTATATTCCCCCCCCAACAGAAATTTCTCAATTTTCTGATCCCTCAGAAGTATCTCCTGAGTATTCTGAAAAAATAGAGTTTTATCAATACCTTGCAAGACATGAAGACAAACTCCTAACACTTCCTCACTGCTAAACAGACACAACTTACTCCATCTCATCTTTCACATACAGCCCCAAGCTATGGCTACACGTGTCCCAGAACACCAAGTTTCTCCCCAGTTTCTCCCTCAGGGACTTGGTTCCCTCCCCCAACAGTGTTTCTTATAGAAAGAAAATATAATAACACTTGCTTCTTATGACTAGTACACACTTACAATGAGTATTTGAAAGTAACTAAAAATAATCACTAATAGCACTTGTGACCTTATATCTCCAGTGATATGTAACCTTTCCAAAAAAGAGCAAAAAAAGTCTGGCTTTTTTGTCCTGCACTGGGGAAATTATGCCCATAAATATTTTGAGACCAGGAAGATCAAAATGCTGCCAAACTTGCTAATAAAGAATAAAAGCTACAGAAGTAAAAATAAAGCAAACATTGCCACTAGACAACCATAAAGCACACCACATTACTGGTAATATTGGTTTATTTAGCTGAATCTAACTTGATATGAACTGGATATACATACTGCAGGAGATACAATAAATCATTTGGATAACATGTAGGTACACACACACACACCATTTCCTCCACGGTTGCCCTTGTCTTTCAGTGAGTGTTCACCTATTTAGTCATGACATCAAACATGGAGTTTGATAAGATGTTCTACATCACTACAAATCAAACAATAAACATGATAATGGTTTTCTCCATCTTTGATAAAAATATTTGAGTGCTGCTATTTATTTTTCTCTTCAGAGAAGAGAATCATACAAATCATATAAAAGCACTTGGTAGTTTCTGGAGTAATTAGCATTTATTAGTATAGCCACAAAACTTTAAGTAATAGTAGTACTTACCTTGCACATTGATTAAGGACTAGAAATAACTTATGACTGTATTGGGGCATGGATTCCACACCTTTTGCTTGCTCTAATGACTGAAAACTTTGGTGGTTTGTGTCCCAGCAACATTCTGGTGACTGGGCCTGATGTAAGTATTAGTTAGACAAAGTGATCTTGGCTCACTGAAATCAGTGGAAGTTCTGCTACTTTGCCATGAGGCCAAGATTCACCTATCCACTGTACAATATTTAATGTATATCCAATTGTTACCATTTAATCAATATTTATTTGATCCTGCGATGCCCTTTCATTTCAGTCTTTAACCAAAACAAGTTCTACTGGACATTTCCATGGGAGAATAAATAAAGGAAAATAACTATATTGCACTGTCTAATGATTGTATAAACTGTCTTTTATTGTGTAAAAATCTGATAACTTTCTTATTTTGTTTAAAATCCATGCTAAGCATGCTCACCCTATATTTTTTCTCTTGGGTAGGACACAGTGCATTAATTTGACAATTTTCAATCTTCTGGATCCGGGTTTTTCTATTTTTTTTGCTTATTTCTTTTTTGTACAAAGTGGTTAATTTAAAGAAAGATGATATTTGGATAAACAATTTTTTTAACTGAATTAATTCTCAGCAGAGAAAGAAGTTAATATTTGATGATTTATTCAAAAGTAAATATTCAGTGACATTTACAAACTATATGCTTGACTTAAATTGTTTGCAATATTGACTTCTCAGTTTGACTTAAAATATTTGGACATTATATAAACTTTAATACAAAGATCAATAGCTTCAATTTATGCCAAAATGTCACCATGCCTTGAGGGAATAGCAGGGTATTCCTTCAAGCATGAAGGCAAAACATGGAAAGCAAGTAATATTTTTCCTTAAATATGCACAGTATTTTGTCTGACCGAACTAATTTGGCTAATGGTTATATAGTTAATTCTTCCACTGAAAAATCAATGTCTTAACAACACTTTTAGGCTAAGTACAGATATTCAAAAAGCCTGAGGTGGAACCGATCAAGCTTAAGTAGGTTTCTGTCAGCAGCGTAGGTTGGTTTGGGAACTAACAGAATATACGTGTGCCCTTTCATAGGGGGATGGAGGCATGCAGGGTGCCTGCACTGGCTGAAGCCAGTAGGTTGAGGGCACTCCCACATGGCTCCCAGCAGGCTCCCTGAGATCCTAGAGACTGCGAAGTGCAGCTAAGTGGATGGGCCACCCCTGATCGGTTGCCACTCCCCCATCAGCATCAGCCTCGGGCATGTCAGCTGCGGTCAGGTAGTGGAGGCATCCATGCTCACCCGTCCCCTGTAGCCCGTCTGTGTTCCCTGAAGTTGCACCTATTCATGGGGGAAATGAGGGTTCCTAGGTGGGCTCCCACACACCCAGCCAAGGACCCCATGCCCCTCATAAGCAGGCAGAGCCCACAGAGCCTGGCCGAGCACTCTTTTCACCCCACACCTCCCAATGATCAACAGCCACTGTGCTGACTTGGATCCATGAGAGAGCAGGGCCAGAGCCAGTTAGGCACTCAAATGAAGCAGCTGAATATGGGGTGAATGCTAATGCACCTGCCTTCAAGAGGCTGGGGGGAGGCTAGCCAAGGGCTGCAAAGGCACCTGGGATACTGGCAGATAGTGACCTAACATGAATTGATAGAGGATCTGGTACAGAAATTTGATTCCCTGGTCTAACCTAAATCAATTAAGTTTGAGTGAACATTGATCCAAGTCAAAATTATTATTATTAGATAAAATTATGCCTTTTTATAACAGCCTTTGTACACTGAACTCCTGTACTCTTATGGATTTGGACTGGTTTCCAAGCACTTATACCAGTAAAAGTATAACATCTGGACCAGGCATTAATGGAGAGTCAAAAACTATTCATATTAAAAAAAAAATCTTACTTTTTTTCATCTGTTCTAATGATACATTTGTATCAAGATAGTCAATTCCATTAAAGATTTTAGTCTATTTTATTTATTGTCACTGGAGTGTCAGGAAAACATTAACCTATAAAACAAAAATAAAGGAATGAGTTTCTCAAAATACTATTCTTATTTGCCATCATTTTTGTGATTTTTGCTTTAAGCTGTCACCCTTTGCCCTGAAAATAAGATTCACCAAAATTGGGATGTTGACATATATAACTGATGCGTAAAAGTATTTCAGCCATAATATTGTATTAAGTATCAGTGGTACTTATTTACACCATTTGCAGAAATATTACAATAAAATGAAAAATAAAATTAGTGTGTAATAACATTTATATAATTGATATTTTTGCTAAAAGCATAAAGTAATATTATCCATTCTACTAATAGAACAAAATTTTACACAAAACTAAAAAAATACAGTGTATGATGATAGAAAAGAAAAGATCAAATGAAGCAACAGACAACAAAACAAAACAAAACACAACAATTGTATTTGATGTGGTCCCTTACTATTTTTGCAAGTAACACAAATACATCTAACTGAATATGGCACAAACTCTGAATTGTCAGGGTGAAGCCAGACTTTTTCTTCTTAGTCCAGTATTTAAAATTTCCTACTAATGGGTAGATCCATTTTCCTGTTAATTTTTCAAAGAGCAAACAAGACCACAAATAGTGATACAAGTCATTTCATTCTGTCCACAAGTTAATATTCTGTCCAAATACAGGGTCTGACACTATCTGCCCATGCCAACTGCAAGTCTTATTAGAGTGAATCACAGTCTAGTAACGGCCTCTAATTACTCGTAGTTTTGCATCACAGAAAGGTAGGATTCTATCCCAAGGAATGTCTTACTAATCTTTAAAAATGGGAAGTTTGAGGCAGTCTTACCAAAAGCTTGATTGCTGGCAACTTTAAGTCTTAAATTTAGGCCTCATTTTTCATATAGGGGAAACAGTGGAGTTATGTTCAGTATACTTTTTAGGCCATTTGTCTAGAGGGGAAAATACCAGATGTCATTTAACCATCATAACAAGGGTTTATCTGGAATAGGACAGGATTTAGAAGCCTTCTCCAATGCCCGGGCTTGCAAGCGGGAGAAGTACGCCCCGCTGGCTGACACCCTGAGGGGCTGCGGCTACGACATGACAGTCAACGCGCTCATCGTGGGAATGCTCAGATAGCCTGGGAACCCAGCAACGAGAGCGTCCTGCATGCCTGCTGCATCTCCTGCCACTACACCAAGCTGATGCACTGCCTCATGGTGTCCGACACCATCTGTTGGTCCCGCGACATCTACGTGGAACACTTCATGGGCCACCACCAGTACTCCGACCCCACCAGATGAGCCGCCGCCAGACTGGACCCAGAGGGGACCACCTGAATCACACACCCCCCCCGCACCAGACAGACCTTCACTTCACTCCAAGAGGATTCTTTGACCACGGACGACCCCGCTCCACCCGAAGAGGACCCCCGCGATGAGATGCTATATGGATTGAGGCAGTTCCTCTGAACCACTTCCTCCACCATTGCAGACCATTGTAACGGGGTTGTGTGCATCTATCTCCTTTCTCTCTCAGCATCACGACCCCCTCTCTCCCCTTCCCCCATCTCCCCACCCCCGGGCTTAGTTGGCTAACATTGTATCTTCTGTAACCTAGTTGCGTTCCCCTCCTCCCCCCCATCCCTCTATTGTTCATCCCTCCCTCGGGTGCTCTGTATTTCCCCATCAGCTTTGTCATCTTTTTTCTGGATTCCCAATCCTAAACATTTACTAATAAAAGTCAATGCACTTCTTAGAGTATCGAGTAAGTATAAAAGATCTAATTTTCATCCAGTAGTTCAGAGTCCTTAATTAAGCTAAGATGCTCACATTTATCAGTCTTTTTTCAGAGTACACAAGCCCTCCTGGCATAGAATTAGGTAGAGATAAAGGCCACATTAAAAAGTAATTAGAAAGTTTTTGTTTTCTGGGTGGACCATAGGGTCAATGTTGGCATCAGATTTATGACCCGGATACCTTGTTCCGGGGCAGACCCAAATCCTCAGACTGACCGCAACTTCTTCCATTTCATAATAGGCAATTTTTATTGATAAACAGTGAAAGCAGGTAAATGGAACACAGGCAAAGCAAACAAAATAACCCCCCTTATCTACGAGTTCCTAAGACTGTCACAGAGGGAAGGTACGTCTGGCCAGTGTGCAAGCTTTACCTTGTGGCTCTTTCTTGAACGTCAGATGTCAATAGTCTTGGAGGTTGAGGGATGAGGCCCATTCCCACACTCAAAGGATTGGGTGAGAGGCTGATGGTGCACCCTGTCTCCGTGGTGGCCTTGGGTTCTGCTCTCATGGACCCTTTGCTGCTCTGAAATACCCCTTTTTGTATTATTTTTCTCCTGACTCTTCATTTCTGAGTACTATTGACTGGTTTTCCTGTGGTCATTATACTGTCCACATTCTGTTCTGTCAGCATATTTCTTTGTTTCCCAAACCCATTACATGCACACATCTTAATTCGGTCATTTACCAGTGTCTTAATTTGTGCATACCTTGACCTCCTAATTTGGTCTGTCCACCAAAACAAAAGCCCTAGGGCTATTCAGCTGGTCGCTGTGGCCTAGCCAATGCTGCAGAGTCCCTTATTTCTGTTAGGGGTATACTGTTCATGTTTTCAGTTTCCCCAGCCTGTTTGTCTGCTTGCTACAGTCACAGTGGGCCTTGAAAGAAACTGTGACACAAAGAGGCTTTTAGGAACCAATTAACTTTTGCTGTTGTTCTGAATCATTGTGAAAGGATAAAACTCCAGCAAGGCTTGTATAGTGTTTGTACTATATAGTGTTTTAATTTTTAACCTGTTTATTCCAGCTCAGATTTTTGCTTTGCAGGGTATTTTACCATATTGGGCTCAAGTGAAATAAATTGGAATTAGATGCTTAAAAAATTTTGTCTGAACACTTATTATAGGTTTTGGGTAAGCCAAAAATCTGCGTGGAGTTGGAAAGTTTTCCCATCCATATATTTAACCACATTCATTTCTGCTATTAACAATGAATCAAACAAATCACTTTAGTTTCACATTTTGAAAAGGTTCTTCCATATTATAAAATCTGAATAATACTAAAACAGGCAGCCCTTGACTTACAACAGTTCAAGTTACAGCATTTGTACTTATGTTTATAAACTGACACTGTTTCAACTTTCTGACGTAAGTTTCGACTTTACAATGCTTAATCCGACGCAACTCCACATCAGCGAACAAGTTAACTGAATCACCCGTCTCCCTGGAAAACATCTGTCCAAACTTCCTTGGACACTTTCTTTAAGAAAGCAGACAAGACTCTAGAAGAACCTGCAGCCAAGACTTCTAAGAAGATTCCATCCAAGAACCCTTCAAAAAGCACAGCAACGTCACCTCAAAGAAGTACTTCCAAATCAATCATTGCTATTTAAAATATAAATACATTAATGTAGCTATATTATTAATCTGTAATTGATTGAGTAAAAAATTCTGGGTTATTTTTGGTGAAAACAGGGTATTGGGACTTGGTTCAGAAACCAAACCCCATTTATAATAGTGTTTTCTATGGGAAAAATGGTTTTAAGTTACAACATTTCGATTTGAGATGCAGTTTTCAGGAACAAATTATGTCGTAAGTCTGAGGACTGCCTGTTTTGTTTGTTCCTCTTTTGTTTGGTCTACCAAGAATGTTTTTCTTTTGACCATGAGTTTAAGTCTGAGAATAAGTGACTAGTGTTCTGGGAATTTTCATAATTCAGCCTGAAATACATGCAGGAACTGCAAGTCCAAAAGTATAGAAAACTAATTAGTCTTTTGTTTTGTTTTTAATTTAATTGCACTTGACCACTAGCTTGAGAAAACAGTAGTACTTGATACAATGAAATTGGTACTCTACCTCCTACAGGGATTTCATGTCCTCGCAGCATACTGCTTGTTGCAGTCTTTCAGTATGCAAGGAATGAGGAGGCTTTAGGGAATCTTGTTTTTAAATGAGGTTTACATTACTGAGTACTTCCCATTTTAAAAGGTAAAGCTAAATGATAATGTTTAATTATCTTCAGTTCCTTTTACATGCTTCTGAAAAGGAGAAGCATTTACTGAGGATATAGGTACAAAAACAAATTTCCATAAGGTAAACTAGCAGGTGAACATAAAGTGTGTCAACTACTGTGGTGACTTTCCCAGTACACACAATTACTTTGCGGTAAATAGAAGGTAGCTTACCCTACAATCATAGTGGAATAATTTACTTTGCACAGGGGAAATTATGGCAGAATATAGGTTCACATCCTAGTTTCCCATGCAGTAACTTGTTCCTGTGGCCATACCATGACAAAGAAATCACTGAAAATGTATTATGTTTTAGACAAAATACATCATAGAGCTTTTCTTAGTTAAATGTTCATATATTTGCTATGGTAATGCACTTGCTACTTAGTTAGGCTCAGCATGGGGTTAATAATGAAACAGGTAAAAATCTCAGGTAACTTGCTCATCTGTCCAGCAAATATTATACACCATCCTTCTTTGTCCATCTATATCTTACTTTAAATATGAGGTGTCTAATGGCATCACACATAGCTGAAAGAGAACATTATCCCCACACCCTCCAAACCAGAAGGGAATTGTGCTTAACTTTTATGTGGCCTGAGGTTATATCGGTTTTTCTTATGCAGCCTTCTCCCTGCTGTTAGATTCCTTTACAATAGATTCCCAGGGCAGCATTCAATTTAAGAGTTCTTGGCAATGCGGTCAAGAGGACTATCCATGGAGCAGAAGACCTCAGAGACTATGGAAAGATAGAAGGACTTATAAACAGATGGAACTTTGTGAGGAAGCAGTATTTCTGGAGAAGGAGTCCCTAAAGAAGAATTTTGTGAGGATTACTGGTCCCTGTTTAAGGCATAATCTGGATCTGAGGGAACAGGAATCACTTAAAGAAAATAAAATAAAAAAGATTTTCACTGAACTTTATAGAACCCCACTTTTTAACTGGGATTCATGTGTTTTAGTTTCAGTGATTATTTTCTAAAAACCTGTCATATTATCAGCTTTTTTCCCCTATACAGTTGGAAATTGGGTAACCACTGGTTTACAGATAAGAAAATTTAAAATATAATGTTCTGATATCATTTATTCTGTATAAGTAAATGTAGATCAACTCTACCAGGTTTCTTATTTTTTTAAAGTCAACATGGCAGGGCACTGTTGGTGCCTACCATTTTAAAGGCTGATATCAAACATCCAGCAGGTGTTTGATTGCCGCAGCCATTTTAGAACTCTGGCCGCCTATATAAAGGAGTAGCTTGCTGCTGGGAGGTAGGAAAGATACATAGCCTGACTGTGCTGCTGCATGGGTACATCTTGGAATAAGGGCAGGAGCTTGTGGGGATGGTTTGGAGGCTCCTGGTCCCGGGCATGATGTAAAACTGCACCCTGCTGGGCAGGGGTAGCCTGGTGGTGCAGCAGTCCCCAGAAAATGCCAGCCCAGTTACTTCCCTGGTGAAAGGTGAGGAGGGGTGCCTAAACCCAGCCCCCATCTTCAGATGGGTTTTGGATGAAATAGGGGGGCCAGGCACAGTTGTGGCCACCTGAGCCCATGAGGGTGGTGTAAGACCCCAGGGAGTGGGAGTACGGGACCAGACATGGCCAGCTGAGTGCCACCTGAGCCCAACAGGGACAGGAAACCACAGAGACCCCAGAGGAGGTAGTTTGGAAAGCTTTGGGAGGTCCACACAGAGTAGGGTGAGTAGACCTGAGGGGCTATGCACATGGTGGGGGCTGAATAGGCCTGAAGGAGGAGTAGGCTTGAAGGACAGTGCAAGGGCTGGTCCTGGGAGAAGTTGTGCCTGGTGAGGAGCGTGGGGTAGAACTATCCCAGGGTTTGGCACAAGGCCGGACCACACAGAGTAGGGGAACCCTTGGAAACTGAAGAGTAGCAAAGTCTGATGGCCCAGAGGGGTTGCTCAAGAAGGAGCAGGGCAGTGGATTGTGGCAGTGGAGTGTGGCCTGGTAATGGGCAGTATGCCAGAGGCCCCAGTGAGAGAGGGGTAGGGTGTAGGAGGCCTCCTGTGAGAGGGGACGTGATATGAATTGTGTGTGGAGCCCGACTTTGGATGCAGTTTACTTCAGTCTCAGGCCAGGAGTAATATTAACCTGAATGCCATCTGCAAGGCATGGGCTGCAGTGTAGGGAAGGTTCAGAGCGGCAGATAGCACCCCCTGACATTGGGGCATGTAATGGGCAGTCTCCCCTATTTTATCATCATTTGTAGGAACAGGAAAGTCATGGCAGGCAAGACTGGGTGGATTGTCCATAGCGACAGGTGGGCAAACCAACAGGAAACCTGGCCCTCATCACAGCCTTCAAAAAAATTGGCCCATCATTTATATTTGTATTCAATTAATTGCTTCTGTCATTGTATAAACTTACTATATTGGATCAGACTATAGATCTCTATTAGGGAGTTACTAATAGATCTCTATTAGGAAGGGACTGAGGTACCAGAGGGGAGGGGAGTCACGTGTCCAAAAAAAGTGGTCGCTCCTTAAGGAGATGATCCTCCAAGCCCAAAGGGAGGTAGTTCCAACATGGATCAAAGGGAGCAGGAGGGCACAAAAGCCCCCGTGGCTCACCAAAAGCATCTGATAATGTCTCCTAGCTAAAAGGGAGCTGTACACGCAATGGAAGGGAGGGGCCATCACCAGGGAGGACTATATTGTGGTTGCTCGGGGATGCAGGGGGGCAGTCAGGAAGGCCAAGGTGGAGATGGAACTGGGACTAGCTACCCGGATCAAGGACAACAGGAAGTCCTTTTTTTTTTTTTAATACATAGGGAGGAAAAAGAAGGTACCGGCTAACGTGGAGCCCCTGCAAGACACGCTAGAAAATCTGGTCATCACACCAGATGACAAAGCTAACCTATTTAATGACTTCTCTGCCTCCATTTTCCTGAGCAGGGACCAGATCAGCCCCGCCCCCCACTGGGCCCCTTATAGGCCCCAGGGGAGGTGCACCTAGGCCAAGGGTCAGTGAGGATCTATTCAGGGAACTTCTGGAGGGACTGGATATATTTAAATCAGCTGGTCTGGATGATCTCCACCCCAGAGTGCTGAGGTCATTGCGGGACCCCTGGCACAGTTTTACAAGCACTCGTGGTGCTCTGGTGTGGTTCCAGAGGACTGGAAGAGGGCCAATGTGGTTCCCATCTTCAAAAAAGGGAGGAAGGAGGATCCAGGAAACTACAGGCCAGTTAGTCTTACCTCGATCCTGGGTAAGCTTTTTGAGAGAATTATTCTGGCATATATCCACAAAGGGCCAGTAGGGGAGATTATGCTTAGGGGCAACCAACACGGGTTCATTAGAGGCAGGTCCTGTCAGACCAACCTGGTGGCCTTCTATGACCAGATCACCAAATCCTTAGACACAGGGGTAACAGTGGACGTAGTCTTTCCAGACCTTTGGAAGGCCTTCGACACTGTCTTTCACCCCGATCTCATTTAAAAAAAAAAATGGGTACTGTGGTGTTGACACCTACATAGTCAAATGGGTCACCAACTGGCTGGAGGGCCGTACCCAAAGAGTGGTAGTGGATGGGTCATTTTTGACCTTGAAGGATGTGAGCAGCGGGGTTCCACAGGGCTCGTTCCTTGTGCCCGCACTGTTCAACAACTTTATCAGTGACTTGGACGAGGAGGTGAAAAGCACCCTGTTCAAATTTGCTAATGACACTAAGATGTGGGGGGATGTGGGCATGTTAGATGGCAGATGCTGCTGGTGCAACTGTGCTGCTTACTAAGTTTTTATTACCTATTTTTATTTTAAGTGGTGGACCAGAATGAGGCTGTAGGGGAGAAGGAGACCTCATTGGGGCACTACCATGTCAGGTAGAGGCCCCAGCACCAGTGAGGATGCACCTTAACACACACAGTCACACATATAAATGAGTTTTCCTTGTCAGCGGCTTGAGGTGCAGTTTCCTTAAAACTCCTGCACCTATCTCCCTGAAGCTTGGCAGGCTTCATGCCCTCAGAAGGGGCTACCATTCCCTTTGTTATTTTGTGGCAGATTTGGACAAAAACAAAGTTATAGGAAGTTTTGTGTTTCCCCATTATAGCTCATGAGTAAAATATCAAAACAGCATCAAAACAGTGAAACAGCTTTGACAAAATAAAACAGAACACTGCTTTGAAACAAAACAAAAACTCGAAAGGAAACACTATCCCAGCAAAACAAAGTCTAAATAAAATGGTGCTATTTCGCACAGCCCTATTAGTAACATGTTTCTGAAAGCAATGAAAGTGCCTATTACCTGACCTGACATCCTCACATCCTGTCACTCAAGAGTCCAAATCTGAGATGGCATGGAAAAAAAAAAAAAATCAAGCCTCATCTTGCTGTCTGAACGCTACTCCATGTTACTCACAAAGATAAGCATACAGAAATATGTATACAATTGCTCTGGTTTCCAAGATGTAGTAGGAGACTACATTTTCTCTGTCTATAGAGACAAGTGAAAAAGAATATAGGTAATGTCATAAAAAGCATCCACTAGACTGCCAAACCAAAGAGACCATATGGGCAAGACTTTTTTCTGAACTGCTATCTGTATCATCCAAGGCACAGAACATGTCAGTAATAGGACACTTCAAGCTTCCCAGATAATGACTGGGTAGTTTGATACAGCATGATACAATGTGTCCAGAAAATACTGGAATGTGCTGGGGACTACTTTTGATTTAGAAGACACAAGGTGCAAATCAATGTTTGGGGGACCTAGATCAAGTTTAGGTGTCTTAATGTAAGCCTCCTAAACCTGAATTAGGATTTGTGCGTGCAAGCTGGGGAGTGGACCAGTCAAAGGGGTAATAATAACCCAGTCAGGGCTGGTGTGGGTGGAAAACAACACAGCTCCAGGGCTGTGGAGTGTGTCTGGGCTTTTTCACCCTCAGGGTTGTGCTGTGAACATGTGAAAGCATTCAGTAGATCAGGTTAACACTTGCTGAACTAAAGTTAGTGCATGGAGGATGAGAACTAACTTCAGATTGGGGAAACCATTTTTAGACCAACTTAATCTCTACAAACTCTTTTTTCCTGCCAGATACACAAAGCTCTTGGATCAGAGGTGGTATTTTTTTATTAGACCAACTAAATAGTAGCAAAAAAATTCCTTTTTTTGCAAGCTTTTGAGCATAGACACCCTTCATCAGACTGAGGAGAATTTGAAGATTGTAAAAGTCCTCCTAGGTAGAAAATAAACTCCATTTTGCACAGGGGAGGTAAAAACTGGAGGTGTATTCCCCTATGAATCTGTCAGACCTTTTGTGAGAGTGTTGCTCTGTCATGTGCAGTTAGGCTGCCTTCTTCCCTGGAGGTGTCTAATGTCAGAGGCAGGCAGGGAGGTAGAAAAACCTCTCTTTCTTGTTTAGCAATAAAGACATCACCTTTGACCCAAGAGCTTTGTGTATCTCTTTTTCTCAGACCAACACAGCTACAAAATGGATCCCTGATACATGGAAGATATTGTATTTTAGCCATTTGGAAAAATAAACTTCATTGCTAAACAAGACAAACAGACTTTTTCACTTCCCTGACTGCCTCTGACATAGGACACCTCCAGAGAAGAAGGCAGCCTAATCCCCCCGTCCCCCAGGGGGGTTAGTTTAAAGCCTGGTGGAGCAAGTCAGCCAGTCTGGCCGAGAAAAGCCTCCTCCCCAGGGGAGAGAGGTGGAGGCCATCTCTTCCCAGCAGCTTGCTGCCTCTCTTGCCACAGAGTGGGCTGTGGCCATGGAAGCCAAAGCCTTCCCTATGACAGCCTAATCCCTATAGGGAGGAACTGGTTGAGAATGTAAAGGAGGAGGGCAATTCAGGTGACAGGGATAATTAAATGATAGAATTCATTATAATCAGTTCTATTTTATTTTCTTGATCAACATTAGAAAAGTACCACTAGTTTAAAAGACAGATAACTTTCCCTTACAAAAATCATAATTTATGATGCTCACTTAGATATACTATTCTATTGATCATTACTATTTTAATTACTGTATTTGATATTTAGATAAAAAATAACTGGTCTATAATTCTGAATACAACTGCTGTATCATTGAAAACCAGCTAATATATCTACTATACTCAGGTCTTCCAGTACAGCATCTAATTTACTAAAATATATATAGGTCAGCAACCCAATTTTAAACAGCCTCCAAAAGAATGTCCTTAATAAACACACAGATTTATACATGAAAAGGCAACAAATTCAAAGTACAGGTGTAGGGAAATAACTTGTAACAGGTAAGGAGAGGGACAAAATAAGATAAAGACAAAATAAGCAATTCCAAGTTCTTCAAGGATCTTTACAAGATAAAGTAATTAGAGTTACAATACTATTGTAATCCTTTCTGAAGATATTTTCATTGAGAATGCATTCAGAATAAGAATGCTTTCTGTATAGCAAACTTCATTAGAAGTAAAATCTGCTCTTGTAATGATTTTCAGAAAAGTGCTGTTCTACAAACTTTCATGCTTTGAAGAAAGAAAAGGCATATATTTTGAAGTCTAAATCAATATTTTAAAATCAATTACAATGTTCTTTTTTCACCTAATTAGATTACTTTCTACAAGAAGAATTAATTTTTTGTAAGGCTACTAACAGTCAGCACTAATTCTATTAATGTCCAAACTCAATATAAATGCTTGATTGGGCAAAAGAAAAACCCTGTTGCATTACTCTCATTGTCATAGAATCTAATGAAAATAAAGGCATATGCATGTACTCATATACTGTGTGGGCTTTCTATATACATTTGAACATACCAACCTATTGTACCATAGAAATTCCCCTTTTGCAAACTTTCAGACCAAATTCACTTTTAGAAAGGTGCTAGATTTACCCTAAATTTTGTGCCACAATGACCAAGTCAATTCTTCTAGCAACTACCAATTAATAATTTTAAATGGCCACTTCCTGGGTGACAGCATGAGTGTGGCATCAGCTGGTAACAGAGCTTTCTTTACTTGTAACACTAGCTCAGATCTAACTCGCCATAGAGGCTCACCTCTGAATCTACAGAACACCAGTGGCCCACTTCTATGCTCAGTGCTTATAGATGCAAACATTAACTTTTATATCTTTTTCACTGTTTCAAGCTATACTGTAGATGTATCCAATCTATTCCTGAGTGAGTAGGATCCCATTTAACCAGGGACACTGCACCAATGTACTCTCTTTACTACCACCATGGTCTGAAATATATTTTTTTAAGGTATCTCCATTTCCTGGGAAAGGAAAGTGACACCCCCACACTAGGCACACTATCACACTATTTTCACTAAACAACTCCTAGGCTCCCCAAATTTTTGTAGTATTATGACTCACCTTGACATCTCTTTATTGTATTTCAGAGTAAGTATCAGAGCATCAGGTCTCTGCACCCTCCACTCCACCAAAGATCTTCCTTTACTCAGAAGACACTGCCTGTAAGGTAATACAAACAGCTGCAGACAATCAGCACATGATGTGCCTGGCTGGGATTCTGTGGGCCATCTAGAAATGATAACCTGCAAATAAAAGTGTAGCCATGAAGAGGTTTAGGAACTCCAAAAGAGATTGCTTGAAGAAGGGAAGAAAAGCTGTTGTGCTGAGGAGAAACCTGGAGCTAAAATTACTCCTATTTTAATGTCTGGAGGATACTGGGTTTTTAATTTGTTTACTGTATTCCCTATGGAAGCAAAAGTGTTCTGGGTACTATGAACTTATCTGAGAACCTGAAACCAGAGCTGATTTGTGTATCTAAGGGCTTTGCTACACAGTAATGTTGATCAGGTCCTGTAACTCTTAACCCTGGAAAATTAACACCTTTGTAGTTTTAAGCATTTGTTACATGGTTCAAAGCTATGCCACTCCAGGGCAGGATTATCTCTGATTTGCAGTGCCCAGCTGATACTCCATTACGGTGTGGCCACTCCTTACAAATATGCCACCCATGTTAAAGTCCTCCAGGATCTCTCACACCGCTTCCCATAAAACAGGGCTGTCCTGGCTCACCAGCTTCCCATAAAGCAGAGCCTGTCCTGGCCCATCAGCTCTCCAGTGGCAACTCAGAGCTACAGCTCCTAGTCCTGCCCCTGCTCACTGGGCCTCTATTGGCAAGTCACAGCTGTGCAGGTGGGAGACTGTCAGAGAAGGTTTCTAGATTAAGGGTGTGACTGCTCCAAACTCCAACCTAGCATTAAAATGGATCAGTATTTGTGCAGCTTACAGTGTAAGGAGTAACAAAGCCTTTTCAGTAGCTCAACATCATCAGCTCCACCCCATACTCCTGAATGTCACAGGTGCTATTTGTTCTGTAAGTTCACTGCAGTGACCACAGCGCATGTGAACAGATGAAATCTACCTGTTCAGCCATCATGTAATCCTTGCAATACAGTAATGATGACACATAATTGCTTGAGCATTTACATGGCTTCTTCAGTGAACCTCATTGGTAATGGTACTTGAGCTAGGTCAGCTGAACCCATGTCACACAGTATGCAGTTTCTCTTGTTAATGTTTGTGGATGTAACAGGCCCTTGCCCCATTACTGAGAGGGTGAGGGAGCCCAGGGGTTACTGGCTATCTCCAGCCCCCTCAAAAGACTTACAAAGGAGGCCTAAAAGAAAATGGCTACCTGTTCCAGGTTCAGGCACTGATTGGAAGGCCTGAGGAAGGCAGGAGCTGCTCCCCAAAAAGCAAGGGTCTTGGTGGAGCAGACCTTGTGTAGAGGAAGCCAACTAAATTGAAGTGGGCCAAGGCCAATAAAGGCCTCAGCTTAGACAAGGCCCTATTCTAAAACCCATATCTGTCTCCTGGGGCAGCCTCCCAGTGAAATTGCAACATCAAAGATGTGGTAAGTGAGAT
The DNA here is from genome assembly GCF_001723915.1 of Gavialis gangeticus. Classification (NCBI taxonomy): domain Eukaryota; kingdom Metazoa; phylum Chordata; order Crocodylia; family Gavialidae; genus Gavialis; species Gavialis gangeticus. Next base: position 28,993,599 of record NW_017729029.1, on the reverse strand, counting down.
AACAGTGGGGTGGACCATTAGTGGCTAGTGCATGAAGAGCTAGAGTTAGGGGTTGAATTGGGCAGGAGCCCTTGCTGCTCCAGGGCCAGCCTCATTTCAGTAGGCAACCCCTAGGAAAAAAACTGATCAAAAATCAAATTCCAGTAGATTCCCAACAGCACCTCTTAAACTGAGGATATGCCTCTGCTGGTTTTGTAGTGGTTCTGAGAAGCTTGCCTCAAAAGCACCTGCATTGCTTGCTCCACACCTGAAAATATGGAAGTAAAGCTGCCTCTGGGCACCCCCCTGCATTAAAGCTCTCTGTTTCTACTGGGCTTGCAAGGGGTGACTCCTTACACAGCAGTACATGGACAAGGCTTGCTTCTTGGAGGCAATCCCAGGACTGGCAAGGAAATAATGTTAGGATGGTGAATCCTTGCATTTTCCCGCCCGTTTTCCTGCTGATGCATTGCTTACTTATGCTTGCTTTTTCCCACCTTTGTTACAATCTGCCACTCTTTTTTCCCTTGTTGATTTGAGCTGAGCCTAAACACTGAAGGGTCTTGGTTTCAAGTTAGAGATTTAACCAGGCATTGTTTACTTAGGGGCTTTAAATGATTAATTTTTTGTCTAATTGTTTGATTGTTTGTTTAATTGTCAAGCAGAGGAACTTAACTCAAACAGGGAAGGGAAATCAGTGGTATATTGTAAATATAAAAGAGAGTTCTTGAGAACTGTAAGTGATTAAAGACAGTAGAGGTGACGATCTCATGTGGGCGCAGAGTGTAAAGTTTCACGATAATTACCTAATACATAGGCAATTCTATGTAAATGTAGAGGCAGAGGCGTGGGTGTAACAGGAGGGAACCTCGGCATGGTTTAATGCTAATAAGTGTGGACTAGAACGTATAAATGTATTAATGCAATGATGTTCTGTGCAGTGTTCATGGTGCTCTGTGCAGTATGTGTGCAGTGGCCACTCCTCAGTTTGGTGGGGACCCACCCGAAGTTGCCTCCACTTCAATAAAGCTGTTGAACGCAGTGTGCGCTTGTTTGCCCCGTGCTCTGCTCTGGCTAATGAGTATCAAGATCCCGTGGGCAATTGGTTCATCGGATTCCCTAGTCATTGGGCCTTGCATGGGGTTGAGGTTTAACATCTTGGCATAGTCGGCAGGATCGACACACTGATTATCTCATCTTACCAAGGGAAGGTCTAGGAGGAATTCCTAGAGTCTCTTAGGCTTTTCTTGGCTATCATCCCCCAATCTATCTCCCTTTTCCCAGTAGCGTGGCAATGTGTACAGAGGCTTTTCCTCTGCTGGTTTGGGGTCAGGGTGACCTCTGTGAGTTTGTGGAGTCTTGGGTGAGTTGGAATGGGGATCCATTGCAGGGGCCCCTGTGGTGTCTGTCTAATGCATCTTGGATGTCGGCCCGGGTGTGGACTGAGGGTATTTTAAAGGAGAAGTGGCAGAAGCTGGCCTTCCATAAAGCTGATGCCCTCCAGGCATTGTCCTGGGGTGTTCAATCTTTATGGCAAGAGTGCCAGGATAGGGAAACTCTTTGTCAGGAGAAAGATATTATTTGTCAACTTAAGGATGTAATTGCCCAGCAGCAACAAGTTGCCCATGCATTGGTGCTTGCTGTTGAGATAAAAGAAAGGGATTCAGAGGACTTGCATAGTGCTAGGAGGGAAATTGAGTCACTCAAATCTCTTATTCATAAGTTACATCAGGAGTGTGAGATGTTGGGAAAGGCAGCTGATTCTCAGGGTGTTGCCCTTTCAAGTGGCAAAGAGCTGGCAATGGTAACCCTTTTTGCACCCCTTCCTTATCCTGCTTTGATCCCTAAAACCCCAGCTTCCCATCCTCCTGGTGAACCTCCTGACTATTCAACAGAAGTGCTGAAGTGCTCCCTTTTGAATGAGTCATAACCTTTGTTCCCCCTCCCCCTGGAGAGGAGGCACTGCTGGCCCCTGAGAAACTCCATGCTGACTGGAGATTACTCTGTAGGACTGATATAGAAATGCCAGAGGGAACCAATCAAACACAGTGGGTTAGAATCATCTCACCCTCCCCTCAGGAGAAAGAGGCATTGAAAGCCCAACTGGGTCTCATGCCTTTGGAATGGAATAGCTGGACTCGCTGGTTGGCAGTGGCAGAGAAAGGTCTTAGTTTGTTATCAGAGCATAAACTGACTGAAGTTTTGTTAGTATTGACTAAAGGTGTTAGCCCTGCTATGTTGGGAGATGGTAAGTGGCAGGTTCGAATGTCAACGATCACCTGCACCCTTTTTGGTTCTTATACCCTAGATCAGGACATTGGACAAATTTGGCTGCTTCCAGGGGAACATCCCCATGCTGTTACTGAAAAGGTACAAGCATGGGGTCAAGTCTGGGAAGATACTTTGCCAGCACAATGGTCTTTACCACCTGGTGCTGGAGCCAACCAGGCAACTCACCTTTTTGCTGCTTGGCTGCAGCTGGTCCCTCCTGAATTACTCCAGATGTTAGAAATGCAGTCAGGAGCATTGTGGGCAGTCAATCTGAATTGCTATCTTGAAAAGGCAGAGGCTTGCTGGCAATTGGAGCAGACAGGCCAAAGCAGGAAGGTTCAGGGAGCAGCTGAGTCTAGGCAACAGCTGAAACATTTAGAGCAGATGGTGGAACGCTTGGCTGACATATTTGCAGGGTCTCTAGCTAAGGGGTCTTCTGAACACTCCCAGTGCCAAAACAATGCACAGGGAGTGGATCAAATCAAGAATGGTCCTTGGCTGTGCCTCTCTGGGGACTGGGTTTGTCCTCAAGGGGTGTGCATGGCTTTGAATTTTGTACGCTGAGAAATCTGTTTCAGGTGTCGTACTCCCCAGCCTGCCCCTCGGGTGCTTACCCTCGCATCTGAACCTGCACCCCCATCCATTTTAGACTGAGGCTGCACCTCCGATGGTCTCAGCCACTGTTTCCCATTTCAATTTAATCAGGATGGGAGACCATGGATCCAGGGCTGGGTGGAAGGAGGGGCACCTGAAGTTTTTCTATTAGATACCAGATCCATGCTAAATTTTAGTAAGGTTATTTCACCCAAAGATCAGGAAATAAAGTTCCTTGTTTCTTTTTCAGGAGCCACTGGGGGGACTAGTCAGAGTTGGCAGGTGTCTCATTCAGTATCAATAAACAACTTGCAACAAGGGGTGCAAAAGTTTCAATTGGACTAGATGTACCACCCCTCCCTTAGTATTATTGGAATGACCTTTTTAAAACATTGTTGTATTGACCTGGCTAATCAGTGTGTCTGCGTGAACAAAAACCCAGCTCAACAACCTATGGAATTGGCTTGCCACTCCATCAAAACTTTAAAACCTGTGATCATCCCTGCTAGTTGGGAAGAATTTGGGGAAGTGTGGGAGGCTGACAAGTTGGATACTGGATTGCTAAAAGGTCAGGAGCCAATTCACATTCCAGGGAAAGATCCCCCCGATCATTGCAGTATCCAATTCCTCGAGATGCAGTCCAGGATATTTCAATGGTAATCCAAATTCTACAGGAGTGCAAAATTATTCAACCTCAGGTTTCCCCTGCTAATTCTCCAGTATGGCCAGTGAGGAAACTGAATGGTACTTGGCGACTCACCATTAATTATAGAAAATTAAATGCTGTGTCAACCCTCAGGACACCAGTAGTAGCTTTATTCCCCAAAATAGTCAGTCAGCTAACTAATTCTGAGCAATAGTTTTTTGTTTTGGATATTAGTAATGACTTTTGTAGTCTTTTAGTTCATCCAGAGGACCAACGGAAAATGGCCTTCACCTGGCAAGGATTGTCATTTGTCTGGACCCGCAGGGATAACACAATACACCCACATTATTCCAACAAGCACTGAAATGGGTATTATTTCCAGCCTCAGATTTCTGTTTGCACTATGTGGATGATATCCTTATTTGGGGGGACACAGAGGAACACTGCTGTCAGCGCAATCAGACAGTTTTGAAACTGCTGTGGGATGCCAATCTTAAGGTAAACAGCAATAAGGCCCAGTTAAATAAACAGGAGGTGCATTATTTAGACCTTACCATTACTAGCCAGGGAAAACAAATTTTCACTGATCAGCTCTCCTTAATTTGTCAGTTTCATAGATTTCATAGGCATTAGGGCTGGAAGGGACTTTGGAAGATCATCGAGTCCAGCCCCCCGCCCAAAGGGCAGGAAGTCAGCCGGGGTTATAGGACCCCAGCAAGATAAGCATCCAATTTACTTTTGAAGGTGTTCAATGTAGGTGCTTGAGCCACCTCCGATGGCAGACTGTTCCAGACCTTGGGGACTCAGACAGTAAAGAAATTCTTCCTTATGTCCAGCCTGAAACAGTCTTGCAGTAGTTTATGACCGTTTGACCTCGTCATCCCTTGGGGCGCTCTGGTGAACAAACATTCCCCCAGATACTGGTGGTCACCCCTGATAAACTTATAGGTGGACATCAGATCACCCCTGAGCCTGTGCTTTTCCAGGCTAAAGAGCCCCATGGCTCTCAGCCTGTGGTCATAAGGTCTGTTTTCCTGACCTCTGATCATATTTGTGGCTCTTCTCCGGACTCTCTCAAGCTTCTCCACATCCTTTTTGAATTGTGGAGCCCAAAACTGGACGCAGTACTCCAGCTGCAGCATTGCCAAGGCTGAGTACAAGGGGAGAATAACATCCCAGGATTTGTTTGAGAAGCATCTATGGATGCCAGCCAGTGTTTTGGTCACTTTACTAGCTGCATCATCACATTGCAGGCTTATGTTCATCTTGTGGTCAATGATTATCCCCAAGTCTCTTTCTCCCATAGTGCTAGCCAGCGTAGCCAGCTATATGGTTGCTGCAGGTTGTTCTTCTCAAGGTGGAGAACCTTGCATTTTTTGGAATTAAACACCATCCGGTTCTCGTCTGCCCTCTTTCTGAGCCTGTCCAGATCAGCCTGGATCACCCGCCTGTCTTCAGGTGTGGATGCTTTGCCCCAAAGTTTGGTGTCATCGGTGAACTTGGCCAGGTCGCTTTTGACTCCAATGTCCACATCATTAATGAAGATGTTGAACAATATGGGTCCAAGGACAGAGCCATGGGGGACCCCACTGATCACAGGACACTATGATGATTGACTTCCATCAATTACTACCCTCTGGGTC
>NW_017729029.1:28958600-28988346 GCF_001723915.1 Gavialis gangeticus | reverse complement strand
GCCAGTTTTGCCAAGAGGTGATCATGGGATACCAGATCAAAGCCTTATTTGAAATCAAGATGTATGACGTCAATCTCTTTTCCCTTGTCCAGGTGATGGGTCACCTGGTTATAGAAGGAAATGAGATTGGTCAAGCAAAAATTACCTGCAACAAACCCATGCTGGCTATCCCTTAGTATGTTGGCGTCGCCAGTCCATTAAGGTTGGCCTCTTTAATAAACTTTTCTAAGATCTTCCCCGGGATAGAAGTCAGGCTGATAGACCTATAGTTTGCTGGATCCACTTTCCTCCCTTTCTTGAAGATAGGCACCACATTGGCCTTCTTCCAGTCTTTGGGCACTACACCAGAGCACCAGGAGTTTTCAAAGATCCGTGCCAGAGGCTGGGCTATGATGCTGTCCAGCTCCTTGAGTACCTTGGGGTGTAGATTGTCTGGGCGGGCTGACTTGAAGGAATCCAGCCTCTCAAGGTGTTCCTTTATGAGGTCAGCATTAATGGAGGGCAGGGGATCTCCCTCATCCAGACCTCCCTGTCCCGTGGTAGGCATGTGCGTCCCATGGGACTGATGAACGACTGATGCAAAGTACCCATTTAATAGGTTGGCTTTTTTCTGGGCATCAGTTGTCAGTTGCCCTATCTGGTTCAGCAGGGGTCCAATATTGCCCTTGCTTTTTCTCCGGCTCCCCACATATCTGAAAAAGGACTTTTTATTGTCCTTGCTGCTCGAAACTAGTTGGAGTTCAGTTGCAGCCTTGGCTTTCCTGGTTTGCTCCCTGCAGGACCAGACCAGTGCAGAAGTCCCACCTGGTCTCTGTTATCCCTATGACATCATAATTATTTGCATTAAGTAGGAGGATGAGCTCCTCCTGCTTATTCCCCAAGCTCCTGGCACTTGTGTACAGGCAGGCAAGTGTCCCCTTGGGGGCTCTTGCCTTGTCCAAAGATTGTACCAGGGCTGGGGCAGGAGTGGGCTCCCTTAAGTGCCTTGGTCTGCTGGCTTTGCAAGGATTGCTTAGTGGGCCAGCAGTGGCGGTAGTTCCCCCCTGCCCCGCCCGTCCCCAGTGGGCTTAGTTTAAAGCCTGGTGGAGCAGGTGAGTCAGTCTGTCTGAGAAGAGCTTCCACCCCAAGGGAGAGAGGTGGAGGCCATCTCTCCCAGAAGCTCACTGCCTCTCTTGCCAGAGAGTGGGCTGTGGTCATGGAAGCCAAAGCCTTCCCTATGACACCAGTGCCACAGTCTTTGGTTAATTACGTGGATCCTCCTCTCCCACCTCAGCCCATACTCTGAGACTGAGAGGATCAAAGAGAACACCACCTGTTCCCCCAATCCCTTTAACCCTGTTCACACATCCCTGTAGCACCTCATGACTCGTCTGGGAGCGCTTCGAGCCATGTCATTGGTGCCCACATGAATAAAGAGCATGGGATAGTGGTCTGTGGGCTGGAGGAGCTTAGGGATCCTCTCTGCAATGTCTCAGATGTGGGCCTCCAGGAAGCAGCAGACTTCCTGGGCTAAGGGGTTAGGGTGGCAGATTACCTTCTCAGTCCCCCTCAGGATTGCCGCTACCGACTGACTGAAAGTCGCTACAATTTTTTATTGGCTTGGTAGGTTTTAGTAGGGAATTCATCCCAAATTGCAGTGAAATAATGGAGCCACTCTATCAAGCAGTTAGAGGAACAAGATGGGAGTGGGCTCCAAGGTGTCAAGCAGCTTTCATGAAATTGAAAAACAAATTAAAAAATGCCTTGGCTCTTGGTTCCAGGATCCCTAATGTGAAGGTTAAAGTCTGGTGTCGCATGACAGATAGGCATCTAACAGCTGTGGCAACTCAATATCAGAATGGAGTTGATATTCCCATAGCATTTGTTTCCCGGAGGCTTCAATTAATGGAACAGAAGTATGGGGCTTGCAAAAAGGCCCTGTTAAGTATGTATTAGGCTTTGCAAAAGTTCAAGTATCTAATAGGTGGAGAAACTGAGTGTATTTGAACACCACATAATCCCCACCAATTGCTTAAAAACGGGGAGTTGCTGAAGCAGGGATTATCAACCTCACGCATAGGTCAATTCCTATTGGCACTGGACAACCTCAAAGTTTGATTCTGGCTCCTCCCTTCAACAGAGATCAATATTTGGGGTTGGGTAACCCCTGAGAAGGAACACGTTTGCTATTCGGGACAGATCACATGGCCAATTTATATCCACAGTGTAACTTCACAGCAGGTGCAATCTGAAGAAATGTTATGGTTTATTGATGGATGTTCAAGCAGCATGTTCCATCATGGGACCTCAAAGGACAGAAGCTTGGCTACTACCTGGAGCCACCAGCCAAGAAGCCAAAGTTAATTTGAAGGAACATAGTCAGAATGAAGTGGACAGTGATGACATTGGGCTGGATCCTCCATTGGAACCTTCCACTAATTGAAGGGTATGTTAAATTTGCATCTTTCCTAAATCCTTTATTTGCACTTGATGACACCTATCACCTGGAGTATGATATTGGAGAGTCCTTTTACCCCAATGGCCCTGAGCCAACTATCGAGCAACCTAAATTGCCAATAGAGCCACCTGCAGCCTCCTTTTCAAATAGTTGCAAGTTTAATGGCTGTTCAGGCTAATTCCCCCTCTTAAAAATGTTTTTTGGGGGATTATGGATGTCACCTCATGAATTCTAATGCTGAATTCTTGGATTCCACAGGGCATTATTAAACCACAGATCAAATTGCAATTTGGCCCTGATGGAAAAGGCGAACTATCCCTTGGTGGCAGGGAGGCACTTGTATTGGAAATGGTGGATGGGGATATTTATTGGGGATTCATTCCTATACATGGGATGCCCTTTATGGAGATGTAAAGGGGTGCTCCAAAGTTTTACCATTGGCACCTGAGGATTCCCCTCAACCAAGCCCCACAGTTCGTAAAGCCATACCTTCCAAATTAACAACAGTGCCATTCCTTGAAACATCAACCACTGAGAGACCTATTGTTTCCCCTCCTCAAAATTAATTTTTGAAAGGCTGGTGTGCCACATACCTCTATCAACAAAGAGATATAGTAGGATGAGAGTGACAAATTACTTAGTATACTAATGACACTGATGTGAAATCAGAATGGAGGGCTCTGATCTTGAAATGGAATATTAGTTGGTTGGCTAATGAAAAATGGGTTATAGTAAGTCTGGGTTTCTGCTACCTAGTTAACAAATCTTCTAATATTCAAAATTGCTACACAGTATTACAAAGCAGCAACCACAGAGCAATACAGTGTGGATCCTATTGGGTTTGTGACAATGCCATCGCCCCCACTGGTGGTATTGCATGTTCAGTACTCGCCCCATTGTCTTCTAATCCTCATCCTATGGATGCCTAAATTGGGAACGTCGCTTACCTTGCTGGAATAGTACCATGGAAAGGCCAGTATTGCTCAATGCCTCTATCCTTCACATGAGAATCATAATTGCTCCAGATGAATGGTTCATAAAATATTATTTCCGAAATTGTAGTATAGGATCTCAAACCCAAATAAGCCTTCTTAAATGGGCCATACCAGACTCATTCCCAGCCTCATCAGCTAAGAAAAAGAGAGGTGTTGCTGACACTATTTGGGATGGAGAAAACTCGGTGATGGGAGTCTGGAATTCCTAGAAGGGAATTGATGCTGCTGCTTGTTTAGATAAATTGGAACATGGCATTGCCTATATAGATCAAGGTGGGAGGCTAGAGAGCTGGGTGTTGATGAGTGCTATTCAATGGACCTCCCATGCAGGGGCAAGTGTAACCCATGTCTTAAGAGAATTGCTGCAGGTTGCCTTTGTAGGATTCAAGGATATGACCTGGGATGAAGCATGGGACAATGCACAACAGGCTCTGAGTGCTCAGCTGGTCCGTGCTGTTAAAGACATCAAAAGAGGGCTCTGGCCGAAAGACTTGCACAACAGTAGCCTCGCTGTCACCTTGAAGTCCACACGGCAGTTTCAATGCTATTGGTCATTGAACTGGGAAGGATGTCAACAAGACCTTTGTTATTTCACAGCCCCTGGACCAGCAGATGGACTTCGGACTAAAGGCCAACTGTTAATGCCGGGAATGGGAGGAGTTTGTCAGTGGGACTGGGTAGTGCATCGAGAAGTATGGGATGTAGCCACACCTGAAGGATCCAGATTTGTGATTTGTAATCCTTTAGTCTGGAGCCATGACATCTGGGTGGGTATGGGAACTCTTTGGCGGGAATGGCCTAAGCAACCACCATAACTTATCTGTGTTAAACCATTAAGCTATGGTGACATAATCACAGTGGGGAACTGGGTATGTTGGGAAGGATTTGCCAATTTGTTATGATCTAATCACACCTTATGGCTCAATGACACAGAGGGATGTATTTGGCCACTAGATGAAAGAGGGGCATCAATTATAATTCAAACTGTACAGGGATCCACTCCAATAATTGGCGTTGAGCTGTGAACTTAGAATTTCAAGCACATCCGAACCCTCCCCATGATTGGATAGCCACTGTTAGGACCCATCAATTTGCAGGATGGAACAAATTAGAACAACAGTTAAAGAAAGTTGAAAAGGAGTGGAGATGGGGTGCTCAACTCAGTCCTGATTGGACTGAAATTTTAGCTTCAGCACCACTGAATTGTGCCTCGGATTTCTCGTCTACAAATGTCTCCTAGGATCTTTATAGCCACTGAGCTCTGCCATTGGGTTCGTAAATCCCAGATGGTTTTTAACTCTTAACCACAGCATACCCAGTTGGGGCTGGCATCTTATCTTCAGCCACAGTGATTTATGCTTTGATTCCTACAATCTGAAAATGCTGGTGCCCTTTCTGGCCTCAGTTTCATTCCCTAATTTTGGTGGAGACTTTGATGACTGCAACACTGGTCTATGCTCTAATTTCCCACATCCAGTTCCACTTTTGATGTGAGCTCCAACAGCATACTGAACTGTGCCTCGGACTCCCTTAGTCTTGGTCTCTGACTTTGGCTGGTATCTTAGTTGGACTCGCACTGAATCATGCCTCTACTTTCCAGTTTCAACAAACTGTAATGTCCTGCTTTCCCCAGTTATAGGTTGGATACAAGCTGCATCAGCATTGATATCTGTCTCGGTTTCAATACTCTTGGATCTTGGCTGCAATCCAATTAAGTTGTACTTCCTTTCTCTAGTAAAGGCTTTTTCCTAGGTGTCATTCTCAGCCCTTCATTCCCAGTCATCAGCAGGAGTCAGCCTGGTTGAACCACCTTACTCATGGTTGAGACTTTTTTCAGGTGGAAGACTTATTACACAGTCTCTCCCTTCAGCAGGTGTAACTGTCTCAACATCTCTTGGCCCTGTCTATACATTCTTGGTTCAGTCAGGCTGTTCAATTTGAAATATTCAGCCTGATGCGTAGGTCTATGGTCCTTTGGCTACCAGCATTCCTGTCATTCTGTACACTTTCATGACCTGTATGTTGGCGATGTGGTTGCCTGTCAAAGTCCAGGCATTAGAACCTGAAAAAAAATTCCTGGTGAAAAATTCTATTTCCTGGGAAGCTTGAGTAGGACAAGTCTGGTGAGCCACCCCACCTGTTTAAGGATAAAGCCCTGTTCATGGAAGAGGGGCTAGGGAGATAGTTAGGAGACTATCCACTTATGGAAAGTAAAAAGGAGGTGACAAATTGTTTTTAAGGTTACTATAGAAAGCTACAAAAGTAATGTAAAATGAAAATATTGCTTAAAAGCTGGTCTAGTAAAAACAGAGACTGTTACTTTTTAAAGCATGACACACATTTAGGTTCTAATTGTTGGGTTAACCCTGCCAGGTACTCGGCACTAGTGAATCAACCCCTTTTAGTGACCAACTGTTTTCTTGTTATGATATTTTGGGTAGAAAAACTTGCAGACAAACTGTATTTCCCAATTTAAAAATCTGTACATGCCACTTAACTTTTTCATTAGACGTTTGCCACTTGGGTAAATATTATTGTTCTGAAATAGAATAAGACAAAGGATGAAACTCATGCTCATCACTGAAGATTCCAGGTGCAATCCCTACATCTGGGAATATCGCTGTCAGTTCCACTGTGTAAATAATGTGTTTGAAGAGTTAAAACCAAATATCTAAGACAGTGGTTTTCAACCAGTGATTTGTGGACCGCTGCAGACTATGTCTAAGGGGTCCAAGAAAGATAACCATGATCAATCAAAATATATGAACACCCACACTTACAATTTAAAAGGGTCTGCACCTCTATTCAAAATTTACAAAGAAGTCTCACCTCCTTTCAAAATTTTGTAGGGGTCCTTAAATGAAAAAAAAAAAAGTTGAAAACCGCTGATCTAAGACATCTGAATTGTTTCCTTGTATTTTTGAAACATGTGAACACAAACAAAAGATGGACCAAAGTTAGACCAATTGGGATAGGAAGTCAATGAAGATAATATTAGTGTCTATTCAAAATAATACACTTTGTTTCCATACATGGAATAGAATAATTGGTCTTCAGAGAAATTCTCTCTTCTATCTCCTGGGATAACTGATTAAATCGCCATAAAAATTTTCTGTACCATGAACAAACTTGAAGCTTTTTATTGCCTCCTTTTTGAAAATGAGATGTACTTTTAAGGAAAACCTTGTAAATCAATCAAGGGAAGAAAACTAAAAATTAACTGAAATTCTTTTGTATTCTGTAAGTCTCTTATGCCACATGGTTGCAAGAGTGAAAACAGGGACAGAGTTTCCTGATTTATGGCTTTCAGTATGTCAACCACTTGTACAGTAAAATGAAGACAGGAAGACTCACTCTTCTATCTCATAAATAAATATATGAAAGAATTAACAAGCTAAGATCATAAAGGACTGAGATAAAAAGTGTGACTATTATATTATAGTATAGTATAGTTTTGGGGTTTCATAAAATATTTTTTAAAGAGGAAAAAATACAGAACTTTTTGGTAGATATTCTCAAGTATATCTGTCTAATCTGTGCCTTACCCTACTTAGTCTTAGTAAAGCTAGATATATATTAGCCCAGCAGAAAGGGCAAAAACTAAAGCTTTCTCAATATGACCTTTATCTTTCCTTGAATCTGGGAGTTATAGCAGAACTAAGGCAGGCAACCTGGAGTTCTGTTGTGACCTGGTTCCAGGTTTGTTTAAGATCTCTCCCAACTATGTAGTTGGTTCAATACAAATCCCTGCCTCTTGCATGTTTCAGGAATACACTGATGACTATATATCCAAGCATTCAACATTTCCATTTTATGATGTAGCGCCTAAAATAAAATTCTTCTGAGGCACTACAAGTTCTACTAACTACTTCAGGAAATGTATTTTAACACAATTATAGTTTTACATCTATATAAAACTCCCATAACTGGTGTTTTTGTCTTTTTCTATGTTTATCCTTAAGAAGGAACCTAAACTAAATCGAGCATAATAATACAAAAGAAGTTGCCATAAATCAATTAGATCAGTACAAAAATACAAGCGAATACCTAAATCAATATAAAACAGAAGAAGAGCAGAACTTGAAAACACACAAGGACATGGAAACTATCAGTCTGGAAAGTCCCACAATCCTTAGTTTCTTGCACAATATCTTCAGCAACACAAAGGAGATTAGACTTTTGATTCTAATGAAGATAATTTTTGTCATGGTCGTTAGATGTTCAATAGTGTTTAGAAAAAGCTATAAAAAAATTGCACCTGGCTGGCTCCAAAATGGTTTGTACATAAAGAAATAGGAAATGTCATGCAGATCGGTTACAGATTATTTTAGAGGATTAGTTACAGCAGTTGCAAATGCTTTTTTTCTAAGGATAACACTAGACAAACAACAGGTTCAGAATCATCTGTTATAAATTCTAATTCTGCATCAGGCACAGGCCCATCAATTTGTGTCTAATTATATTCTTCCATGTGAGATATAAACTACCTCAGGGTTCCTATAATAAAGGCTCATTAATGTGGATGAGAAATAATTCTGAAATTCTTTCTGCCAGGGCTAATGTTAATACTTATTCTAATTGCTCTTATAGGATATTAAAGTACAGATATTTTTATCAAGTTTAAACTAATCATTATTAGAAACATTTTTGTAACCCCATATCTTTGAATACTGCATCTTGGTGAGCACTTGACATCACTAACTGACTTGTCAAGCTGGAAAATTAAGAAAATACTATGTTGAAAGTATTTATAGAAAGATTATTATAGATATAAAAAGGAGTTAGGTGCATAATTCCCTTTGACATATTCCTAACTCCTATTTGTACTTTGATGGTGTCCCCCTTAAAGTATATGTAAATGTTAATGTATTTTCTAATGTTTTTATATAAATAGAAATAAAGTAATGAAGCATCATGAACAATCTATAGCTATCTAGATAGAAATTAGGGCTGTGCAAAGCTTCAGGTGCTGATTTGGTTTGGAGGAGATTTGGTCCAATTCAGTGGCCAAATCTCCAAATCTGAAGACCATCTAAAAGATCTGAATTGATTTGAAGCTCTCTAAATCGATTTGGAGAGCTTCGGCAATTTGGGCAGTCCCTGCTGGCTGCAGCAGGGAGCTGGACCTGGACTCCATGCTGGTAAGTAGGGTGCAGGGAAAGGGGAGACTGGAGAAGGGGGGAGGAGACCATGGGGGGGACCCCTGCCAGGCCCCATCCCCTGCCTGTGCCCCCTGACCCCCACTTGCTTTCCCAGCCTCCCCCATGGCTGCCCCCCTGGCCCAGCTTCTGGCCCTTAAAAAAACCAAACAAAAACAGCCCCAACTCACTGGCTGTTGCAGTGGCCTTGGGGCTTCTGGGGGCTCGTTGCAGAGCCCCTCACACAGCACAGGGCAGTGGGGGCAGCGGGGATCGTATCCCCCGACACCTGGCAGGAGCCAGGGAGTCAGGGCTTATTTATTTATTTATTTTATTTTATTTTTAAGAGGTGGGAGCTGGGGCAGGCGGGGCAGCCATAGGGCAACTGGGACAGTGGGCAGGGGCTGGGGGGCTCATGGCAGAGCCCTTCATGTGGCATGGGGCAGTGGGAGGCAGCAGGGATTGTCCCCCTGGCTGGCAGCAGCTGGTGAGTGTGGCCTTTTTTTTAAAGAGCCAGGAGCTGGGAGAGTGGGTGGGGCAGCCATTGAGAGCAGGAGAAGGATGGGGCTGTTTTGGAGATTCAGCCAAATTGATTCAGGACAGTAATTCGAATCACTGAATTGAATCACTGTCCCCCAAATCAGCTGAATCCATATCCGAAGTGAATACTAGCCACTTTGCACAGGCCTAACAGATATACAGAGATCGATATAAAGATATACCCAGAAGGACAGTACTATCATTGCACTAAGATGGAGAAAATCAACAGTTTTCTCCAGAGTAAAACTTCTGCATCTTTTAGCAACTGAGATTGATATAATCCATTTGAAAGAAAGTTTGATGTAGTTGTGATGGAAAATTTGTGAGAGGAACAAAGCAGTCTAGTAGAGGAAAGTCAGTGCAGGGTAAAGGATAATATTGGTATTTCAGTCCGGATTCTTATTAGTTTCCTGAAGGATAAGTTATTTAAATCTCTTTCTGCCTCAGTTTCTCACCTTTGTAGAGTTCTTAAGATTTCTGGATGAAAATACAAAGTATTATTATGATTTCCTACAAGTAACAAGCAATGTTCTGATAGCCATTTCTGACAAAAAACACAGTTCCATTCACCAACGCACTTTCTTCTGGAAATGACATTCAATGTACATTTAAATTTTGGTGCTAAAAGAGAATGTCCACAGACTTTGCAGTGATGGAAGAGGCACTTTGTTGCATACCTTGTCAGACTGCAATATACCAGTAGCTCAGGGGCTGCTATCATTTAAATGGATGACAAGATGCATTTGTCATAGTGTACACACTATACAGCTGCCTAAATAAATAAAATATATTATGTCCAAAAAACCTTGGTGTTTTAGAGTTTGTCAGAGTGGAGGGGAAAAAACAGAAATAAGAGTTTCTTACTGGGGATTCTAAAACTATAGCTGATTGAGAAATGAAGCTGTATTTAATGCATCACATCACATCACATCCTTAAGTATGCATCACATACTTGTGATAGAAATGACAATATCTTCATAAAACAACACTGAACAATAAATATATTTAAGATTGATAAGAACAGGCTTAGCATTCAATAAAGTGAGGGAGGGCTCACAAATATAGAACAGCTTTGCTATTATGGATGAAAAGGAGCAGTAGAAAAGCCATCCAGTTTGCAACGTGTTCTAGCACATGGATTCAGAAATGCAATAGAGCAAAGGTTTCAACTGGGGGTATGCCTGGGGGTGCTTGGGATGACTTCAGTGGGTACTCGGCAGCAGGTGCCACTGTGGCACCGGCACTTCTGTTGCTGTGCTGCTGACTGGCTGCTGGGAGACCCCTTCCCCCTGTGTTCATCTGGCCACTGGGGAACTCCTGTCTTCTTGACCAACCGCTGGGGGTACACTGACTCCAAAAGGTTTAAAACCCATGCAATAGAGAATGGACAAGGGTTTTTGTAGAGAGAATTTTTTACTTAAACATCAGCAAGCATGATATCTTCCTCTTTCTCTCTGATGTGGAAAAGCAATGCTATTAAACCCAAATCAATGGAAAGTTATAAAAATTAATAGAGTGCAACTCCATCGGGAATCTGTTAGGGTTATAACAATGTTTCCTGTTTCTTCCTACAGATTACAGTATGATATCGGGACAGAAATTCAACTAGGTACATTAAATACTAGTACTCCATGTTGGATAGATCAGATAGGATGGAGTAAAAAATAAGGAAGAAGCTTTGCCAATTAATCCATGTACTAGGATTAACAGTTGATGGCCCTTCTACTCATAGAATATGTATCTTAAAGATGTACAACGTATGGATGTTCACCTTCTGTAGATGATTCTTCTAAAAGTGTCACTGTACCAATCCCACGTAAGAATCAGAAAGCTGGGACTTGCCAAATATAAGTATAGTATGTAGATAGTGTTGTGACTGAATTGTTCTTTAAGGATAGAAGGCTCTGAAAGGAAACAGATTCTTAATACTCATAGTAGCTGATCGGGCAGTAGTTTGGTCACAAACTAAAAGCATTTAATTGTTAATTTGCAAGTTACCCACATGCACCCTTAGTTTTTCATTTTACAGAAAAACTGTGAATGGAAATTAGATAGTCACACAAAAAAATGAGAAGTCACAGATAACCAGTATTAGGGAAAAGCAATTTATTACTTACTAATCAAACAGTCTAATAAAAAACATGTTAAAAAGTAGAATTATGGACATTCACTGGACTTCTTCTTTAGCTAATGTTCAATTCTGAACAAGCAAATTTTTACTGCAATGCTGAAAATGAGAATAAGTGCTTTGTTCATAATAATGAGCTTTAAGAAGCACTAAATCAAGGCACACTTCTAATACATGTCCCAGTTCTGCAAAGTTATGCACTAGTTTCTGCATCTGAAGAACATTTCAATAATTCTGTAAGACTTTGTATGGGCATAAGTGTCTTCACCAGAGAATCAGTTTCTAGGGTCAACAATTGCATTTTCAGTTCTCACATGTAATAATTACAACTTGTGACAGCTCTCAATGATTTACATTTGCGTTACTTTTATGTCTGCCACATGAATGACTTCATGCTGTGTTGTCTTCAACCTTTTCACAAGAACTTTGTTTTTACTATTTGGTTCTTGCCATATGGTTACAAAGTAAACTTTCCAAACTAGAAATTTAAAGTGCTTCCCCTGCAAGACTTAAACACATGGTTAAACTTTTTGCAAAACAGATGCATTCAAACGTGCTCAGAATAAAGTATATGCACCAGTCATTGCAGGATCAGGGCTCAAGATGTAAAAGTACTGTTTAGGAGGGTTCTGAGTTTTCACCCTGTCTCCATGAATCAGAATTCTAAAAAAAAACCCTCTCAAGGCTGTACTTTTTAAAATATCAAGTTTAGATATTATGTTCATTTTGAAAGCTTACCATGGTGCCTATCCCTGCCCATATCATGTTTTTTTGTTGTATGTCACTGTGTTATATTTTCTGTTAACTCAAAACAGCTCCCTGAACATCTCACTACCCCCCTCATTGCCAGCATAGATTATTTAGTGCTGTTTCCTATGTTCAGAACAACTTTTATGACCTAATCTGATATTCAACCTCTCTTCCACCTTACTCTTTAAAAATTGTATTTTTTATTTATCCTTTAACCATTGCTCAGCTTGACACAACCTGATAATACTTTAATTTAGCTCAGATTCAGCTTATAGATAGCTTTTATTGAAAATAATAATCAAAACAAAACTCTTAGAAACTAACATGGCTCAGCCAAACAACTTTTGGTCTCTTTAATTTCTTTTTTTACATCTTCTTGACTGTATTTTGTGTTGAACTGAATATTCTTCTCTTCTTCTAGATCTGTATTGTGCCACATTTATCTTACTGTGATATAGCAGTGTTATCTTTTAGTCGGCTTCCAGTGGATCTCTAAATCAAGGGAATCAGTGTTTTCCCTTGATGCTGATAATCACCACTGTCTGGTCAGAAAATACAGGAAGTTGTTCTGATAATTACTACATAGCTTCATTATATAATGCTAGCTATGCCTTTAACCATGCTGTCTCAACTGAGAAGGGATTATCATTATGTTTATATTGCACATATTCTCATAAATATGAATTAAAATATTGCTGTTGGTTGTGTTTTAAGAGCTTTCACTTATTTCATTGTGATTGCCTGGTCATCCCACTTCCATCGTTTCACTTTCCTTAATTTATGAAAATGAATTAGAACATGAAGTTAATTAGGAAAACCCTCTGCTATCTTCAAAGATTGAAAATCCTACATAAAAAACTGATATGCCATTCTTTTTATAAAGCATAAAAAATGGATCATTATGAATCTATTTTTTTAACTATGAATCCATGAATATGAATCTATTCTTTTTAAACTTTCTTTTTAATTTTTATACTCATGGAAACTAGATATTAATAATATGCTTTCCACAGGTCCATATAAATTATAAATATATCAATAATTGGACTAGTTTTTAACACAAAGCTTGAAGTGTGAGACACTAGTTAAACTGGGTCTTGACAGCTCTGAAGGTTTTTAGAGAAAAGAGATGACAGTAAAATCTGGAAATCTAAGCTGAATTCTAGATTGTGTGAAACAGCAGATTTCACACAATATAGTATAGGGGTATGTCTACCACAGATGAGGTGGGCAACCTTTCTGCATGGCACATGAGAGATCAGGGAGAGGACAGAAAGCACAGCAACAGATAGGGCAGGAAGCAGAAAGCACTGCAGGAGACTGGACAGAGAAAGGGGATCAGAGTGGCACTCAGGAAGGGTGCCGGGCAGATTTATGGCATGCCTGTCAAAAGGTTGGCCCCCACTGTTATAATATAAGCTAAAAAAAATTGAGTTGGCAAACAATAAGAACATGCTACATATGCTGATACATTCATCTGAATATTGTCTGACTTGTTCAAATGGGAAACATTTGAATTTCAGTATTTTGAAACCATAACTGACCCTAATATCATCTTGTCAGTTTTTGTAAAAGTTTTAAAATGTCTATTAGAAGTTTCAACAGCATAAGCAAGACATTATATACTTCAAAACCTCCCACTAAATACAACTTGATGCCCCTAAGCCTTCTACCTTTAAAGGCAGAAACAATGCATTTAGTTTTTTTAATCTAAACTTTTTGTTCTCTGCTTCTCTAATATCTTTAATGATTTTTCTTTAATTAGACAGCTTGCATCTTAGACCCCAATCCTGAAAAGGCTCATGTGCTTGATTAGTTTTGCACATTTTAACTTCCACTTCAGTGATTACTCATAATGCATAAAGTAAAGCAAGTTTTCAGAGTTGAGACTAAAGAATGAAGTGAAGACACTGCAGTACTGTCCTTAAGGGAAGACTATCTTCTGATCTTTTGTGATCACTAGTTGGGTTGAAAGCTGCTCCTTATCTTGGGGTTTTTATTTGAAGATAGGCGTGGGAAAAATTAGTTGACCCTGAATAATAACATAAACAGGGGCCTAATACCTTCCCTTTCATATCTACTTCTTGGTAATGTTTTGATCCATGCCTAAGGCTGACTACTAAAAAAAGCCACTTAACTAAGGTGTAAGATTTGGAAGCAGAACTCAATTTCTCACATTCTGTTCTGATTTTATTTTGTTTCTAAAAGATCCCCCCAAATAATTATTAAACTAATAGTATTTATGATGCATTTCATTTCTGCTTCCCCAAACTAATTTAGTGTTATAATAGATTGCTGTTAAAAGATATAAACTTTTTTAGCAATTGGATTGAAGGCATAGAGGACATAAGTGAATCATTTTTATTTTCTTAATTCTCTGTGATAGATTCAGGTCATGTATTCTGTTCTATCAAATCTGATTGCCAAATTGTCAGCTCTAATGCAACTCTGATTTTTAATCTTCCCTGAAGCCCAATTATACCATTACCTTTTGAAAGAGCTTGCTAGATTCTAGATTTAGCATTACATCCTGATTTCGGAAGTTGCTTTTCAAAACTTGCTTTCTATCATGTAAAAGCAATAAAATCTACTTTTATGGAGCTATAGATTAAATAGAACTCAACAAGAAAATCCTAAAAATTAAATATGCATTGGCATGTGTTCAGCATTTTCAGATGACTTTAGAGATGTATAACGTAAGTGAGAAAAGATATAGAGAGGAAACAGGTCTAAATTATAAAATGGCCTAACTGGCTCAATGAAAATAAGACTAACACATTTTTTATTCAAATTTGTTTTTAAGGACATATATTTTTTTCCTTTATAATCTTGGCAGCAGACAGGGCAAGATTATAAGACCTTGTAGACCTTGTAAATTAACTCCTTCAGAGGCTTACCTTTTCTTAAACTACAGCCTACTTCATCAGATGCTATGATATATTTCATGGCATCTGACAAAGTAGGCTCTAGCATATAATTGTTCATACTTCTCTGAATGAGGTAGCCTAATGGGCCACACTCCCCTGCATGCTACCTAATTTCAGGCTAATATGACTAACTACCTCACTCAATCTCTTTTTAGGTTAGAGTTTCAATATAAACACTGAACTGAGTCTATTCCATAGAGAGATCTATATCAAATACTGGACCCAGTGCCAAACCCTGGAGTATCTGGCTATATTTTTTTTCTATCCCGAGAAGTAACTGTTTTTTATCACTGCTTACAAATGTTAAAAAAAATAAAATAAAAATGGTGCTTTACTTTAAACTCAGTGCACCTCTGCACCAAGCATGCCCAGAAGAGGCACTGCATTAGCTGGACCTAGCTCACCCAATGTCAGTATTGACCAGGTGCTTCAGTGGGGCTTTTTCGTCGCTATTATCTAATGGCTGACTGAATCAGCTTTAGATAAAAGTACCAAAAAGCTCTACTGAAGCATGCAATCTATACAGACATTGCAAAGCCAGGTTGAATTAATATGCTGCCTCTTCTGGTAAAGCATGTGTTTGGTTTTTTTTGGTTTTTTGATTTTTTTCATGGCTGTCAGCAGCCTCTGTTTTCTACTCCTTAGAAAGTATATCTTTTACAAGGCTTTATCTCTCCATTCTGGATTTTTAAATACTTTAGAAATGAAAATGCATGACTTCAAAGGCTACTTAGTATTGTTAACTTTTTCTTTTGCTTAGTGGAAATGATTGAGGAAAAAAATCTTTGGAAAATCATGCAAATGAAGAAAATAGTAACAGATGTTTAGAGAGGGTGCTAGTCAGATGCCATGATACAGCCACAGCAAGGCCTTGGCAACTGTATTTTTCAACTTAGAGATTGTCTATCTGATTCTGCTTAGCTTATTATTTTTTATTATCACTATGATTTAGAGTTATAGAACTTAACCCAGAAAATACACTTTCTGATTAAAATCAAAATTGGTTTTTCTTATACTTCATTGTGAAAGTTATAATCATGTCAGTCTCAAATAGAAGTCCATGATTGCTCAGTTGCAAAGCAATTGTCAGCGTTTAGGAACCCTTCTAAATCTCCATTAAGCCGCAGTTTTAATATAGTAAGCTTCTGACTTCTAAAGGGACATGTCTAAATAAGATCTGGGCTAACTTATTTCAGACTGAGCAAGAGAGAATCATTTAAAGGAAGTAGAATTTATCTTATGTGTCAAGTTTGTATCTATTAGGAAAAGAGAAAATCAGAAAATCATGTCTTTCTAAAGTAAAAACTCTTCTTGCTACAAGTTATTAAAACTTAGTAAACTAATCTAAACTATGAGTTCATACACATCTTTAATATATATTTACATGTGTTTAATGTGTATGATAGTTCTGTAATTTACGTAATATTTGTATGACTAATGTTTTATGACATAAAGATAGACCACTGGAACTACAGAAAAACATAAAAAAAGTATATTCTAGTGGTACAGCCAGTTAAATCAAAAGCAAAGTATAGCAAGAAAGGTATCTTGACCATCTATAATCCACATCCACTTTCTTTTCAAAATAGGATTAAAGTAATATTTACTAAAATTGAATGTATCTGCAAAACATTCATAAATAAAACCACCAAAACTTACTTATGAACAATAAAACTCCAGGATATATACATTGCCAAACTGAGTCATGGCCTTATCTCCTGAGTGTGCCTTTTGTCTCATCTGGCCCTATTCTTTGTCACTCTCTTGTTGTGTAAAATCTAAAATTCGATTCTAAGCTCTCTAAGGCAAGGGATTCATTCCATATATTGCTATAAGACTTCCAGTAGCTTTTCAGCACTGTAAAATAAATAATAATTCTTCTTCTTAAGCAAAAACCTTGGGGATGCAGCCTGAAGTCCTGAAAATAAAAGTACTGTCTTCCTCAACCCCCCCCCCCCCAAAAAAAAAGTTTACAAAGAGAATGAAAAAGAAGAAAATTTCTTTCCCTGTGTCATCTTGGAGTATTTTTTATATTGTGCCTTTTGGGGGATAAGGAATGAACTGGACTACACTACCACACAGTGGTTCCACAAGGTCTACAGCAGCTTAAGAAAGAAGCTAACCTACATGCATCTTGCAGCCTCCCCTGGTGTGGGAGTGCATGGCAGAATCTGGATACATGGTCCCAAGATCCAAAAATCCTTTTACTGTCCTAGAGAAACCCTCTGAACCAGAGGTGTACAGTATACAGAGGTGCATACCTTTCTTTGGGCTCCTTATGTCTCCTCACCTTGCATAACTGAATTTCAACTTCTGTGGACAGGATGCTCTAAGGACACGGAGGGAGCGGTTGTGTGTATAGCTAAAGAGTTATTTTTAAGGTGTCAAGAAAAACTATAAGGGTCTTTTTGTACAGAGCATTAGCTCTATACCAATTTCTTTGTTTTGTTATACACAGAGGGTGTTTCCACACATGCAGGCACGTGTGCTTGCAGCAGTAAAAATAGGAGAAGCACAAGTTTAAGCCAGGGATTTTTGTCTCAGTGCATATGCCTGGACATGCACTTTGGTGTGGGGCAAGTTGTGCTACTTGGGGCAAAAAAACCCTGTCCGGCTCCTTCTGGATCTGCAGCCAGAGCGAGCTAAAGCCTGGATCCAACACCTGTGCTGGCCCCAGCAGTATCAAAACCTGTCCTATGTTGGCCCCAGCAGTATAAAAAGCTGCCCTGGCAAGCAGCTCAGAGCTGCTTGCTCTCAAGAGAGCACAGTTACCCTCACCCCCAGCCCTCCGCACCACAGTTTCCCTCACCACAGTTCCCCTTACCCCCAGCCCTCCGCACCCACACAGCCCTGGCTCCAGTCCCTTCCACCCCCAGTTCCTACTTACCTGGTGACAGAGCGCAAGCCCAGGTCACTGTAGCCTGCACCGCTCCTTGCCCCACACATACTGCAGTACTAGGGCAAGAGGCAGCCATAGAGATGCTTTGGCTGGCTAGCAGAGCATCTCTTTGGAGGACCTGAGCATCTTATTGCCTCAGGGCATAGTCCTGGACTGTGCCCTCCCCTGCTTTTTTTCTGCAGGTTTTGTCTTTTTTTTTGATACCTGGATATCCACTTATCAAATTTTGAGCCTGCACTGCAAATATGCAGCCCAGGGAACTTTTTTTTTGTTCTCAGCATGCCTCCCACCATGTCTCAAATGGCTTTGAGATGCAGCAAGAGGCACGTGTGGGCTCATCTAGACACTCCCAGACAGTCTATTTCAGACAATAAACATCAGCTAAGAGGGAGTAACACTATGAGCATAGAAGAAAGCCTTGCTACGTGCAGAGAAAAGAAAAGGATGGACATATCTATCAGCGGAGGGGTTCAAAACATGAAGAGTTTGCTGAAGTTTGTTTATACTGGATACATTTTTTCTCCTTTTCAAACATGTAACAGCATATTAGTTCACACTTATAACATTAAACGATTTGTCTCATCAATCACAAAATCCAGCTGCAGCTGCTTCTTTTTGACTACCAACCTGTTAAAAATACTTTATTACTGCAGGCCTCAAATCAGAAGACTTGTTGACTACAAAGCTAGGCAAAGTCAGGCACTTTGCGCTGTTTGCATCAGAAAAAGAAATAAAAAAACAAAACTATGGTTGGTAAATCCTGGGAAAACAGAAAAGAATTAAACATTAACATTTTATCCATAAAGGTTTTGTATTTTGGCACATCAGGTCATCACACACATGCATGATTTATTTTTCTCATCAAATCAACAAAACCAGAATTGTAAGAGGGAGGAAAATTCAGTTTTCCTTTCTTAATACTATCTACTAAAGTTACAAACATCAAGGTTTGTTGGACTTTTGTCTCCATACATTCAATGGCAGCAGCAACCAAGCAATATATTACTCCAGTATATATCCTGAAGTTTCCACATATAGTAGACATTTTGATGATATTGTATAATAGTGAACAAAACCAGAAAGTTTAACACAAAGATTGAAAAGTTAGTTTAAAATTATACTGTTATTAAATACATGGATTTTATTGCTTTCTGTCTACCTCAAAATCAGTTGTTTAACAAATATGATACATGCGTTGAAATCTTCAAAATATTAGAAATAAATTAATCACTTTTATAGCTCTCAGTTGTTATAACCATGATGAATGACAGATACTTGAGAAGTGTTTCTGAACCATCCAATAAATTGTTTGCTACACTGCAGGTCTCATCTACAGATATGTTGACCTTCAATGTGTTTCTGACAGGCTTGGTTATCAAATGTTTGTTTTCTGAAAGAAATGTGTGCTCTTCAATAGCTCTAAACTTGTTCATCTGTAAGCAACGGTTGCCAATAATTGCATCTGTTGATAACCTGCATGTCTAGGACTTCTTTTTGCCATATAATTCACCAGCAAACAATGTTAACCTAAATCTTAACTATGGGATTAGTATAATCCCATAGGTTACAAATTTAGTAATCTAAAAGAATAAGAGTAAACTTGCTGTATCTGTACTTAACATTTTAAAAGCTATAATTTAATGTAGAATGGTCATACTTCTTCCATTGCTAAAGCAAAGCAACTAGGATAATAAAACAGCACAACAATCATGGAACAGCATATGTGCAGTCATGTTTTGTGTAAAAAAAATTCAACACCACTGTTTTCCAATAAAAGAAACAAACAACCTAGCCAAGTTTAGAAAGGGTGAAATTCACACCTGTTCAGGGGACCAACACAAAGTATGCATATGTATCATGTTAGGGGCTTGATCCAGCAAGATGTTCAGCTCTCTGGTTCAAATCCAAAAGTGAGTTACCACATGCTTGAACATTAACCAGACCAGGAGTCCTGCTGAATTCAGTACATTACACATGTCCTTAACCTTAAAAATGTTAAGGTTCATTTACTTCACTGGACCCTCTCAGAAAAGGGAAACTGTAAATAGCTCTTATATAGAAAGTAGATTATGCAGTATTAGCAAACCTTACATAGTCCCCAAGTCCCTAGAACCAGCCTTAAGTCTGAGCAATTTGGTTGCAGTATGCATCTCCCAGCCCCTTTACTCCCACGTATGAAGGGATTCACACATGGCTACTGCAAAATTCCCACTGTTAAAAGGAATAAAGAAAGTTAAATATGTAACCCCCTGAAAGAAGATCAAACCCTTAATTTAAAAAAAAAAAAATTGCTGGTCTTGCAGCAGTGTTTTTGACATACCTGAAATTACTAGTCTTTGGTTCTCATTCTCACTGGTGTGGAAATCAACAGACACCTTAAGGCTCAAATGCTGTAGGGTAGACAGCCAACAATTTCTAGGAAAGATTGAATCTGACATATGAAATTTTAATTCTGTACATCTCTCAAAAGAACAGTTCATGTTAGTCAGGTGGGGAGTGCTCAAACCCATGATCTATGGGGAAATTATTTCATTCACTATTAACTCTAAACAAGCCAAAAAGGCTGAACAGTAAAGTATAACAGATCAGACTTGCTGGCTGCAAAGGTCGCAGAAAGTCAGTTGTTCTGTCAGCACGTACAGCTAGTGCCATGAAGCCAAGGTTATGTTAGAGACTCTAACAGCATAGAAAGCCCAGAGAAAATATTACTGCATTGAAATTATAGTCTTTATATTATAACTGCAGTATAATACATATAGTAGCAAGAATACTGAAATTACCTTTTTATTTTAGAACTACAGTATTGTAAAAGCATCATCTGTGTGTGTATCTATATATCTATGTATTTATTTGAATATGTATATATACAGTAATATATACATTACTGAAATATGTATAATAATTTTATATTTATTACATTACTAAATATAAGTTTAAGAAATATGCTCTATTAAGCTATGGTTTTTATAACTCTTTAGTAACCCCAGAGTATACTAGATTGTAGAGACTGTTATTCCAGCTTGTTCCTGCATTATCTTGGAAAAACAGTTCTGTTCTGCAGCTTCTGCTATAAGTAAGCCAGATGAAGAACTCGCTCAGCATCTCAGCAACATCAGTTTCACACTTGTTCTCCCCTTTGTTGAAATAGTAGACCTTCACATTTTTGGAACAGAAGAATTAGGGAACTCCCATACCATGTGTCTTCCATTTATACTTAATGTATTTTCTTATACTGTGTTAAAATTACCCAACTATAGTAAGATGTAAGGTACATATACACATTTTACTGCAAAGATGTTCCATGAGGAAAGAGAAAGCACATTGTTGGACAAAGGCCAGGTAATCTCCTAGCAAAAATAGCTAAGTGAAAGCAGTTATATTTTCCTTTTCTAACCAGCAGTTTCATCTGCAAATAAAAAGAATAATTCACAATTATTTTAAGACTTTTGGGAAAAGTGATGTACCTTTTGACTAGAATTGGACAAATTACAGTCAATAATATTATCACTGAACGTCATGTCTTGATGAATTGATGGATTGTGTGAAGGGATTTCAAGTTTTTTTTGCATTTAGAAGTTAAGCAAACTTACATACCAGATAAGTTCCTGTGACTTACTCAAAAAAGCAGTTTCCTGCAGTACTTGAGTTTTCAAAATTCAGAGCATTTTTTATTTGATACCTAAGCCTGTATGAAAGGCTGCTTTACTGAGTGGTACACCTAATTTTTTGGATCAAGCTCCTGGTCTAGAGAAGTTTTATTCCTGTGCAAAAGTCTAGAACTGTGCACCATCATTACATTGGAAAGCACAAAGAATGATTTTACATAACTTTTAATGAGTATGATCCCCTTCATTAAAATTGTATGATGCCGCTCTCATGAGAAACTTTTTTTCAAGAAATAATGAAAACCTTCCCTCCGGCAAATTTTCTCCATAGTTGGAAATCACTTTATAGTGCAACCTGATTTTTCAGGTAAAATGACAGTTAACAGCCTGCAAAAATTAGCCTTTTATTTTTCATTAGTTCACAAACATCTGATTTTTTGCTAGACTGCTTTTTCTCACACAAATATATTGTGGCTTTTTCTTCTTACATTGGTGCATTTACTGTACGTAAGAAGGACACCAGGTACAACACAGGGCAACTGGGTGGCATGCCTTCCTATAATCTCCTTGAACACAAGAATAAAGGAATAGCAAACACATTATAAACTCTATGAATTTAAGGATAGGACCAGTCACTCAGCTTCTCTTTTGTAAATTGGAAACGAGCACTAATTAAAAGAGTACACTGATCCTTTTTCTAGCGGCAGATCTGTTCTGAAACATTGTTTCAAAAACAGACAAGAATAATAGGCATTCCTGTAGAGCTGGGTATTCCACTCCAGTTTTCCTCCAAGCATGGCTGAGGAAGCTTTTCTCTCCAATATCATGTAACTACCTTTAACTCAGTGGTATACACACGTCTTCCAGTGATGGTTCAAGGTAAATTGCCACATCATCAAATAATCTATTGGATTTTTTATTTCAGTCTTTTGCTTTTTATAAATTTTTATATTGATCATTTCCCACCTTCCTACATTAAAATCACCTGTCTTATTTTGATATGTAGTGGTTATTGCCCTATTCTACTACAGCAATCAGCATTTCTTCTATTCTATGACCATTTCACCTCAATTATATTTCTGAATAATTTCATCTAATAGCTCAGATCCTGTTTTAAGTTATCACTCTGTTCAAAGAGAAGAGAAATAATCTTTCATTCTCATGTTCTGGGGGGACAAATTAAATAATTATACAGCTTAGAAAAAAATAACATCAAATTATTTTTATTGTAATTACTAATTAGAGTAACGTGTAAAACTTTTGGTTCAAGTTAAAATTAGAAAGTTTGTAACATACTTATATATAAATTAAAATAATGATATGAAAAACCTTCAATAAGCTCTATTACTGGTGAAGAAAAAGTTAATTTATAATTCTCATAATTTGGAAAATAAGAAATGGTAAACTTATTAGTAGACATCATTTGACTTATCTTTTGTGAAAAGCAAAAGAACATTTTGATCATTAAGCTACTCAGTGAAAGGTTATCATGCTGATCTTAATTGTTTAAGATTTAAAAGGATTAATGTAGTGACATAAAAATAAAATGAAATTAATTCGCACTTAACGTTTTTATTAAAACATCCATGAATCTTATTTCTGTTGATTCTCAGCATAAGAGTGTAATGTGAAAAATGACAGACAGTTAGGTGTATTTTTAGCTTTGAAAACCCAGAGGGTTTGCATATGTCAAACCTGACATTTGCATATGAACAATAATGCAGTTTATTTGAAAGACATTTGAGGATGATAAATTCAGATAAGTTCATCTTACTGAATAAAGAAATGATTTACTTTTCAACACATTGCTCTACTGTAATGATGTGTTAGGATTGTTATGGTTATACTCTGCTAATTGTGAGCACAAAATGCAAATGTATATTTGAAATGGAAACACAATGGATTCTTAACAGACTTGATAAGAGTATTCCATAACAGCAAGATTTATGATAAAATGAAAACGTTATACACAATAAATATTCTTTAGAAGTCTATCTACACTGAACACACATACCCACAAGTCTCTCACATTTTTGTAGCGAAGGACAATGGCGCATATATTCTTTGTTTATGACACTGTGTTGATTTTTACAGTTGTAGTTATATAGTTTCATTAAGAAGGCATGCCTCTTAATTACAATAGCTACCAGTGAGCAACAGTTTTAATGATGGTAAATAAATCAACCAACTTAATTAACAATGGCAGAGGCTTAAAAGCAGAGAAATTTTCTTCTTTCTCACTTGATACTTGCATTTTGTTAATAGACTAAATAGTTCATAAGGAACCAGTATGGATAAGGAACTATTGTTAAAACATTTTTCCCTGTATAATGTTGGTTGCATAGAAACAGAATCTGTATCTTGTGTTTGAACATAGTGATGTTAAGGCATTGAGTGAGTCAGCCAACATAAGCTTTAATGTAAACCATACTAAAAACAATAAACATAGAATAGAGTCTTAATTAGTGCATTCATATATTGGTACAAAAGCTAAATATATCCACATTCCCAATATATATATTTGGTTTTGCCTGATCCCATGAATGGATTTTTGCTGACAAAATTCTTAAATTCAGTTCTTCCTAATTCTGAATTCAAATAAAATTAAAATTATTCCATCAAGATCACTGTTATATTACTTTATTGAAGCATATAGAATAATTATTATCAACCACGAATTAAAAATCCATATGGTTAAAACAGCATATACAGTCTGTTACCTATGGTGCAAGCTACAGGAACAGTCATTACCAATTAAGCTTTAATTTGATCCTGGTTTTCTCTGTTTAAAAATCACAAATTTTCTGATAAAAAAAAAACAGATTCTCTGATTTAAAAACCCCAAATCCATGTTTTTCATGATTAAAATGAAACACTGCTATAATTATACTTATCAATTGAACACTATTTTATTGATATATTTACAATTTTAAAGCAACTTGGTGCTTTAAAATTGTAGCTGCCAGTCTCTCAACTATTAGAAAAAATACATTCTAAATACCTATATATTTTGGCATTTGATTTTGTCTTTTTTTATCATGAAAAATCAGAGCTCCCCCTGCCACTTTCACTCATCAGGACGTGGGTCCAGCTGCAGCTGTTCCCCTGCTGATTTGTGGAACTGAACAACCCTGCTATGCTGGTGCCCTGCCCCGGCCCTGCCCTTGCCCTTGGCCTTTGCTATCAAGCCAGCACCTCCCCCCCCCTCAAAGCCCTGCTGGTGCCCCTCACCCCGAAGCCATGTGGGTGCCGCTTACTCCCAACCCATAGCCCCCCAAACCTGCCAGTGCCCCTCCCTCCTGACCCACAGTCTCCTGGCCCTGTTGGCACTCTAACTCCCCAAGTCACAGCTCACTGCCCCCACCTCTGGCTTTACTTTCTCCGCTTGATCCCAGTCCACAGCCCCGCCAACCAGGTGCCCCTCATTCCCAACCCACAACCCCTTCACCTTGCCAGTGCCCCTCACTCTGCCAACCCACAGACCACCATCCCCCCCAGACTTACTGGTGCCCCTCACCTGTGACCCAAAGCCCCCCAGCTGCCAGGACTATGGGAGCAGGCACCAGGACCTGGAGCCCCCTGACCACTCCAGCAGCACCTGAGCCCCAGCTGCTGTCTGCAGGAGGTGGCAGCTGCTGCAGCCACAGCAGCTTCCCCTACCCCATGGGAAGCATGGCTGAAGTGGAAACCATGTGCGGGGAGGATGTGGCTGCCCACTGTGGTCTCCCTGCCCTGCTGCCCTCTCCTCAGAGGCCTCCATGGCCTAGCAGGTGGGACCCAGTCTAGCAGGACACAGTAGTGAAAGGAAGCTTGGTCCTGCCTCCAGGAGCCCTGCATCACCATGGCAAGGTATTCCTTGCCCTTCCGGCAGCAGTGGGGGGCAAAACTCCATGCCAGCACTACTGCTGCTGGACAGGCAGGGGCCATCTTGCTATGGTGGCACAGGGCTCCCAGTAGTAGCATTGCGGCTCCCCACCCCACTCTGCTCTGCTCTGCTCTGCTCTGCTGAGTCCTGCCCACTGTGCCCCAGAGGCCCCAGGGGAAAGGCAGCAGAGAAGAGAGCCCTGAGCCCATAGTAGGCAACCCACATCTGCCCCCACCTGGCACACAAATCTTGGAGACACATAACCCCTATGCCTTCCATGAGAAGCGTTCCACTCCCCAGACAAACTGTCTGTGGATCCATCTTGCTCTCCACCCAGGCCTTGTGGCTGCACATTCCTGCCCTGACCCTAGGCCCCACAAACCACCCCAGATGGGCATCACCCCAAACCCCATCCCTTTCCAACTACCTCCTTTCCTCCATCCCTTATTCTGGGGGCCTCAATTCTCCCTCCCCTCCCCCCTGAATTACCTGGAGGGAGCTGTAGGAGCTGCTCTTCTTGCTGTCTGGCTTCCACAGGCATGTACACATGCATATGGTACCCCCTGCCTGATCACCCTCCTCTTGCTCCCCACCAGCCCCAAGCAGCCCATTGTAAACTGGAACTCTGCCAGGCTGCAAGAGGGAACTTGTATTTTCCCACTTTTTTCTCCTTTAATGAGAAAAATCTTCATTTTTCTCCTCAGAAGATAATCCATGCTTTTCTCCATAAAAGGAGAAAATTGCCATTTTCTCTTTAAAAAGAAAATCCACAATTTTCCCTTTAAAAAGAAAATCCATCTTTTCCTCATTAAAAGAAGAAAATCCACATTTTTCTGTGTTTTTACATGGCAAACAGAAAACCTGAATCTGCAGATCGCTTAAGAAAGAAAAAAAAGATACTGAATATGGCAGAGAAAAATGAGCTATGATGTTTTATGTGTTTCTTTCCAGTACCTATTTCAACTAGCTCAGAATTCTGGGCAAGTTCTGTTTTAGATCTCTTTTAATAGGGGATTTCCAATAATCTTTATTAGGGCAATATGAAAATAGCAGATATTTCAAAGTGAAACTGCATGAAAAATATTTGCAATTTTGTCCCAGACTTCTGTAACCGACCTTTCAGCTCCCTCAGATACATGTGCCTTTCAATTGGAAAAAACATTGTTACAGAACAAAAATTTAAAATTTCAGAAGTGTCTAGATTTTAACTTGAAAATAAACCACTCACTCACCAGCTCCCCCTGCTCCCAGCTTTTACTGATTATTCTTGATCCAAATGCCAAAACTGAATCAAAGATAAAAACTTTATTTCTAGGGCATTGGAATTTTACTTTATTCAAAACAATTTTATTTTCAATCAGTTTTCTTCAAATTATTTATGCAAGAGTGGATTTGATTCAGAGAGGTGACCAGGAAAAACAGAGTTGCTTAGCACCTTTTACATTATACCTAGAATTAGAAGAACTTTCAATTCATACTTTTATTTCCTTTTGTATTATTGAAATATAAATTTAATGATATACATAGAACAAGGCATTTTAATGGCTCCCTTTACATTATGCCTAGGCATCTATGATACCTAAATAAAGTGTGCAGATTGTGTTGCAAATATCCAATAGCAAGTTCTGTATTTACTCACATATAACACAAGATATTTTTTCGTCTGCTATCACTTTGCCATTAAAAAGTTGAAAAACTTTAATCCATACCTTATTAGTTAGGAATCAGAGTAATAAGCTTTGCTGTCATTTGGGACCACCTTCCCAGCTCCCTCACCTCCCATGTGAAAGTCTTGACAGTGCCAAAGGCTGCCATGCCCAGAACTAGGATCAGGGAGGGCAGGAATGGAGCCTCCCTGTGGCATGCCCCCCCGCCCCCAATACCCCTGCTGAGGTCTTGGGAGGGGGGAGCCAGGTAGGGACTGTGTGGTGTGTGGGCCCCCTTCCCACAGCTCCTGTGTGAGTGTCTTGGCAGAGCTGGGGCAGGGGGAATTGGAGTCCCCCCCATCTCACAGTCCCAGGCCATCTCCCCACAAGACCCCAGCAGGGGTAGCTAGGGTTAGTTTGTGAGACAGGGGGTCCATTTCCTTCCCCCCCGCAAGCTCCAGGCATAGCAGCCATTAACCTGCCACTGTCAAGAGCCTTTGGTGGGGGAAGGAATGGAGGCCCCCCACAACATGGACTCAGCCTGCTACCCTGGTTGGGGTTTTGAGGGGAACCAGGTCAGGTTTGCACAGTGGGGGGGGGGCTTCCCCCTCCTCCCCCTGTGCATGCATCCTGACAGTGTCAGAGCTGCTGAGCCCAGAGCTGGGGTGGGAGTGCAGGAAATGGATCCTCCCAAAATGTGGGCCTGGCCTGGCTCCCCCCAAGACCCTAGCAGGCGTAGCTGGGGGGCATGTACAGTAGAGATGGCTTACTTCCCCCATCCCTCTCACCCAGCTGTGCATGGAGAAGACAGAAGTTTTCTGTCTCCTCTCTGTGGCAACCCCAGCCGCAGTGCTGGGCTAGTGCTCTCCTGCATTAGCACCAGCCCAACCCCGCAAAGCTGCATTGATGTGAGCAGTATCACACAAAATTAACCCTTGCAGGGAACCAGTATAAACATTCCCTAAGGCACTCTGCTCTAGAACACCCATCTGATCCTACATCAGATGAGAGTTAAATTTTTGCATGATTGGACATTTTAAAGGCACTCTGCATCTGTGAACGTTTATT
Source organism: Gavialis gangeticus (assembly GCF_001723915.1). Lineage (NCBI taxonomy): Eukaryota > Metazoa > Chordata > Crocodylia > Gavialidae > Gavialis > Gavialis gangeticus. The sequence goes on along the minus strand of NW_017729029.1, from coordinate 28,960,348 downwards.
GTGTTATGGCTACAGAGCACTTTAGGGAGCCTCATAGAACAAAAAAAATGTAACTCCTGTACATACCCAAAGATGAAGAAAAGAATCTTTGAGCAGTAAGATCGTGCATGGAATCATTCATAGACAAGTAGATCCCGGGTAGAAGGCCAGAGAAAAGGCAAAACCCACACTTTCTGTTCCAGTAAGAACATGGGGTAAAATTCCTTCTTGATCCCAAATATGGTGATTGGTCTGACTCTGAGTAGAGGGGCAATTAGAGCTAGAAACTTTTGACTTTGGACCCAGCAGGAACATTGATACACACCCCAGTCAAAGTCCTCAACTTTGCTTGTAGTCAACACCCAATGCCTCTGAGGAAGGCTTAAAAACACACTAGCACATGTTGCAGAAAGAAAGTTACAAGGGCAACCACCAAAGTCCAGAAGCATGAGAAAAACTCATGGTAGAATCTAGGCATAGCTGTGCCTAGATCAGCCCCAACCAGTGACTGTCCAATCTCTTTTTTAACCTCTCCAATGATGGAGAGTCTACAACTTCCCTAGGGAGTCTATTCCACTGCCTCACTATTATAACAGTGAATAAGTTTTTCTGGATATCCAGTGTTAATTTACTTTGCTGCAACTTCAAACCATGGGAAGCATCCTCCTCTCTACAACAGGAGAAAAGGTGTTTTCCCTCTTTTTATGGCTGTCCTTTAAGTATTTAAGGATTGCTATTGTGTCCCCATGTTACATATTACACTTCATTAAGATTGGGGCTGCAGGCTGACCAAACAAATTTACAGCTTTTTCTCCCATTGCCTAGAAATGATAGAAAATCCAGATACTCATAAGAAATAGATTTTTATGTCCATACACTGATAGCCAAGTCAACCTTAGGAAAAGTTCTTCTAGTATCACGTAAATCATGAAGCATTGTTTATAAAATATCAGGGAAGATTTTAACCTCATAGGATTTAACCAAACACTTACTACAAAAGAAATCATGTTTCACTGATTTTTAAACTGGTCAATTAAATTAGCAGACAAAAAAGAAGTGGCTGATACATGATATTTAGATTAATTTATTTTAAATTCATTTATTCTGATTTATTTTGATTTTTAAAAAGCCTTTGATAAGAACCCTTTTGACAAGCAAAGAAACTATGTTGTCATGAAGAAAAGCTGCTACAAGTCAGGAAACAAACAATAGGAACAAATTGCCAGTGTCAGTGTAAGTGCTCTCCAGGCTCCAAATCAGTTCTGATATCCTTTAATTTATTCACGGGTTATGAAGAAAGGAGGGGCAAGATGAACAGTGAGTCCACAAAATCCAGAGATAAGAGGCAGTTACTGTTACTTATGTTAGTCAGTTTCTCAGAGAACAGTAAGAAACTTAACATCTAAAGAAACTGAGTGAATGGGCAACATGTGACAAATGAAATTAAATGTTAACAAATGCAAAAGTACTGTACATTGAAAAAATATATACATACATTATATCAGCCTATGAATTGCTTGTATCAGTTCAGGAAGTGGACTTGGACACCTATGTAGATCATTCAATTAAAGTTCTGCTTAATGAACAGGTAAGTCAAGGGCAAGCTAGATGTTAGAATATATACTGCATGAATATTGTCAAAGTATTTCCATAGAATGCTGTGAAAATATTGCATTGCACAAATCAAAGGTCTGGATTTATTTGGAGCAATGCTCGCAGTTACTGTGATTAGGCTTTTTAAAATGATACTGAAGAATAAGTGGGCTTTT
>NW_017729029.1:28949839-28953600 GCF_001723915.1 Gavialis gangeticus | reverse complement strand
ACCCATTTGGTGAGCCTGTCCAGGTCAGCCTGGATTGCCCGCCTGTCTTCTGGCGTGGATGCTTTGCCCCAAAATTTAGTGTCATCGGCGAACTTGGCCAGTCCGCTCCTGACTCCAGTGTCTACATCATTAATAAAGATGTTGAAGAATATGGGTCCAAGGACAGAGCCTTTGGAGACCCCACTGGTCACAGGGCACCATGATGATTGACTTCCATTAATTACCACCCTCTGGGTCCGACCACAGAGCCAATTTCCCAGTCAGCGGATCATGGTGGAGCCAAGACCACAATTGGCCAGTTTCGCCAAGAGGTGATCATGGGATACCAGATCGAAGGCTTTTTTGAAGTCAAGATATATGACATCAATCTCTTCTCCCTTGTCCAGGTAATAGGTCATCTGGTCATAAAAGGAAACGAGATTGGTCAAGCAAGACCAACCTGCAACAAACCCATGCTGGCTATCCCTCAGGATGTTGGTGTCAGCCAGTCCATTAAGGTTGGCCTCTTTAATAAACTTTTCTAAGATTTTCCCCTGGATAGAAGTCAGGCTGATGGGCCTATAGTTTGCTGGATCCACTTTCCTCTCTTTCTTGAAGATAGGCACCACACTGGCCTTCTTCACTGGTCCGGTCCTGCAAAGAGTCCCCCCATCCCCCAGAGGGCTTAGTTTAAGAATTAGGGAGCAAAAAAAAAAAAAAAATGAAGTCAAATAAAAGTTCTCATGTGACTAGGCACTGAAATTATTTGGTCTGTTGGATTCTATTTGCCTGAAATACAATGACTGGTTTGGATAGGAATGATCCTGTCTCTGGCAGGGGTTTAGGCTAGATGACCTATGGAGGTCCCTTCCAGGCCTACTTTGCTACAATTCTATGACTTTTGAATGTTGCATCTGTATAAAATTTCAGGAAATGTTCTAGGAAATAATGGATGTACTTCTGGTTGATATTTCAATTTGGTGTAAATTGGAAAACTGGAAGAGAGAAATGAGGGATACTCAGAACTTGCCAATACTGAAGCAATGGGTCTCAGAGATCATGGGTTCAGCTAAACATGCTCTAGCCACTTGCATCTACTGAAACTCTCCAAATACGGCAGTTTGCTAGTGAGTGTGCTTTAGGCTCATTCCTAGTGGTTGCTGTCAGATCTACCAAAGATTAAGACAGCAAAAGCAGCACAGGGCAGCACAGAGAATCTGTGGTGTAGGGCAGAGAGGAAGAGGAAGAGGGCTCAGCACTCAAGCAGCATCAATTCTGCCATTTTGTGTATCATGGAAAAGGTGAGTTTCAAAGAAGAATTTGAAAGAGAACAATAAAATGGCTTTGTGAATATTTTCAGGTGACTTCTCCCAGATAAGAGCAGCAGCATGGGAGAAAGCCAGAAATGCTATTAGAAAACTGAATAAATGATGGGGGGCTAGCATCATGCCTCAATCAGAAGTGAGAGCCAACCTCTTTTTACAGAATGAAAGATGAAAAGGAAGGAATAGGCCATGAAGGACCTTGAAAGCTAAGTCTGTGTTTGATATGATGTAGAAGTAAAGGCCAGTAAAAGGATAAACAAGAGGAGGAAGTTGAAACAACAGGATAAGAGAATGGCTTTTTGTAGAAAATACACAGAAAGAAAGAACTCAGTATAACAAGGGAAATATTCTGGTTCTTTCTTTTGTTTGTTTCTTTTTTAGTTTTTGCCTTTTTTGTTTTATTATCCTTCTGTATAAAACCCATTCAACTGTGTTTTTTATCATCATATTATCACTGTAGATTAAAATACAACTTCCCTATGGAAACATAAAAACACTAGCCTGAAGTAAATAGTAACCATAATGCCTTGGAAACACTTATGAAGATTTACAAAGGAAAATCCAAACTAGAAGGTTTCCAGGAGCTGTTGCTTTCCCACTGGATACCACAACTTTTTGCATTTTGTCTATGTTTATGACATTTTAAAGGCACTTCACCTAAGACAGCAGTTCAGTTCTTACAACACCAGACATTAAATATGTTTCTAGGCTGAGCCCATAAATCTAGTCAGTGCTGTCAATAAATTCTCTCTATGGCGTAACGCATTGAGCAACCACTGATATATTTTAAAAAGCATATTTTAAAAGGAGAAACCAGCATGCACTTTGCACAAAAAAGATTTCACTGTTAACTTTAAGAGGCAGAACCAGGTCTAAGATTTGTCCCTCTCTCACACCCCCACCCCCTCACCCCACCAAAGGGCAAATGTGCATTTTGTTCACTATACCACTTACAGAAGACTAAGTAATTTAGATGCCAACTCAGGCTTTTTGGATTCTCTATGCCTAGCCTGTGCATTTGGTTGAATCAAACCATTAGCAACATTGTTAGTCCTACCTAGAACAAAGCCATATGCAAAAAGGATTTTTCCCCCTTTATAAATCAATTGTCAGCTGGCAACTGAAAATACTAATATAGTCAAGCTGAATTATAACAAGCCATGCTCACAGATCCATTTATTTTAAACCATTTAGGGTTGTGGAATTGAACAAACAAACTTTGTTTAGGTATGAAATTATGTAACATTACCGCAAATCTGTTTTAGTTTCATGCTGTTATCTCAACATATGAAATACACTTCACACACTTAAACCATTTCTGAGATTTATATATTTACACCTGTTAAGAAGATATATTTTCATGAACTTAAAGATTAGTTCTTATTTAGGAAAAATTCCAGTAAATGTGAACTTGTGTTGATATTGAATAACAGGAACAACAACATGATGATACGAGAAATGAATGGAAACAAACATTTATACATGAATTCTGAAAACTCAGACTCAGTTGCTGGATAATTCAGAACAGCAAGTAAGTTCACATGCAGTATCACACAGAACAGGTAGTATAGCTGTTGGGTGATTACTGTAATTATTTCTTAGTAGGTACCAGATATAATGCTTCATATATATTTCTACTTAAAAAGAGGATAGTGATAGCAAATCTTCACACAAATAATCATTCTTAATTGCTGAACAATTATAGAACAGAACATGATCATGCCCTGAAGCCTGTGAGTTTTAATTAGCATAATAACTGTGCAATAATTTTGTCAGGGGATTGGTTTGCCTGTCAAATGAAGTGGACAAGGGTCACCAATTGGCAACCTTCCAGATGCCCTGAAAGTGTCAAGGAAGTCTTGTGGATTGAGGAATTTCATTGATGCCAGTCCTTGCAACACGTTTTCATTACAAGTACTGATATAGTTGATGTTTTCTTAAAGGGCCAGGTCCTGGATACAAGAGAAAATCTGAGCTTTGACTCACTTATTTAAAAAAAACATTGAGACATCACGGATGTCAAGAAAACCCTGGGCACATGAATCCTATACACACTATTTTATTGTTTGTAAACAGAAATGTTAATACATATTTCAAAATATAATTTTTAGGCCAGATTCAGATCTTTGGGTGCATTATTTATGATTTTTAACAATAAATTTTATGCTATTTGGTTTGCAAAAGAACAAGGCATTTTTGTAGATAATCAGGGCTTATATTGTATGTTTTCTTTCCCAAGCAGCTCCTTAGGAGATGGCTTCCAGAACCGGGGTGCAGCAGCACTGTGATGACTGCTAATTCAGCCTACAATTCCCAGCTACCTTCAGGGAGCTGGGGACCGGGGAAAGAAGGAAGAAGCAGCAAGCAGAACTGCCAGTTTGGTGCCTGAGTAAAAGGAAGATGTCAGTGTTTGTAACCTGTATAGTTTCATAGTTTCTAGGGTCGGAAGGGACCTGA
>NW_017729029.1:28929543-28949828 GCF_001723915.1 Gavialis gangeticus | reverse complement strand
CTGTACTGGAGGAACTGGTGGTGCCACGTTTCGGGTAGCCCCAGATATATATACATAAAGCCCTAGATAGCAGAAATGCTATCTAGAAATAGCATATATACATAGAGCCCTAGATAGCAGAAATGTACAGTAGAGCTTGGGACACCAGTGACTTGGTCAGCCAGAACTGTGCGGACAGAAAGAACTGGACTCAGACTTGGAGGGCACTTCAGGCTGCTGCTGTTTGAGTGCTCTTGGTCTAAAGACTTGTTTGGGGACACCTCTGGAAGTGTGTGTGTGGGTGTGGGTGTGGGAGTGGGAGTGGGGTGGGGTGGGGATTAAGGTACCATGGTTGTTGATATTCCTTTGTCTTTTACCTGCTTACTCCTGTGACAGAGCACCTGCATGCCTGTCACTTTAAGGTTTGAATTTGGCATTGGAGCAGCTGGCAGGTGGGTGGCTAGCCTCATTAAGGCTAGAACATGACCCCAGGAGGGCCATGGGATTGACTGAGGGGGTGGAGTAGCCTCCATTTTAGCCCAGGACATCAGAAGGGAAAGCAGCAGTCTGTTTAGTAAGACCAGAACAACAACACTGGCTGAGTGGCTGCTCAGAAACTCCTTGGAGGTAAGGGAGAGGCTATGGGGAAGGAGGAGACCTCACCAGTCCTGGGCATGACCTGAAACTGCACCCTGCTGGAGAAGGGTGGCTTGATGGGACTCCCTGTGGCAGGGGAGTTCCCAAGAAATGCCAGGCCATTTACCTTTGTGGTGAAAGGTGAGGAGGGGCACCTGAAAACTCTAGCTCTTGCCTGTGGGTGGGTTACAACACTGGAAGGGAGCAGGGCCAGGCAAGCCCAGTGAGAGACACCTGAACCAAGTGTAGTGTGGGCCAGGCATGGTGTTAACCACCTGAGCCCCATTGAGTGAGAGAGCCCAGTGTAGTGGGAGCCAGGCACAATGTTAGCCACCTGAGCCCCAAATGGCCAGAGACCCCAGTAAAGGGGGCCAGAGACCTCAGTGAAAGGGGCCAGATATGGTGTTAGCCACCTGAGCCCCACTGACACACAAGTGAGTGAAGTGGCCCAGTGAAGGGCCAGAGTGCAGAGCAGCCAAGTGAGGTAGCCAGTCTGTGAAGTGGCCCAGTTGAGGGGCTGTAGAAATGAGTGGACCTAGTGAAGGGGTAGAAGTACTTAAAGAGAGACTACAGCAATACGGAATGTGGAAGTGCAGAATTACTAGATGTGATGAAGTTACCTAACAAGAGAATGCAGAATAGTGAAATGAGGGAACACAGAATTACTGGATGCAACAATATAAATTACTAGATGTGCAAGTATAGAAATAATGGATAGAACTTGGATGCCTTCTGCAAGGCATGGGACACGTGTAACAGGAGGTTGGAGGATGTACTAAGGCCCTTGGAATGAGGAAGGCAAAAAATTAGCAACCTCCCGCCTTTGTAACTGCATTACTATTGTTTATCAACAAGGCATGGCAAGTGAGCGAGGCAGGGGTTAGCCTGAACAGGCGGACAGACAGCACTGAGACCCTGCCCTGTGAGGTGAGCCTGTTACAACTCCCTTTGGTCTACTGGCTTGTGACCCTAACCCCTATGATTTTCTATATAAATGGGAACTCCCCTGTTTTTGGGGCATACCAGCAGTTCCAAAAACCACTCCCAAAAGTCTCAACATTCTTTGTTGTAGCAAGGAAACAAAATTTTTTCAAAGGGTCATTCCTCTTTCACTGATCACAATTCCAAGGCCTAAGGGTTATTAATATAAACAATATATTGGAAATTCTCAAAAAATGTCAATGATGCGAATAGTAGGTCAAAAATAGAACTCATTAATTCATTAGAATGACAAGGTAAAACTAAGAGTTAAAAGGGTTCTCTTTTTTTTTTAAAGCAGTATAGTGTAGCTAGCGGGAGATTTAGAAAGTATGCTCTTGTAAGGATAGCTCATTGAAAATCACTGTGCTCATATTGTAAGTATTGTATATATACAGAGGATTTTGCTAGAAAGATTTGGTTCAATGAAGGAGTTAAGCCTTGAAGTGAATAAATAAGTAAACTGGGGACAAAAGAAAAAAAGGAGGGTAAAGAAACCCTGTTCATGGTATATTTGAGTATAGAAGATATATTCAGCACTGTTGCATTGTATGAAAGAAAAATCGTAATAAATCTGATTCATTCTCATTTGAAGCTGAATAAAAATAGCTGACTAGTCAAGTCTTTCTCCATGGGTGTGACACTTACAAAACAATGTATGCAGCTGAAATACAGTTATGCAATATTTCAAATATTTCATGTCATTCTGATTTTTCTGAATATTATTTTAGAAATCAGACGGAGAGACAGCATCAGAGTGAGACAAGAATGAAAGGGAGTATTGTAGGTGGGTAAACTATGACTACTGAACATATAACCTGCCACACTACTCGGAACTTTAACACTAAAGGATTTTTGCCATACAGGATGCCTTTTCTGAAATGAGCTTTTCTCCTCTTCTTGTGACAAAGTAGAAACTGAAATTAAAGAGAATACTATCACGATGCCAAAAAAAATTAGTATACTTTGCGTGCTGAGGATTTAATTTGTCTATGCTTACAGCAAAAGAAGCAATCAAATTTTAACTTATATTCTGAACGGGCTTTCAGATCAATCATAGTCATTTTATTAACTATCAACTTCGGCACTAATGAGGTTCTGTTTGTAAATCTGCTTGTGAAAATAACTATATTTAATTGGAATACTCACACATATATAAGGTAAAGGTATAACAGAATAGGAGTACTGCTGTTCTATTCATTTAAATCTGTTATTATTTAATTACTGTTATATAATCTCTTCAAACCCCCTCATATCCTGCCCCCCGCCCTGCCCAAAAAGAAAAAAAAAAAGCTTGAATGGTTACGTGCTCTAGTCAGGAAGTTAAAATGCTATGTCACTTAGATTAGTCACCACACACCAAGACTAATTAATACCAAATAGTCAATGTGAATAAGCTGAAAATTATTTATACAGACAGATGCACAAGTGGAACAGGCAGTGAATGTGTGATACACAGCAGATCAAGGAAGGGACAGGGAACACAGCAGTAGATAAGGGAGGAAACAAAAACCAAAGCAGCAAATTAGGCAGGAAACATAGGGAATGAAGCAGAAAGCTGAGCAGCAGATCAGTCAAGGAGCAGAAGACTGCGAGCAGAAAGCAAAGTAGAAGATCAAACAGGGGAAGGGGATCAGGGTAATGCTCAAGGAGGGTGTAAGGCTCATTTGAGGCAAAAGCACTGCCAAAAAGTATTAAGAAAGTCTTGTTCCCCACTGATATAGACTATTCAGTGGATATTTAGAAATCATGAATCATTCATATAATTTGGAATGGCTTAAATAATTAATTTACAGACAAATTAATCATTTTTGCTGAAATTTGATCAACAACTGTTTTACCCAAAATGCAATAGTAAAAAGAATAACTTATATACACCAAACTAAATGCTACAGATATTTAACTATTATTATGAGGGGGTGAAGTAGGCTTTCCCTGCCTATCAAGGAGCGAAAATGGAAAAATGATTCTATAAACCTTAGAATAATCTCACTCTGCTAAAGCACTTTTTAAGAATGCCTTTATAAAATTAAGAACTAGGAAAAAAAGATTTCTTTCTACTTCTTTTTTTCTAATGGCAAACTTGGCACAGACAAATCTGATGTCAGAATACAGTTTGACAACAGACAAAGCACTTGAGAATGGTTCCTTAAAAACTATATAATCTAAAGACCAAAGTGGTGATAACCTCCTGTCTGGCTGATCAATGATCCCATATTTTGTAAACTTCTGTAACATTCTGCATATTCTATAATTTCACCATCCTGGCAAACAAGCAGAGTTTACTTCTTGATGTTATAGTATTAATGATTTAACTGACTAATTTATCTGTCAATTGAAAATGAATTTAAAATGATTAGGCTGAACTTAACCTGAGCTAGGTTAAGGAATCAAATTGTTAGGAATATTCCCAGAATTTTCATTGCATACCTCATTAAAGAATAAGTTCACATGATTAAAATGAAACAGAAACCAGTGCTATATCTCTTAAATTTTTATATCATGACCCTTGATTCCACTGTAATGAAAGGAGAAGGAATTTTCATCTGTCTGATGTCTGAATATTTTTTAAAGATACTCTTGGAGGCATTAATTATTAGAAAGAAAGTAGCCGAGAAAAAGAAATTCAGCATGAGAGTACATTCTATCTGTGAAACAGACTCTTGAGATCCTGTTCTATAAATTAATAAAATGTGCAGACTTTAACTATGCTAATCTTGTGATACAAGATCACTGCATAAACAAGTGTTGATACATACACAGAGAGTCCACTTGGTCAGTAGGGGCTGACCTATTGTTAACTCTGGTGCCTGTACTCATTCTTTACAAAATAGTATTGCAGAAAGAACTCAAATTTATGTAGATCTAAGATTCATATGAATAGCTAGTCTCATGGAGGTGTATAAGACCTATTGACTTTTTGTTTGTCAGTACAGGAAGGCACAATCCATGAACTGGCTACATTCCTTCATGGAGCAGCAGTCCATGGGCCACAGTTTGTGAACCACTGGTTCTAACTTCTTCTAGCGGTTGCTCCCACTAGAAAGCCTTGTTGCTTCCTGTAATAGAGAGGATACAGGATAGGAAAAGACATGCTCTCTCAACCAGGGTGGACCTGAGATGTTCCGAACTTTGTAAGTGAAAGCCAACACCATAAACTATACACAACTGGAGTAGTTCGAGGCATGATGTTCTCGTGTTCTTATTAAGACACACGCTAACCAAACATGCCTCATCAGTCTTTAGCAGCATCTTTGGTTTCTGGGCTGGTCAAAGGTGCAGCCAAAAATAGAGTAGACTGCTGAAATCTAGTCTACAGTTACCATGGATGATGGTAGCAAGATCTACATCTAAAACAGCTGTAGGAAACTTCTGCCAGACAAAAATTTTAAAAGCCTCTCATGAGTGTGCTGCTATAAGATTGTCTATCAGCACCTGAAGACCCAATATCTTGAACTTTATTAAATGGTAAGCAGCAAGCACTAAAGTCATTGCTTGTTACATAAATGTATTACATATTAAACTACTGCTATTTTTAACACTATTTGGTGCAGGGACCATATCACCAACTGAACTGGTACACCTCTTGACAACTTTGAGAACTAATCCTAAACTGGAGCCTTTAGGCATTACTACAACATTGCTGTATGTCTGGGGTCAGCAACCTACAGCCTGTGGGCTGGATCTGACCTGTAGAGCTATTTAATCTGCCCTGTGGAATGGGGCTTTGGCAGCAGAATTCTGCAGCATGGGGGGGCTCCAGGAGCAGTTGCTTTCCTGTGCCACCGTGAGGAAAAGTGGTGGCAGTGGCTAGGTCAGGGGTGGGCAAAGTATGGCCCATGGGTCATTCTATCCAGCCTGTGGGGCCCCTAAAAAATTTAGAAAATTAATATTTATCTGCTCATGGCTGCCTGTCAAAGATGACAAGAGCTGGAGGCAGTAGAGAGCTGGCAGCAGAACTAAACAACCACCTCAGCAAGTCTGGCCAGACGAGGCCCCACCTCTGGCCCCACCCAGCTGGAAGCCTTTGTCTAGCAGAGGCTGCTGGAGGTGTCTGGCCTGGGACTGCTCCTGACTCCCTGAACTGAGCAAAATACAGATAAGAAGGAGGAGCGGGGAGGCAGGGGACGACTGCAGGTGATTGTCCCAGTCCTTAGGGCAGGCTGTGCCAGCTCCTGTAGTCCTGACACTACAGCTGGGAACCATGTGGTGCTGGTGGGTGGGAGAGAGGGGGGAAATGGCTGCAGTAGGCAGTGGAAAGGGGTAGCGAGTGGGAGTGTGGTGCGTAGCAACAGCTGGGTGGGAGCATGGGTGCCAAGGCCAGTGCCGGCAGGGCCCAAAGTGGGGCAGCAGGAGCACAGAGCTGTGCTGCCAGGGCTTTATGGAGCTGGGCTGGCTCCCTGCTCTTCCTGCTTGAGCAGCATAGCCTGGATCCACAGAGCCTCTGGCAGCCTGGTCCCATACTCCTGCTGCCCCGCTCTGGGCCCCACCAGCACTGGCCTTGGGGCAGCCACACTCCTGCTCATCTGTTTGCTGTACTCTGTGCACTCACTCACTGCCCCTTCCACCTGCATGCCACAGCCATTTCCCTGCTCAACCCCTCTCCACCTGTCACACTCTGGCATCATGTGGTTCCCAGCTGCAGCGCCGGGACTTCAAGAGCAGCTGGGATGTTGTGCCAGATCAGCTAGGGGAAGTGGCAAGAGAAGGGCATCAGTGGTAGACAGGGGCAATGGCACTGAGTGGGAGTACAGGGCCTGCGCGGTGCCCCAGGGCCAAGAGTGGCAGAAGTGCAGAGCCCAGGCTTGCAGGAGTGCTGGCACGAGACTCTGCCTGCTGTGGATGTGAGCTGTGAGCAAACTCTCCCCATCCACACAAGCTACAGCCCTCCCCAGCCACCCTCCCCCCACACACTCACAGCCCCCTACAAAACCCATACCCACCCACACCTCACACACCTACCTATCCACTAGGGCTATGCGAAGCTTCAGTTGCTGATTCAATTCAGCGTAGATTCAGCCCAATTTGGTGGTCAAATCTGAATCCAAATTGAATCAGGAGGACCTTTAATCTCTCCGAATCTAATCACAACCCTCCAAATCAATTCAGAGAGATTTGATGATTCAGACATAGACACAGCTTTAACTGTTTTCTCTACATACCTCAAGGTACCAGGTAGCTCATGGTTGCTGAGGTGCTGGGCCAGATGGAGCGTCCCATGGAAGTGCAGGAGGGTCCCCAGTGTGCTTCGCGGCAGACCCAGAAATGGACCAGAAGTACTTCCAGTCCACTTCCGGGTCTACTGCACAGCGTGCATGGGACACCCCCCCCCCCATCACCCAACTCAGCAACTGGTACCTCCTGGGTTTGGGGGGACACCCAGGGTCCCCCTGCAACCAATCAATAAGCCAGTGGGGCACGGGGGGGTCCAGCACTGAGCATGTGGGGAGTCTCCTTGCGCTCCTATGGGACGAATCACTGTTCCCCAATTTGGGCTGAATCTGAATCTGAATAGAATACAGCCCATTAAAAACACTCCTACTATCCATGCCCCCACAAATCCCACAAACACACACACACCCTTCCCCACACTCCACACACCCACAAACCTATACCCACTCTCCCAACCACACTGTCCCACAATATACAAGAGTAAGATTTCATTTTTAGCTATTATACTATCCCCTCTATATACAGGAAACCCTCACTATTCACGGGTTTGGCATTCACGGTTTCAAATATTCATAGTGCTGCACCAACCCATGCTCTCTCCCCACTGGCAGTGTGATGACACTGTTACAGTGCTGGTGGCATCTGCGGGAGCTCTGTGCTTGCTGCTGCAGATCTCATGCTGCCACCTTCTGCCACTGCCAGTGCAGCTGTGCCCCCCCCCCCCCGCCAGGGGCATGTGCCATTCATGATGTATTTGCATTTTCATGGGGATCTCTGGAACATATCCCCTGTGAATGGTGAGGGTCTCTTGTACACTACACAAATGCATGTAAATCAGGACAAAAATATTTTCTGAAATAAAATTAATGAATGTTGTAGTACATGTTTGATTTTTAGAATATAATTTAGTATTTTTCTGGTTCAGAGATGGCAAAAACCCTTGATGAAAGGAGTAATTCCAGGGGTAAGGGGAGGGACTTCTGGTGGCAAAGGTCAGGGTTAGGGGGTGAGACTTCCAGTCCCAAGATGGTGACTAGGGGGTGGGGCACCTCTCAAGGGGCAAGGATACCCACATGGTCTTCAATGGCTAGACCTGGTATGAATGTTTATAAAATATTCAGTGATGCTTCAGCAAATTTGAATTTATTTTCTTTGCATTATTATTTATTACTCTCTGCTTAGTGTGGAAACCTGGAGACATGGACATTTTAAAATCTGAGATGTGCTGAGTTACCTGAGTTGTACTATTACTTTTTTCTTAGAATACAGTACAGCCCCACTGGGATCGAAAGAGGTGGGGTTTGATCAACATGAAGGGGCAGACTGTAGCTCTCTAAAGAAGGTTTGGATAACATTCTCAATTTTCTAATGAGGAAAACAGTCCCACAGTGATCACACACAAAATGATTCTAGAGATCTTGCCCAGTTTTCCTCCCCTTCAACAACTTCTATTTATTTCTTTAATTATTAGGACACAATGTTGAGTACCTGTCTGTCTCTTTCACTTAATAAATTACTATTGTACAGTAGGGGTGTGTAAAGCAGGTGGTATTTGATTTGGATTTGAATTTAGCCTGAATTGGGGGACAATGATTCGATTCATTGATTTGGATCACTGTCCTGATTTTATTCGGACGAATATGAATCTGAAGATTCAATGCTTATTCAGAGAACCAGTGATTCAGCTATAGACACAGCTTTAAATGTTTTTTTCTACATACCTCAGGGTACCAAGTGCAGCTTGTGAATGCTGTGATGGTGGGACAAATGGAGCATCCCATAGTAGTGTGCAGGGGAGGGGTGCGTGCTCAGCAGCGGACCCAGAAGTGGACCAGATATACTTCTGGTCCACTTCCAGGTCCTCCACTGAGCATGCGAGGGGAACACTCCCCTAGGCCCCCCTAGACCAAGGAGCCACCAGTCACTGAGGCAGGTGGCGAGGGGGGGATCCCGCACACTCTGTGGTGAACCCAGATGTGTACTGGAAGTGCTTCTGGTCCACTTCTGAGTCCACCACCAAGAATGCTGGGGACCCCCCCTGTGCTCCAATGGCACGCTCCATCCACCCTAGCATCTCAGCATTCATGAGCCACCTGGTACCTTGAGGTATGTAGGCAAAACATTTAAAGCTGTGTCTGTCTGAATCATCAAATCTTTCTGAATTGATTTGGAGTGTTCTGATTAAATTTGGAGAGATTAAAGGGTTTCCTGATTCAATTTGGATTCAGAGATTCGGCCACTGGATTGGGCCAAATCTCTACCAAATCGAATCAGCGACCGAAGCTCTGCACAGCCCTAGTGTACAGTAGCTCACAGGACCACACCCACTTTTTACATATGCTAACGACACGTTTCACTTCATTGCTATCATGCCAGCCACGCTTTCCAGCATAGAAATAAATAGCATGTAACACTGAACAGACCAAAAAAATATAAAATAAAGTGCACCGCTAGATGGCAGTGTTATCATTCTAATGAAGGTTCTGGTGAGAGATTAAATGTAACCACTTAAAAACATTTATGATTAACAATAAATTAATAAAACCAATTATTACAATGGATATAAAAAAATGGCATATACTGCTTGGATTAGATCAGCCAGCAGCACTTTAAAAATGTGTTTCGGTCAATTTAATCATCTCAACAGCCCTCTTTATGGTACTAGTAATATACTGCTGGCTAGTCTTCCACAGATAGGACTTTTTTTGTTATATAGCTCCTCTCTCTAATATATTTATCTACACTGGACAGACAGACAGGCTTTCTTGAGTCTTTTTCTAAGCACTCACTCCAGCAGTGCTAAAGCAGCCAGAAACTCCCACTAAAATAAATTTGGCAATTCCTGTGCCAAAGGAAGAAGAATAGTTAGCTGGAGCAGCTGAAAAGAGGAAGCACTGTAATTTAAAGCTTGAAATTCAGAGCAGGATCATGTCATATTTTCACTGAAAAGTCTTTTCTTTGGAGGCACTTGTATTCAAAACAATCTATAATCAGCCTTTTGGAAAGACATTTTTATTTCTGGGTACACAAGTTAAAGGACATGTCTAAAATATGTGCAGACATTTTAGATTATGTCATTTTACTCAGGAGTTATATCATTTGCATGAAGTGACAGAGGTTTTAGAATCTTTAATATATCCATATGAATTATGGAGTAATGCTTAATGCAGTTTAAAGTGAATTAATGAAGATTACACTGTAAGAAAATATCTGGCACTTGGGGATATGGTGCTAGTAAGGTTTAGGGGGTATTTTTACATACATTTTATAAGCCAGCCAAGTAAATCTTGGACTTTAGGTATTGTTTTTTGGACATGAAAGAATTTGAAAATCCTATTACTTTCTTTGTGCAACTGCTCTAGCACAACTGCTGCAAAAGTCTAATGTATTTTGCATTATCATTTCTTACAGTGAAATCCTGAATTGTGAAGCTGAGGGTGTTGCTTAACACACATTTCCAGACTTATATTACTTTTCTTGCAATGTTTTCAATAGCATACATTCTCTTAATTGAGAAAATGTAATGAAGTGCATGGCATCTGTTTATCATTTTTTCTAAATACCAAACCCTTGTGCACCGTGCAGTTAACATATTTTACATTTGTTTTAGCAATCACTCTGAATCTTTTGCTAATCTCCCTTTTTCCCCCCCTCCTACACTTCGAACATTTCACAAATCATACAAGATTTGACTTAGAAACAAAGATTAAGGCTTTTATTGGCACTTATCAAAAACAAATTACCCAGCAGTAATTACAAAATTATATCTCATTTTCAGCAGTGCAGTCCAGTGGACCTTAACATCTTCTGTTTCAAGTTTTCTTCCTCCATACCCAACTACCAGAGATACAACCAAGCCCATTCTCTCTTTAGTAGTGTAAAGAGGGCAGGATATTTGCGACCTTTAGGCTGAGAACATCTGTTATAGTTATGTTATATATTGGGCCTAATGTAATAGTATACTATTATGTCTTCTAATATCTGAAGGCATATTGTGCTGAATATTATGGAAACAAAATACTAAAACAAAGATCAAGTGTCTCATGTTCAGTTCACTTTACATAGTAATTAAGACTCTTCAAGATCTACTCAGGCCAGATTCCATTTGGGACTAATCCTAAACAATACCGGGCACATCTACATGAGACATTTACTGAGGAGTTGTCTACTTAGCTCTGCAGTAAATATCTCAGTGTCTACATATGCAGTACTATTAGGATGGAGTAAGCTAATTAATTCCATTGTAGGTTAGTGCTTGTAAACACAAGTACTATCCTATGGTGGAATTTTTTACTCCACAGCAACACATGTGTAGATGCTGACTGGGCTGACTGGGGCATGAGGGAGCTTCAGTGCAGGGGCTGCCTGCTAGCTAGTCTGACACTGAAGCAACTTTGTGCCCCAGCCAGCCCATCTGCAGTATATTGAATTGGGTTGGAGTGGTCTCAGGCTAGCAGGCTGACCCCTGGGGCCCCTGCTAGCTGGGGCTGTTCTGATCCAGCTTAACATGTGGTCCCGGGAGCACATGTAAACATGGCACCCAAAAGCAACAAACTCTGGCACATACTGCACAAGAGTTTATTGCTGTAAATTAATTATACATTCAGATGCACCCACTGAGAATCTGAAATTTACATCAAACCTAAATCACTTACAGTATCTATGGCTAGGTATAAATATTACATTTAATGCATTTTAAACATGTAGAAAGTGCTGTAACAGAACAGACATTCACAACACTTAAAGTGCTTTAAAAATGGCAGATGTAATGTTTTAAATCTCTGTACCACATCCAATCACACATCAATTTAAAGGTGCATTCTGTCACCATCGCACAGGCCCCTCTCTCAGTGTCTTCCTAGGCTCACACAGTGCTCAGCTGCATTGGGTGACCACCAGCCTAGTCCCACCCCCAGGGTGTCAGCGAGAGGAGACAGAAAAGAGTCTGTCTCCTCCCTGCACAGCTGGGAAGTTTAGGTTGGATATTAGGAAAAAAAAACTTTCCTAATGGGAAGGTGGGAAAGAACTGGAACAAGTTACCTAGAGAGGTGGTAGAATCTGCATCCTTGGAGGCTTTTAAGGCCCAGCTTGACAAAGCCCTGGTTGGAACAATATAGTTGGCAATGGTCCTCCTTTGAGCAGAGGTTGGACTAGGTGACCTTCTGAGGTTGCTTCCAACCCTAATTTTCTATGATTCTATAACAGAGCTTCTCCATCATGCAGACCCAGCCTGGCACTTGCCAAGATCCATGCCTACAAGCTTGTGGGGGATGGGGGCAGAATCTGTGTGGCAGAGAATCTCCATTTCCTCAACTGCATTGGGAACTATGATGTGTGTGGGGGGGGAGGATGGAGCCTCTCTGCCTCACAGAATCCTTCCCCACAAAACCTGTGGATTTGGGTCCCAGTGGGGCCTGGGGCTGGGGCCAGGTCCATGTGGCAGAGAGGCTCTGTTTCGCCTGTGGTTTCAGTTCTGAGTGCAGTGCAAAGCCAGCTAGGCAGCCCTGTGCTTCAGCTTCTGGCTCCCGTTGTCATGAGGCTGGGGAGTACAACGTGCAACTACCTTGTAAACCAACTAGAAACTACAAAGGAAAGGTAGTAACTTTTCTTTGTAAAGTCCACCTCAGTGAGAATTTGGGGCAGCTGGTGGCAAAACAAAACATGGCTGCCTGATACCCAAGTTTTGGAAAGCAAAATATAGGACACAGTGGGCACATCTACATGTGTACTCAACTGTGCAGGGATTACTGCACAATCATTTAGTACTTGCTTTAGTGCTGCAGAATCCCAGTGCCACACAGGTTGTTTCCAGCCCTAATACATAGTAGGAAAGAGGTAGTACTGGTATCATGGTTCATGCCCACCTAGACTACATTGCTGCAGCAATGAGCTACAATCTCTGTAGCTTGTTGCTACAGCAGCATAGTGTCTCACGTAGATGCTGCCAGTCCCATATAGTCTACAGACCTCCACTGGGGAAAAAAATGTGTGTTCTATCTGTGAAAATAAGGTAGTTCTTCTGAGCGGAAGATCTATTTTGCATGTAGCCCTGTTTGAATGTAGGGAGGTAAATGCAAGAGTGTTGCTTGGTTCCAAGGATGACAGCCAGCCAATTTTTCAAATTCAGAACAAAAGTCCCATATCAGGGATGCTTTGGGGAGACCAGGACAGAACATCAGCATCTAGGATTGTACCAAAAACCTTGGGGTGGTTGGCTGTTTTACTGCATGATTCCATTATGATTTCACTATGATGTAGCATATAGGATGGGTTTCATCAAATGACAGAGAAACATAACCCAACTGGCATAAATGGAAATTCTGCTATAATAAGGAATGCTATAATAAGACTTGCATAATAAGGAATGCAATTCTGATGCTTTGATGATATCTACTATAATCATGGGAAATTCTGTGAGCTGGAAAATATTCAGAAACTGAAAACATTAAGCTGCATGGCTAATATTTTGCTTTGGACACATATCTTGCCACAGTATTGAGGAGATAAGAGAAGACCTTTTTATTAAGCATAAAATAGAAATAGATGTAGTGTTTAAAGACTAGATTGTTGGCTTTGTCCATCTCAGAAACTAGTAATAACTGGTAAGGGAACTGTAATTGTACCTATCTACTGTAAAATTGTACTCTTATTATACATTCTCTCTCTCAGATGATAATAGCAATAATGTAAAATAATGTCATCAAATGATATCCTGTAAATAGTTTTATTTTATATTTAATTTGATGGACTTTTTCCCCCCTCCAGATGAGCAATTAAATCATGTATTCCAATGCCGGCAATAATCGAATTCAGATTTGGAAATTGTACTAGATTATGAAGCCTTCTTTAAATGTTAAAAGCAGATTAAAGAAGAAAAGATTTAATAAAAGGTTGTGAAAGGAAAACACAGCTGGAGAATAAGCTCTTTAAAAAATAATCTAAAAACTCATGTAGCACAAGCAGAGCTTAATTAAAATTATGGCACTTTAAAATATGTTTGGTCCTGCTCCAGCACTGCTTCCAGCCAAGGAGCTTAACTATTGGTGCTATTTTCAGAAGCGTCTTCTTTTTCTGAAAGTAAATTTTTTGGCTCTGGAGAAATGTTACAAAGGTTTTCAGCAGTCAAAGGACCTATAGCCCAGCAGAGAGAATTTGGTATAGGAGCTATGATTTCTGAATTTTAATGGAGAACCAAGTAGTTAAATCTATCTTTTTTCTGATGTAAAGAAAAAAAAAAGAAAATAATTGTTCGTTCTGGAATATCAACAGAACTATGATTAACTCCCTGAAGCATCTGTTGCATGGATGTTCTGATTAGATCTCAGAGGAACAAAATCTTGGTTGAGTCATGTGGTGCAATAATTACAATGGGATATGCGTGAAAGGTAAGAAAGACATATTATCATGCATCAAATTTCCAAAAGCACATAAATAAATAAGGAGTTTAAGTCCCATTGACTTCCCAAATGCCTTTCTGATATATTCCTAGCCAATTTTTTAAATTTAATATTTTATTACACTAACTCCAATTTTCAGCAGGTTGAACACCTCTTGCTCAAATGCTGAAACAAGACCAGCAGAAAGGTCAAGTCCCTTATTCATAGAATGAATTGACTATTCAGGGGTGGGAGAGAAGAACACTAGGGCTTTGGTTTGGTACACTTATACTCTAACTCCTTAGCATAGGAGAGCATGAAGATGGTGTTCATGGTATTTGATCATAAATATAAATACTCAGCACAGAACACAGGTATCACATCTACTAATTTACAAAACTGACCTGCTTCAGCTTCCTAAATATTGGATCAGGCAAAAAAACCCCTTCTAACTGCAAAACTATGAGTTTCAGGCAGTGTTCTCAATTACATGAAGGACAAACTCAATATTTGAAAACTACTGCAGCTGATCTTCCTATATCTTTCTTTCAAATTCTTCAAATTCCCTAACCTGGCATTCAGAAAAAATAGCCTGAGCCAAAACATGAAAAAGGCTTTCTGAGCAGCAGTTGTCTTATTTGCAACAAATAAAAACAATGTAGCAAATCAAGGCCTAGCAGAACAAAGGGATGAGCCCGCATTTTCTAAATACATCATGCATCGCGATGTTTGCTTGGCCTTGGTTCTTTGAGGCTGATTTACTTGAACACAGGCAAGCATCAGCACTTTGAGGAAATGGCTTAGAACAGTGGCCAGCAATCTTTAACAAGCAATGGGTTAGAACAACCCATCTCCAGTCTGACACAGGTTGCACAGCTTCAGTAGTATATTGGGGTGGAAGGCTTTCCCTGCACCCACACCCAGGCCAGGCAGCTGGAGTAGAAACTGTGTTAGTGCAGCTGCCACTTCTCCCAGTCCCCCACTCTCCAGCTGGGGTGTGAGCAGAGGTTCCAGCAGGTGGAGTTGTGCCAAAGCCAGGTGTCTACAAACTGGGTACATCGACATGTGCAAATGCTGCTTGAAGGGTTTACTCCAGAGTAATTTACTCTGGAGTAAACCCACTCTGGGCAGATGTCTACACATGCACCCATTTTGTAGCAGATTTGCTGCTCCTGGCAGCAGTCTATTCTTTCCCTCTCTGGCCCTGAACCAACCCCCTGCACAATCCAGGGGGAGTGCTAGACTCTCCCTAGGTTCTAGTCTACAGGCTGCCAGGGAGTATGGGACCAGCAGACAGCTGTCTCTGTGCAGGGCCTGGGAGATTACTTCCTACCCCCAGGAGCTGCCTGTTGCTGGGCAGGTTCCAGTGGTGAAGCCAGAGCAGGAACAATGTTCCCCTGCCCCAGCAGCAGAGAGCTCCCAAACTTGGATCCCCAACTGGGGGCAGGGGGCTTGGAAAGAGCTTGAGAGGGACAGGTCCCAGGCACATGCCCTGATACACCAGTGGGGCAGCCAGAAGCAATTGCCAAATTGGGGCATGGGGCTAGGAAAAATCTGTGGAGCTGAGACCTGCCCCAGACCAGGACAGTTCCTGACCAGCCCTGGACTGTGCAGGGAAGTCTACGCATGCAGCCTGGAGCTGGCCGGGGACTGCCTGAAATGGGACAGTACCCAGAGACCTCCATGCTGCATGTAAAGATTTTGCTGCACATCCAGGGGCTGGCTGGGAACTGATCCAGTCTGGATCAGGACCCATCCAGCTCCAGGCTGAGTGGGGAACTCTCCTTGTGCAGGAAACTCCCTGCCCCCACTCAGTGAAGACAGAGTGGGGTTTGGGAGATTGCTACCTGCCCTAGCTCCACAATTGCGATTGCAGAGCGATGGTTGGAAGCTCCCTGCTGTTGGGGCAGTGGGACATTGTTCCCACCCAGGGTTCAGTGGTGGAGCCTGCCCTGACAGCAGGCAGCTCCCAGAGGCAAGGAGTAATCTCCTGCCCTCTGCTTCCTAACTGACTAGGAGCAAATTTGCTCCTGGCCAGCCATCTACACATGCCTTACTGTGTAGTAGTTACTCAGCAGTTAAGTTGCTACTTGCAAATTAACTGCTAAGTACAGCAAATTACTGCCCAGGAAGGGTCTGCGCATGTAGATGGTGATACTTACTACACAGTAATTTGCTGTACTGCACAGTAAAGCATCTCGTGTAGATACACCCACTATGTACTTGCTGCCATTCCTTCTCTCGTGCATCCTCCCAAACCCTTGCCTCCTGCTGCAGTGTAAACTGCCCAGCCCCAGCACAGCTCCGTATCAGCTGAAAGCTGTGCCCATGCCGCAGCCTGGGAGAGGGATGTGTTGGTAGGGAGAAACAGCAGTGGTGTGGGCACAACTAAAAACTCCTTGGCCACCCACACCTTCTTGCTGCCTAGTTCCAGTGCAGATGCAGATACAGATACAGGCAAAGCCCTCCATCTCTGCAGGCTGAATTCAGTGGTTGCAAAGAATGGTTTCAGCCACATGTTTCTGGCCCTTGGCTTAGCATTGTGGCAGGCTTGCCAATAGCAACTTGGCATGCCAGCTTTGAGAAAGTTTAAAATGATTGGTGGGGTATTTCCTCCCCCCCACAAGTGAAGGCAGGGGAGAGGTTTGCCAAGCCTCTACTCCAGGGTGAGGTGAAGAGCCAGACTGGAAAGGGAACTAACACCTCCCATCTCTGATTGGTCCATTTCCAATCTGGGGGCAGAGCCCGGCACATGGGCAGCTGTGTTAAGGGATGAAGAAGAGGGAGAAGAAGAGCTAGCAGAGTTGGCCAGTGGGGTGGAGCTGTTGCCCCAGAAGAGCCCAAAGCCTCTGTGTTGGGTAGGGAGCATGGTGAGTGGCACATGGCCAATGCATAGAGGGTCCAAGAGGGACTGAAAACCTGAGAGCTGCAGGAGGCGGCTCAGGTTACCAACCCCTAGCACAAGGCCAGGCAGTCAATGCATGGCTGGTACACGGAGGGTCTGGGAGTGGAGAGCTGCTTGAGGCAGCTTGGGACTCTAATCCCTGGCATGAGGGCAGGAACATGGAGTACAGGTGGTGCACAGAGGATCCAGGAGCAGACCGAGAGCCTGGCACCTCACAAGGTGGCCCATGTCTTCAACCCTTGGAACAAGGCCCAGCACGCTACATAGAAAGACCATCAGTGCATGGGATGGTGCACAAGACCTAGAGAGAGCCAGGCCTGGGACAGCCATGAGCAGCTGGGGACTTTCCTGCTGAGAGAGGAAAGGCTTCACCCAGGGATGACAAGGGCAGCCTCACTGGATCCTGGGAGAGTTGTGAGTTCCCAGGGAAGGGGATTCCCACAGGGGAGGAGGGATTTCTGCCCTCCTATCAGTTGGGACTAGCAGCCAGAGGGGAAGCCCCCAACAGGGAAGGGCTCCCAGAAAACGTTGTGGAGGTTCCCTTTGTTGGCTATTCAAGCTAGTTAGCAAGGAGCCTCAAGGACACTGGGGATTTTTCCCTCTCCATAGCTTTGGGGCATTGCCACTGCCTCAGGACAACAACAGTTGTTTTTTGTTTCTTTTAGAGATCTAGCTTTTGCATCTGATGTTTTTGCACCTCATATTTTGTGAATCCTGCACCTTACGCTTTGTGACTGTTACACCACATTAGAGTTTAAGATTGCATGATTTTTTAATGAGACCTTTGCCTTTCATCTTCTGTAAGAGAAAACAGCAATACAATCATAAAAAGCAGATGACCCTTGGAAAAGCAAATGATCTTTTTTCCCCTAAAATTAAAAGATTGCCTCTTTCTGACAGTACTTCTTGCTGACAGTAATGTGTAACCGCAAAACCAGTCTCAACCGGCCCAAGCTTGCTCTGTACCATGTTTTGTAATTTTGTAATGGCAAGGGAAAAAACCCGAATGTGCGCGCAACAATGTAGCAATGCAATGCTTAATGTATAAATACCAAGCTGTAAACTCAGTTCGTGGGGAACTCTCTGTCTTTGTAACACTGGGTGACCCCCCTCTGCAGAGAAATATATCATCTTGCTGACACCCCCTCGTTCTCTGCCTAATTGATTGCGGCTAGGAACGAGCCCAGCAAAAGGGACGAGATCAGTGCTCCTCAGCGTATGAGCACACTCTTCGGTGTATGGGTGCTACACAGTAGCTGATCAAATTTCCCCAACACTTCCCTGATTCTTCACCTGTATATAATTGTATTGACTTGTAGATAAGCTGTCTATGACGCCTATATTTTAAGTGTAAATATGTTAATATGACAACTTTTATATTATATTAAAATTGTACATAGTTACATTTATTGAGTGTCTGGGTATGGCTCTATAGGGGAAGGAAGGAAACTGCTTCAAGCTGGCAGTTTTACACCACAGTGCAGCTGCCCTGCTAACATCCCCTTCAATTAGAGAGGGGAGTACATAATTGGGTACTACCTGGGCTACAGGATATTTATGTTTCTGTTCTTAGTGCACATTATTTTTTCAAAAAGTATTATTATTTAGGCATGCTAGCCTAAGTTTCTGAAGCACTACATGAAGCTTAGCCCTGGATTTTCCATTTCAGTTCAAGAAGAGCAGCAATTCTAGATGTCAGATGAGTGAAAATATGGGAGGGTGATTATTTTTGAAGGAAGGAGCTGTTTTCCTCTTTGTGTGTGTGTGTGTGTGTGTGTGTGTGCGCGTGCCTGTTTGGGAGGGAATCAAATTTCACAAGGATATAAGAAAGTCTCAATGGATCCAAACAATGGATACTATTGAATACTTTGTGTGTGTGTGTGCACACACACACACAAACACACACACACAATCTACTGAATACACATATATATTGCATTTGGACATGGCCAGTACACAGATCTTCAGAAAAAATATGCAAAAAGGTCCCTTCTTAAAAACAATTGACAATGACAGTGTAGGGCTCCATTGTGCATTAATGTGTGCGTGCGCGCGCGCGCACACACACACACACACATGCAAACACACAAAGGAAAAAACAAGAAAATGAATTATAAACCTCCCTTTACCAACACAAAGGTAAAAACACAACCAGCAAGGATGTTCTTCTTGGGTAGCTGAGAAATGATTTGTCTGTCATAGAAGGCTTGACCTTCCACTTTATAATCCATGTAGATAAAATAGATATAATAGATATACATTATAATAGATATTATTATTATAATGGATATAATATCTGTGTAGATGTTATACTGGCCATGTCTACACAAGATGCTGAGTGTGCAGTTGTTACTGTGTGGTCATTTAGTATTTGTATATGCAATCATATGGTTGAATTTAGTACTTGTATAAACAAGTACTAAGTGACTGCACAGTAACCAGAGTTACTGTGCACTAGTGTTGCCAAATGGCTTTTAGGTGATGCTGACTGCGCAGTAGCTCATTACTACTGCGCAATAGTGTTACATAATGTTTCCTACCATGCAATGCTACTACAAAGTAATAATGAGTTACTGCACAGTCAGCATCTCATGTAGACACGGCCACTGATTCCATCATTTTCCAAGGAAACACATGTCCCGAATGAAATGAGCTTCTAGATGCTGGGCTCAGTGATTGATTAAAATCTTCACATTGGATAAAAACATTAGAGCCTTTGTATGGACTTTGTGCTACTTTTCCTTTTGTCCCTTTCTATGTTACCCAAAGCAAACAGGTTCAAATTCTGTCTCTAGACATCCCCACAGAAAGAAAGATAAAATAAGCTACCTTCTCCCCAGCATTTCTGTGTCAGATGGAAGCAAAGATCCAGCTGCTTGCATCATATGATTCAAAGGTTTTGTTAGCATTCTTCATAGTTTTAACTACTGCATATACATGGAAGAATATAATTTATCAGAACAGTTGTAATTCTGGCTCTTCTTCATTGCTGGTTTGTGGTCTGAGGCTAGTACTATATAGAGTACAGCCACTTCCTCCCTCCCCCCCCCGCAATCTGTAGAAATATTCAGAACCCCTTACAGACAGAATATCTCTGAAAACATTCACCAGGCTTTAAAGGACAAACTGGAACCTTACTACTTACATCTCCATCTGTAAAATAGTGAAAGTAAAGCCCTAATGGCTTATACAGTATATTTCGTGATTTTTGCTGCTAGAATGAAAATACAGCTTGTTTT
>NW_017729029.1:28917786-28924543 GCF_001723915.1 Gavialis gangeticus | reverse complement strand
CTGTAGAAATATTCAGAACCCCTTACAGACAGAATATCTCTGAAAACATTCACCAGGCTTTAAAGGACAAACTGGAACCTTACTACTTACATCTCCATCTGTAAAATAGTGAAAGTAAAGCCCTAATGGCTTATACAGTATATTTCGTGATTTTTGCTGCTAGAATGAAAATACAGCTTGTTTTGCTCCAGTACAATTGCAGCAGTTAAGTGAATAAATGAGTTTACCTTCTGCTAAGGAGACCCTTCTTAAACATGAGTGTTTTTGTGAATCATGTTACTCAAATCAAACATCTTCCTAAAATTGCTGATTTTATAGTGCACATGAAAAGGCAGAGCTGGTGTAACCTTTCCAACACAGGAATTATTACTTCAAAGCTATTTTCTTCCATACTTTGAAGGAACACTTTGTTTCTACCTGCTAATGTTACCTGTCCTTGTAGATTTCACAGAGACACCCATTGCACTCTTGCACGTTTCTCAAGAGCTAAGGGATTGCTTTTCTGCTATTGCATTTCTTCTTTGAAATAGTGTGAATTCTTCATTAACAGTTCCCAGGTCATGATTGAAACATCTATGTTTTAAAACTATGAGCAATCTGTGTCCCACTGCTACATACACAGTCCTGCCAAGAACACTTTATACACCCCTAGGGATTGACTCTTTTTCTTTCTATACTGTAAAGCAATGCAGAAAAATCTGGTGTGATGGCACAAGAGGGAACTACATTTTTTATCTCTGAGATTTGTAAGAGATGAGCATTATTTGCTTGTACTATATTGCAGATGTTGATGTTGTACCCTGTGGGAACTGTCATCTGGGGAAGATTGTTACTATATTGTTCAGGCTATCTGAATTCTAATCAAAATCAGCATTATTATATATAATCGTGTTAAGATAAGTGTTCAATGGAAGGACATTAGCACAAGAAATCTACAATCTGAAATTCCACATCAACAATATATTTTTACTTTGTTGCAAGGATTAAGATAAGGGCCAGAGCAAAGGAAAATAATGATGACTCATCATTTATTTTTTCTGTTTGCTACCCTATACTACTACCACCTAACCAGGAAGAAAAGAGCAATCCTCTGAGAGCTACTCCATGACTGATAATAGAGAGTTCATGGCACAGAAAAATATACTATTGATTGACTATAATGGTAATGCAGTACTATACCACAGTCCCAATTCTGCATAGTTTGCCAGGGGGTTCCATTATAAGCCATGACATCAGGGAATTAAAACCCACTTATTAATATTCATTCTAGCCTGAAACTTGACATACCAGTTCTGTACAGGAAAATACATCTTCAAACTATTGTTGAAATTAATTTACTATATTAAAACTGGAATCCATAACAAAAATTGTTGCATGCATACCCTTGCTTACATACATTTTTAAATGCCCTTGTCTTTGTAGTTTTCCCACTCTTTATCCCCCTGTAGCCCTCACCCCCAATATTCCTTTCAAAGAAATTTAAAGAAATGAAACCGTGAAACCTGATCTATAGAAAAAATTATGTGGTGGAAAGGTGACAGTTCTCATTATTGAAATACAACAGGAGCAAACCAATCACCCGTTAAGTTTTGTTAACTTTCACAATGGCTGAAATGCAAAATGTCCTTTAGGTGACTGTTAGGATTATTTTCTGATTCATTATTTTCTATGTTCTAAAATACATATACATTTACCAAATATATGACGATTGGCTCAGTAGGAAAATGAGCACTACTAGTGTCAGTGAGTGACCTTCTAGATGTAGTCCCAGTCATATTACACACACACACACACACACGTGAGCTGTAGAAGCCTGTGTTAGTCCTTCTCTCCTTCTAGAGGAATCCTTTCTTTTCTAAGCTCGGAAAACTTATTGCTACTGAAACCTAACAAAACAAATATGGCTAGGGTTCAAGTGATACAGCAAAGATGCAACGCTTTTAGTGTCTTACACTTGCATTGTAAGTAGAGGCTGTCTTTCTATTCTGTGTTTATACAGCACCTAGCACAACAGAACCCAGTCCATGACTGGGACTCCTATGCATTATCATAATCCAATAATAGCTATTTAACAGTATGTCTTTCTGTCCATTTATGAACCCCACAGAGTTAATCCAGGTAGGGTTCTTCAGCTCGGATGCTGCATCTTAAAACTTGTTGGGGAATGATTTACAATAAACTAATGTTGCTAGTAACATTTAGTTGGATTACTAAGGGCCAAAACATTGAGAACTCCTAATGGAAAGATAAGATTAGACAGTGGTATTCAACCATACGATTGTTTTATACAGTTCAGCAACCACTGATAACAATATGCTGATTTTCAGATGTTGTTCTGCCAAATGAACTGTACCTTAAAAATAATGGACATGGCAAGAGAACAAATGGTAGCTTGTCCTATTCACACTGGCTTGGCTGATGAACTAGAAGAAATAACTTGTGACAGTGGGATCCAAAGCAGGTAACAGTGAAACCCCTAGGAGTTACCAACTTTCTCCTTTCATTTGAAATCCTCTTAGCCCGTGTGAGTGACAGTTTCATACTGCAGTTTGTTTACATACTTTTTAAGTAAGGAAAGCTTTTATATAGATAAATATTAGGACAATTAGCATTTGATTGTATAAGTAGAGTGTTGAAGCAACATGTATATAGCTAACATCAGAAATACAGCATTTTGCATTATGTTTCTGACTTCTGAGATAGTGAAATGAGGACAAAGCACATTCACCTAGGCAGAAAGCATGACTTAATGTTCTGTGAAAAAAAAAACAACCCAAAAACTACAGTACAGTTAATTAAACAAAGAGCCTGCTTTCCCCTAGATACAGCATGCACACTCAACACATCACAGTTACTATGCCAGCTTCCTACTAGCACAAAGGCAGCTGAATCATTTTGGACAAGAATACCTTCACTGTGATAGAACTTTTTGATGGTCTAGATATTCCAGGGCACACCTTTCTTCCTCCACCCAAACCAGCCAGGTGTCTGAGATTAGAGATTTATGATCATGGGCAATTCCTAGATGGAATATTAAACTCTTTAAGAGCACTGCTTTAGCCTTCAGCCGACACACCTTAGTCTTCAGCAGAGGCCCAGGATCAGCAGAGAGCTTTGAGGATTAGGAAATCGTATCTTTTTTTTAACACTGTGCTGAGCAGAAACCTTTCTGTTTTATTTTGTTTCAATACAGAACCTGTCCCAAGGTGGTCCATTATTTTCCCACCTTGAGGATGGAGTAGTGAATTGTATTTAGGACTGCAAAGACACTACAGGTAGGAACTGACTGCTGCCATTTATTTAATAGTGTCATGTGCAAACAGCATATTTGCAACAGTAGTCTGGCTTTTTAAGGGGCCTTTAGAAATTCTAATAGGTATTTGCCAGCATCTCTACATGCCTGAATACCTTTGAAAATCCAGTCCTAATTTTCTAAGGCATGTAAGTCCCTCCCACATCATTTCTGAAAACAAATTTCTGGTATTTACTTTCTTCACCTAACTTTAGTGTCAAATATTAGTGGCTTTATTGCTATGCAGGCTTGTGTGGAAGGGCACTCATTGCTCAATAACTTTCCAACAGCTCTCCCAATTAAACTTTTTACTGGACCAACTGTATCACAAAAAATCTTGCCCCTCATATTTTTATTGAGTAGACTCCTTTCATTCCAACTGAATATGCCTGTTTCTATCCTTCTTCATCTCCTTATTTGCCTTTGGGATGCAATGTCAAGTGTCATTTTAACTTGGGGAAGAGGTCTTTGAATATCAAGATAAAAGAGAATGTTTGTTCCAGCTAAATCCTCATTTTTACAAATGAAGTCAATGGAAGACTTTTACTAATGATATGTTTCTCATTAGCAAATGGAGCTCTTTACTGTGTAAATCAAATACCCTTTTATAAAACTAGTCTCCATCCATTTTTATAATTACCATCACTATCTCCATTTTCTTCTTCCTCCTCCTCTGAAGTATATCTTGAGGTATGTGACTCTGTAAAGGATTTTCCGATAGGGATCATTATGGGGAAACTGAGGTAGAGGAAACTAAGGGCAATTATGTTTCTGCTAACTGTAGCACTAAAATTCACAATAAGAAAACTGATCATAGGAGGTTAGTGGTTGGTTTTTAAAGCACTGTCTTAGACTCATAAATGATATAATGAACTTGTTTTTTGATTTTGAATATACAGATTGACTCCATTCTATGATGTTAAAAAATAATCACTAAACTGAACGGCAGAAGATTTGGTAATAATCAGTTTTTGTCTGCTTTTCTCTTACTTTTTACGAATCAACCATTGAAAGTATTGACATATAGGAACTGCATTAGCTTTAAGAAAATTTATACTGGTGTTACAGAGGGAAAGCAATAGAGGGGTGCAAGGTGAATCTGGATTCATAATTTGGCCTGGTGCATCTCTGTTGCTAGCCATAGGCTGCATCCAGATGAGTGTGTGGCACCACAAACCCATCTGTGGCTCCATACACCACAAATGCAGGCACTCCCCATGCTGTACCTTCAGTGGATCCTGCAGTAAAAATGCCACACCAACAAAAAGCAGGATGGCACATGTGGCATCACCATGTGCCGCCCAAAACTAAAGCCTGGCCATGCTCCAGCTGCTGTCCAGGCTCTGCAGGAGTGCTATGGCTGCTGGTAAGGCTGCTAGGGCCAGCACAATTGCTGGCCCCAGCCTTCCCTACCCAACCCAGGGTAACTTGCCATGCACCAGAGTGCATGTAGCACAGGCATTCCCTAGGGACATGTAGCAGTGGCACAGTGACCATTGCTACATGTCTCTGGGGAAACAAACATCAATACTCATCTGGACATAGCCATAATGTGCAAATTAAAAAACAGCCGCTTAACTCAACAAA
This sequence comes from Gavialis gangeticus, assembly GCF_001723915.1. Taxonomy (NCBI): domain Eukaryota; kingdom Metazoa; phylum Chordata; order Crocodylia; family Gavialidae; genus Gavialis; species Gavialis gangeticus. The sequence continues at coordinate 28,919,664 of NW_017729029.1, read as the reverse complement.
TCTAAGGTTATTTTGTATTCTTGGAAGTGATGGAACAAATTTTCATTTCTAAACTGGTAATAGATGGAGTAACTGGTACTAGACGGAATAATCAGGAAGACGTACCAAACATGGAATCTCATAATGACAGTTTTACAAAGTAATTTTTAAGACTAACCTTTTAAGTCTTGCATTTTCTATGCTGTAAGCTCATTTGGTTCCTTTTAAGCTGGTGTTAATACTTCTTTAGCTATAGTAGAGAACTTCATGTACATTGGTTTCTTAAACAAACACATGCAGCATCTTAGTAACTGCTATTAAGTATTTAAGAAGGCCTCTTTCTAGCAATTATTCAGAACACGTTTATACTGCAGCTCAGATCTTACAAATGATAAACAAGTATAAACACTGAAAATCTATAGCACTCTGCCTTTCCTGACTGGGAGATGAGTCAGTAAATAGCTAAGCATGCAATGTAATTATTGAGAAGCTGATAAAGCAAACATAGGTTTGCAGTCTTGTTTTATTTTTTCCCCATCCCATGGAAAACTACAGGTTATACTGAATTTAAAGAAGGGGGCAATGGTTATACCTGGCAGAATGGTATGGACTCAGAGTTACAAAATATTTAGGGAATCACACTTTCCTTATCATTTATAGCAAGTATTTTAAGGTGCTCACTAGGGTCCTTGTTACATTGTACAACCCAACGGAAATCAATGGGAGTAGCACTTAAGTCCTCCAAGGAAGAATGGGCCAAAGCATTATAGAAAATGGACTTGGTAACTATAGTCTAATATTCTAATTTAATTAGAGTTACATTCTTATTGAACTTCATCCAAGCAACTTCATTTAAAAAATGGTTCAATCTAACAGAGAGGAAAAATATTTCACTCTGACGTTCAGATCCTTGTATTATGTTTTAATCTGTTTAAGCAAACACATACACTTTATTTCTATAGTAGTTTCACATGTAAGCTATCAATATCCCTTTTGAAATGCACATCTATAAATTTGTATTAACTGTGTACTTGTATAGAAGTGTTTAGTAGATGTATTTTCTAATCCTCCATACCTGTCACAATTTATTTGTGTTACATTTAATAATAATTTACAGAGGGTTAAAAATCATTAACTGAACTTTTAATAAATGGTCAATCAATTACCATATGGCTTCAAACAAACTAGTTGCTTTTAAGTACATTTCGTAACTATCTATAACAGGTCCTGATGTGCTTTGTAGGCACAAATGAAGCACACTCGCAACTAACTACTAATCATTACACTTTCTACACTATTTATAAACGCTTCCTTACTGCACTTTGACCAAATTCTTTATGGAAAGAATTTGTTTTGTTTTATATTTTAATCCATGGCACATTAAATTTGCAGTTACCTTGAAAACAACCATAACAATAGACGGTGAATTTCTTTTTCCTTTTCTCTGAATCAGCAACATATATTGAAGTATCTTTCTAACCAGTCATCCCTGCAAAGTCAGTGATTCACACTACACTAAGGCAATTTGATTTAATAAATGATCTGCTGCATTTGTCTGTGGTAGATCTTGTATGTGACTGGCTAGATGAATTGGACAAATGGCAGAACTTTCAGATGCCTATACACAAGCACAGAGGCTGCTCCAATATGCTGGAATTCCAGTGATTAATCGAGTCTGCTGCAGCATGGCAGTTACCATGCTCCAGCAGCCTCTTGCATCTCATGTATCAGCATTCCCACACTTAAAAATGGTGGTGGGGGGTGCTTGAACTAAAACTCATTGAACAAGCTTTCATTCAAGCACCCTGCTGCCATTTTTAAATGCAGGGCTGATATGTGAGATGTGACAGCACTTTAATTGGACTGGCTCTCAGAACCATTCAAATGAAAGACCCGCCC
>NW_017729029.1:28908380-28917572 GCF_001723915.1 Gavialis gangeticus | reverse complement strand
CCCCCTTACACACACCCTCAGAGCATGGGTAAATGTACCTTTCTTGAATGAAAAGAGTTTCTTTTCTGAGTCTTGACTCCAGTAAATGGAGTTACCTTAGAACATTTTAGTTTGGTGTTTTTCTAGCAGTTTTTTTAATCTTGGAAGCATAAAAATAGAATGTTGAGGTAGCTGATACTAATTTTAGGAATGTTTAGTTAAAATTCTTGAAAACTACACAACAACATACAATGAGCATGATATGACACATAATGGTTTTAGTAAGTCAAGGTAGGATTGAGTTCAATGCTGACTAGAAAAAGTTGCCTTCCACCTTCACATTCTCAACCAATTGACACCTGTTTCTGAGCAGCAAATTAAGAAAAGCCTCTAGTCTCTCTGTCTACCATCTGTATCACAATGTTAGCCCAAACATTACTAAGGCTTCTGTTTTTGCTTCCCCCTATTAAGTTTTTATCCTAGGTCCTAAGGCTCTTTAATTACTTCTGGGCTTTTGTCTCTATCCACCAGTGAACCTGGTTAAAGCCCTTCTCACTAGGTTACTAAGCCTGTATGCAAAGATACTTTTCCCATCTCTTCCCAGCAGTCCCTCATCTCAGGGCACCACCCCATGGTTAAATAAGCCAAATCATCATTTTGGATGCCCTCAGATTCACATCTGGCAGTAACATAAGTGCCTACATGGACGATCAGCATGGGATAGTAGTCAGAATGTTGAACAAGTCTTGGCAACCTGTGACATCTCATATGAGGGCTTCTGCCAGGAAGCAGATCTTTGGAGACAACAGGTCAAGCCAGCAGATGAACGATTCCATGCCTTGTAGGAAGAAGCCATCAATCACTCCATGAATCACTTCCTCTTGAGAGGAGAGGTCTCAACTTCCACCCCACCCCCCACTCAAGAAAGTATGGACTGACTTCTCCTTTTACTGGAAGGGCCTCCTTCTCATCTATTGCCATGTCTTCATACCTGTTCTCCACCTGGACAGCCACAGGTTCAGAAGAGGAGAGCTATCTGTTGCCAAAAATGACAAGCTGCAAGCTTCTAGCTTCCAATTTCTATAGAATCAATGTCTTCTGTATTTTCCAGTGCTCCCTCTGCTTGTTTTTTCATGATACGGGAGGTCTCTTTGTGAATCAAGTTGATGAAGACCTTGTGTTTGTGGAGCCTATCCACCTTCTCCTGCACCTCCCTTACTGCAATCTTGACAGAATCCACCAGGAGGAATTTCTCACACTGTAAATACCACCCCAACTGTCTGTCCCTGGCAGGGACATGCAGGTCACAAACCCTGCAAACCCAGATCAGAATCTGGGTGGAAGTCTTACTGGTCAGTGACTCTGCTTGGACAGAGCCTGCACAGATATAAGCAAAGGAAGGGCTAGCAGTGGCAGGTGCTTTGGCATTGTGACACCTTCCAGCCACCCTGGTGATTCTCCTAGCTCCTTCTTCTTCTGCTGGTACTCCCCAAAATTTCCTTCTTCTTCCTTTACCTGTTTTCATTCAGTCAGCAGGATTCACAAATCCTGTCCCAAGGCAGCCACAGTTTCCCAGGCAGGGAATCCTGAGAGCCTATTTACTGATTCTGTGTCACCAACTTCTACATAGGTGATAGGCACAAACATCTGTAGTACAAAAGTATAACTCTGTTTTACATTAAGGATAGTGAGTTACTGCATTCTGCCATTGAAATAGTCAGTCTTGGAGTCACAGACTATTTGAAGGTTACAATTCAATTCTTGGCTCTCTATACTAGCTACAAATATCAAGGACAATAAAAAGTCCTTTTTTAGATAAGTGAGGAGCCGGAGGAAAAGCAAGGGTAACATTGGACCCCTGCTAAACCAGATGGGATAACTGACAACGGAAGCCCAGGAAAAGGCAAATTTGCTAAATGGGTACTTTGTATCAGTTTTTCACCAGTCCCATGGGATGCCCCTGCCCACTATGGGACAGGAAGGTCCAGGTGAGGGAGATTCTATACCCTCCATCAAAGCTGACTTTGTGAAGGGGAACCTTGAGAGGCTGGATACTTTCAAGTCAGCCGGCCCTGACGGTTTACACCCCAGGATACTCAAGGAGCTGGCAAGCATCATAGCTCAGCCACTGGCACGGATCTTTGAGAACTCCTGGTGCTCTGGTGAAGTGCCTGAGGACTGGAAGAAGGCCAATGTGGTACCTATCTTCAAGAAAGGGAGGAAAGTGGATCCAGCAAACTATAGGCCCATCAGCCTGACCTCTATCCTGGGGAAAGTCTTGGAAAAGATTATCAAAGAGGCCTTCCTTAACAGACTGGCTGACAGATACACCCTGAGGGATAGCCAGCATGGGTTTGTTGCAGGTTGTTCTTGCTTGACCAATCTCATTTCCTTTTATGAGCAGGTTACCTATCACCTGGACAAGGGGGAAGAAATTGATGTCGTATATCTTGACTTTAAAAAAGCCTTTGATCTAGTATCCCATGATCACCTCTTGGCCAAACTGACTAACTGAGGCCTTGGCCTCATCACAATCCACTGTCTGGAGAATTGGCTCCGCAGTAGGACTCAGAGGGTTGTGGTTGATGGAAGTCAATCATCGTGGTGCACTGTGACCAGTGGGGTCCCTCAAGGCTCTTTCCTAGGGCCTATACTATTTAACATTTTCATTAATGATGTAGACATTGGTGTCAGAAGTGGACTGGCCACGTTCACCAGCAACACCAAACTCTGGGGCAAAGCATCCACACCTAAGAACAGGAGGGTGTTCCAGGCAGATCTTGACAGGCTCATGAAATGGATGCATGAGAACCTGATGGTGTTTAACATGGAAAAATGCAAGGTTCTCCACCTTGGGAGGAAAAACCTGCAGCATGTTTATAGGCTTGGCAGTACTATGCTGGTTAGCAGTATAGACAAAAGGGACTTGGGGGTCCTGATTGACCACAAGATGAACATTATCCTTCAATGTGATTCTGCGGCTAGTAAAGCAAGCAAAACACTGACTTGCTTTACTAGAGTTTCAGCTCTTTACTAGAGTTTCAGCTCTTTTTGTTGATCCAGTCCAACCAGCTGAAAATAAGGGACATACTAGGTCTGCTATGAGTAACTTTAATATCTAAAGTAAAAGTTATAATTACTTAATACTTGGAGCATGAGATGATAACCATTGACATTCCACTGTAAGATATTATTACTAAGTTTGATACATTATGGGGACTCAATGGCTAACTACACTGTCAAAAATTCTGAGACTGAATTGATTCAGTCTTTTCAGGTTAGTCTAAGAAGTACAGATTAAATTGAAACAGAAGTGAACAGACCTTTGATTCAGGAAATGCAGCCACATGCCTGTAGTGGCTCAGGCCAGAAGTTGGGGGATGCTAGAGCATGGCTGTCTGGCTATGTGTTCACTTCTACTTCCTGCTGCCTACAAGGCCTCTGGGCTTTGCAGTCCACAATCACAAAAGCAGGACTCTGCAGGGTTGCTCATCACTTCATCTTCCTGCTTCCAGGTGCCTCTGGGATTTGTAGTCCACAGTTGTAGCCAGCAATAAGTTTGAGTGGGGGAAGGGGTATTTAAGCCCCCCTCTCTGGACCCAGCCCCCAGCCGGGGTTTGCCTGGGGAGGGGGCAGTACCCCTCTTTTAAACTGGGCTGCATCCCCAGCCAGGATTGCCCCCTACCCCCCACCCCTTTGTCAGACAGCCCTTACTGCTCCAGCTAGGGAGCAGAGGGGTAGGGCCAGCCCTGCTCTCTGGAGCAGACAGCACAGCACAGCACAGCCCTGGGCTGGAAAGCATGCTGGGATGCTGGGGGACTGTGATTTAACTTGAAACAGGAAGGGGTCTGGGACAGAAGTTTCATAAACTAGTTTGACTAAATCAGTTAAGTCTGATACTACATTCAACCATTTTGAAACTGGTTTATATGGACTGTACTTCTGTTCTGTTACAGATATAAACCAGTTTCTGATCACTTCAACCAACATATGCATAACTTCTGTCCCTAGCCTATATCTATTACAAGCTTGCTATGTCATTGTTTGATGTTGACCATGAGCTGCTTAAATAGATTAAACATCAATGCATTCCATTATACTAATTTTAATAAGAAACAGTATCTCCCATGTCCAATGTTTACCTTTATTAACAAAATGGAATCATATCCTTTACACTAATAAGCCAGCTTTCATTTAAATTTGTCAGTTCTGAGACAAAACAATTTAAATTTTCAAACTGTCTAATTATGGAAGTATAAAGGGGAATAGGTAAATTTGTTCATCTCAGGGTCAATTGCACTAATGTAATAGAAAATGTACATTTTAGAAAGAAAGCCTTGTGCTAGTTTTTATTCTTTGCAACAGAAGTATAATCTTTAATGACCATTTAGTTATTTGAAAAATTACTCAAGTTTTTGTATGGATATATTTTTAATATCTTTAAAGTGCCTAGAGTCCTACCAAAAAGCCATCTTGTTTATCTGTTGGTTCTGAAGATATTTTTCTATGTTTAAATTGTTCCATTTTTCTGTGATTATTTCTCCTTGGAGTATGCATTACATCATTTTTCTAGGCTATATAGATATAGATATTACAGTAACTTGGGAACTAAGACAATTTATGCTGACCTTAAAAAGCCTCTGGGATACATCTAGAGTTTCTCATAAATACAGCTATAGCAGAAAAGAGAGAGCATTAACAGCTAATGTAACTCCTTCTATAAAAATATAATTCAATTTGAACTACTACATATTGTATAACCTTCTGAAGCAAATGAGTTTTCAATAGGATTATAGTAAGGATTTTGACATTCCTTGAGATGTTACAGATTATTCCTAAAGCCAGGCCATGGTTCAGTCACTCACTCACCTTTGCTTTTTTTTTCCTTTTAACAGGTGGTGTACTGGTTTTTCCTACTTCCATTGAAAATCAATAGAAACATCCCTATTAACCTTCAATAAAAGCAGCTGGTTTGGATTTTTTAAACATTTTGTTAGCAGTTCTTAAAAATTGTCCATAGCCAAACTTTATTACTCTAATTACTTTAACTTAATTTGTATTTATTTGAAATGTAATTTTTTCAAATCATTAAATATAAATGTATCAAGATAATCCATTTAAATTTTAGATCTAAAGGAGTGGTTTTCAAAGTCACTTAGCTTCAGTGTAACTCTGGTCCGTGCAAGTCTGGTGGAATATCAGTTTTCTTTTGAGAGAAACAGCAATAGGCCAAATGCTGACCTCTTTTGAAAACAGAAACATTGTTCTTTTATTGAAATTTCTATTAAAAACATCCTGTCCACTTCAGTATTCTCCCTTCCAATCGTAATAATTTGCAATGAAATAAATGGAGCAACATATGCCAGTAATTTCTTGTAGTGTCTGTTGAGAATGGATTCTTGTGCAAAAGCCCATGGAGAGAAATGGTAGTTGGTAAAGTAATACTACTTGTTTATTTCTGCTTTGAAGTACCACAGTGATTGTATGAGAGGAGGAGAAAAAAAGTCTTAACCAGTGCTGATTTCAAACTATGTTTCTTATATAGCTAAGCCTTTTATATAAATTAAATTCATTCCTGAAATGGACTAACAGACAGATAAATATGCCCCACTGTGATTTTAAAACAGTTCCTACCTTATTAAAATTAAATACAGAATACCCAAAAGCAAAATCTACTAGTTAAGTAAGAATAACAATGTTGAGAAGAGAGAGGAAATATATATGAATGGGGCATTTAAGTCCACAAGTTGTTAGGAACTCCTTTGGTACACTAAACATTTTCATCTCTGTAATAACAGTAGAAACCTTGAAGTGGGAACCAAATTGTGTGTGTGTGTGTGTGTGTGAGAGTGAAAGACAGTGTTAACCTGTGTAAAAGGAAATGCAGTAGAGCAGAGACATGCTTAGACTAAGATTAGTATAGCTATTTATGTATGCATATAACTTAAGTTACAAGTTAAGTAAAAATTGTAATATTAATTAAAAGTATCCAGTATTTTATCTAGTCTGTATATGCAAATATTACAAACTCCTTCCAAGTTCAGTTTGAAGCAGAAGGTAATTAGCAATATGCCACTCTGAGTCTTTATTCCATAGTTCTAGATAAAGCCAGCTCCCATTAAAATAAATATTAAAATCTATAACTTTGGTAGGAAGATTTAGCTTTTTTTTTAGTTGAAAGAAACCCTAATGTTATATTTGATAGTTTTCTAAAATAAGTGTTTTCTGAAGTCTGGAGGATTGCATTACTGTACTATGCTTGTTAGCATTGACCTTTCCAAATTTGTGACCAGATAATTCAACCAATTTGTAAGATGGAGAAGCACTGTTGGATGGAATGACTTTTTGACCTACTAATATTTTTCTGGTAATTAGTAAGGGCTGCTTCAAACCGGGCCATAAGTTTTAAGGACCATTGCAACAGCCATTAGAGACACTCTCATCCCATGTATCATTCCTGGAACGTTGTCTGAGTGGGCTTCCAGTAAATTTTCTTTACTATTAGTTAATGGTCTTATTCATGTCAAAGAAAGTCTTGAGGCCCTTTTTAAAATTTAAAATACTTTTAGTAAATACAAACTTTACCAGCAATCATGTAGACTGTTTATGAGATGTGTTAATTCCTGTCCAGCTTTAAATGAGAATGACTGTAGCCAAAATGAAAAAGCAGTAGCAGAATATTTGAAAATGTCAAAGCTTTTTTAGTCAAATCTTGCCAAACTGAAAGACTTGTAGGAATTCCTCTGTGTCCTGTTTTGAGTCCTAATAGAGTAGAAGATTCTGGTTTGTGCTTTCAAAGGACCCTTAAAATTTTGAGTTCAGAAGTCAGATTGCACTGTGCTCATTGACCTTTTGCTACAGTATGTAATTTCAGGCTCTTGGGCTGAGAATATCTGATTTTTCTGTGAAGTGTGGAGACAAAGATTTTTTTTTGAACAGCAGCAAAAACTAATCATTCCATAAGAGTCATACTAAGGATATAGAAAAACTCTTACAATTCTTTTTTTAACTTTCTTTAAAATTATTAGATCTAAATGCAGAGGGGAATCTCTATGTGTGAATGTGCTTCCAATAGGGAAAAGGGATTTATTGTCTGTTGCCCTTCTAATTTTAGGAAAAAACTTTATAGGTTCAAAGCCTGTGATATGGAGAGGTGACAAACCATAACAATCTATCAGAAGACATGACTAGGGGGAAGCCCGCTGTCCCTGTAATGACCCAAGAAATGTAAGCAAAGAAATATTGTCCTTCTCACTGAACTCATTCTCTGGGATAGCTGCTTGCATGAGAGTATATTACTTCAGCGAGGGAAGCCTATTTGTTATGTATTTCTGGGGTACACAGAGTTGGTGAGAAAACATGGTGTCCCCTGAACGTCCTTTGACCTATTTTCTTCTGTGATGGTGGTCAGAAGTCCTTGAACAGAATTCCTTCCCCAAAGTTCCCTTGAAGGAGGAAATAGTTGAGGAATTTGTTAGTGTGTTGTTCTGATGACTAAGCATTTTTCAAAATAGTGCTTTGTATGCTTACACGTGCATTTACTTGAACCTAGATTTATTGCGCAGTAAGCTACTGCACAGTAAGGGTTTTTGGGTCAGTGGTAGAGTCGAGGCCCAGCAGCATGGACATCCAATCCTGGTGCTGCTCCAAGCAGATCCAGGTCCACACCCACGTGGAGCTGGTGCAAGTGGCAAGCCTGGACCCAAGCAGGTAATGGTGGGCCTGGAGCAGGGGTTGAGCCAGGGGATCTTGCTGTTGGGAGGTGGTAGAAGAACTCCTCCCAGGAGTGGGGGCCTGCTGTGGGGCACCGGGTGGCTGCCAGGGGGCTGCAAGGCTAGGAACAGGGGCTGAGCAGCAGTGGGCATGCACCAGGTACAGTGTAGCAAAACCCCCAATTTTTCTTTTTTTTTCTTTTTTTTCTTTTAAAATGCATCCTCCCCCCCCCGCCAACATCCCCAACCATTTCTGACTTTTTCTCTCCCTCTCTATTCCATATAGATAAGTATAAGAGAGCTAAGACATAGGATAAGCTTCAACATTTTATTTTGGTAGCGAGTTGTATTTGTTTTGTTTTTTCTCCTTCTTTATATTGTATTGATTTTTACTGTTCCATATTACTGTTTTACTGATTCTATATGATTTAGGCCTATATATGTAAGTTAGCATAAGTCATGTCAAGTTTCCATTTTGTTTGTCAAGTCTCCATCTTGTCCCCATGCCCTGTTATGTAACCTATGACTCATACCTACCCCTCCTGTGTAACTTGGTTCCTGAATGAATGGGGATGAATGAGGGTGCTTGAGAGACAATGGCAGTAGGTCTAAAAATAGATCCCTCTGAATGACCAAACCATCAACACCAATACCTGGACCAAAGACCCAGCCATTGGAACCACACTCAGCATTCAAGAAACAAAAGATGAGGCAACCCACCATTGTGCCAAGGCTGCACATGCTCAGTAAGAACACCTGGAAACCTCTGGAACAGGACTAACATTGCCTGGACATGCCCTCCCCATAAGAGAGCAGAGGTAGTCTGCCCCATAAAAAGGGGTAGTGAAAATTGACTCTTTGGGACGTCCTCTCCATCTGGATCAGCACCATGCCACACCACCTATCCACCCAGAGGCCCCATCAGCAACCCCCCTGTGGACAACACCTGCTGGACAAAGACCCCTTTCCAGCCTGGATAGGTAGCTATCACCCCCACCCTCTTTTCAACCAAGGACTTGGACTCTGCTTCTCTTCCCTACCTGGACTCCAACCTTTCCAATGAGTCTCTTTCTTCTGCTGCCATTGTTAGTGCTTGTGTGTGTGAACCAATAACTTCATGGAGCTGTGTAGTGTATTGTCTGTTTAATAAACCTGCTATTTTGAAACCCCGAGTTGGATTTTTGTCTGTTTCCTGGCTGTTTCCTCCTTGCCACCACTTATCTGCCCCTCAAGCTCCCAGATTTCAGCCTCTGTTTCCAGCCCCAAGCTCCCAGGTTCCAGCCTCTCTCTTTCCTGGATGACTCCTCCTTGCCACCAGGCTTTTTCCCTTGCACTAGTGACATTGAGTAACCATGGGGCCACTTGACCTCAAGTAACCCCAAGCCGCAGTTCCTCAGTCCAGCTTCTCTGTAGTCTACCATTTCTAATCCCAGTTCCAGCAACTTTCACTCCTTACACTTTCTCTCTCACCTTAACCCTCCCCCAGGTATCCCAAGTACCC
>NW_017729029.1:28908045-28908306 GCF_001723915.1 Gavialis gangeticus | reverse complement strand
TGTGTGTATGTGTAGGTGGGTGGTATGTGTGTGAACTGGTGAATATATGTCATTGTGTGAATGATATATGAATTAGTGATTTGTGTATTTGTACAGAGTGTGTGGACATTGACAACTGATTGTTGTCTAATTTTTTGTTTGTGTATGTGCTTAAATTTAATGATAGGTATGCATGTGCCTAGGCTGGTTGGATGTGTATGTGCCTGAGTTGTTGGTGTGTGTATATACACCTAATTGATTTGTGTGTTTGTATATGTGCAA
>NW_017729029.1:28902263-28903045 GCF_001723915.1 Gavialis gangeticus | reverse complement strand
CTGAGTTGTTGGTGTGTGTATATACACCTAATTGATTTGTGTGTTTGTATATGTGCAATTGTGTCACACCCTCCTAACAGCGCAATATTGAGATCCTGAGAGTTGGCCTGACCCCACAGGACAACAGCAGAACAGTGTCCAGAGTCTGAAGGTCATCATCCGTGGTCTCCACAGCCCAGCCAAGGATCTTATTTTGCTCCCCCAGGATCTGGATCCACTCCTGCTCCACATGACATCACTGTGCCCTGAGTGTATCCCTGCTGCACATGTCTGGCTGGTGCACAATATGCTAAGAGATGCCTGACCCACTATGCCCTGCTGATGGTGATCCTCACAGTGTCCTGGGTGCACCTAAACTCCTGGTTTGGGACCCTGAACTGTGATGGAAAGGGGAGCAAGTCCAGGCTTACCCACAACCTCCACTGCTGCTGAAAGGCTACCTGTGGGAGCATTACATGTCTCTGCCCCCTGCTGCTGAGGAGGACATCATCACCAGCATCAATGCCTTCCTTGAGGTTTAAGAGGCCTGTGTCCACACAGCTGCAGGGACATGGGCTGCTCAATCAAGTTTTGTACTGTGTCTCATCTCTCTGCATGCTGTGGGGGGAACCCAGGACCAGGGGAGTGCAGTTGGGCTATGCAAGGAGGGGGAACAGAGGCAGGGGCAGGAGCTAGAGCCAGGGCAGGGGTGGGAATTACCATGTGTCCAGGTCTGGTGTGGCTGGTGGCTCAGCACTGTCATAGTTTCATAGTTGGTAGGGTCAGAAGGGAACTGAGCATAT
>NW_017729029.1:28882319-28902252 GCF_001723915.1 Gavialis gangeticus | reverse complement strand
GGCACCCAGAACTGGATGCAGTACTCCAACTGTGGCCTGTCCTTTCAGCTGGCAATGGTTTCCAGCTGTGCCCAGTGTCCTTGGCCCATGGGGCATCACATTCAGGTGTCTGGCTGCCCCCCCCTTCTCCTGAAAGGAGCTGGCACTGCTGGTGGCCAGTGGTGTCATGGCTGGCTGTTCCTTGTGGTGGGGCCTGGCGATGCACAGCTGGTGAAGCAGGCACTAGCCAGGTCTCCCTGAGCTGCTGGTGGAGACTGCATCTGAGGAGCTAGGTAGGATGGGATACTGTATGCTTGAGGGTCCCTCCTTTGGTGGCACATCACCAGAGGTTCTAAGGAGGGGCAGGGTCTTAGGCAGGATGCCCGCACTGGTATAAACCATATGGTTGTGGCCTGGGTCCTGGGGTACCAAAATACTGGTCAGCTGCCACTTAAAGGGTATGGTCATGAGGGCACAGCTGGACTGATGTGACCACAAGACCTTGACCCTTATGTGGCACTGCTGCACCAACCAGTCATGCCCTCCCACCTGCATCCCACCTGACAGGGCCTCATAGATGTGAGTGTTAGAGTGCCCAACCTGCTCAAGCTGGTGCAGCACCTCCATGTAACCCCACAGTGCCACAAGGTTACCAGTCTCCTCCAGGCTCCAGTTTGGGCTCTAGGTGAAGGCCATGGGCATGCACACATGTGTTACCCTGGGTCTGGATGGGGAGAATGAGGCCATGCCATCACTCTGGGCCCCTGTATGATTATCCCAATGTTGCCAGCCCTAGACAGCTGCCAGCAGCACCCAGTGCAGGAACATGACATGGAACTGCTAGTCACATGGCAGAGGATATGCCCCACAGCACTTACAGGCACAAGGAATGCTGCTATGGGTGTGCAACAGGCAGGTGGCACAGGCCCTGCTGCACAAAAGCTCCCTGTAAGGGAGCCTGGGGGGCTGGCAGGCAGGCATAGGTATCCTGTGACACACAGGAACTGAAGTTCCCCTCAGGCTCCCTGGTGTGTATTCCCCAGGGCACAAAATGGCTGCAGGCTTTTATATCCTGCATATAGGGTCTGCTATAGAGGCAGCCCAGCCCTGGAGCAGGACCGACTCCTAGTCTGCAGCCCCCTAGTGGCTGGGCAGACCCAGGAGCAAACTTGTTCCTGAGTCATGTCTACATGTGCATTACTGCACAGTAACTAATTGTGCTTAAATTTGCTACGTGCATTTGCAGGTATCAAATTTAGAAGGGTTTTAAGGTTTTTTTCTGTGCAGTAAGTATGCACACATGTAGATGTGTGCACTTACTATGTAGTAAACTAGGCAATGGTGCAGTAACATATGTAGATGCACCCAAACACTCCTTGAAAAATTCCAGTTCTTAGTTTTTGCTCCTTTTTTATTACAGAAAAATATCAGATAAAAATTCCTGTTGTAAAAAAAGCAAAAAGACCACAACACATCAGACTTTTTTAACATTATGGATTACTACCTGAAAAAATGAGTTCATTTCATGAATCACATTTACACACCCAACAGTGCTAACATTGTGGGGCACCCTATGGCACCTTTTAAAGGAACTCAAGACACCCCAGGGTGCCATAGCACCTTGGTTGAGAATCCCTTATGTAGTACATACTTTTTTTGTAATGCACTTGGACATTGTGAAAGAATGTGGCAATATCATAATTAAGAAAGTAAAAGTGATGTCTTGAAAACTAATATATTTTTGATTGCTATGTAGTAAAGAATATGATTATTTAACTTATGTATATTTTGATAAGTTACTCATTTAAACTTATCTCATTTTGTGAGAAGATGAAAAAAAAAAAGAGTGTGTGAAAAAACCCATATTACTTTAAATGTCGGGAACAAGTGAGGCAGAGAAAGGGTTACCAATGGTTCATATGAAAGGTTTTCAATTTGATATAATAACTTGTTTATTTTGGATAGAAACAAATTCAAAGGGAGGTTAATGCTAATTACCATTAAATTAGAATGGTGCAAAGGACAAAGGAATTTAATGTTTAATGTTTCTTCATTCAGGGGTTATGTCTGGACAGTGCTTTTGAAAGTCAAACTCATTCATGAAAATGATCATTTTTTACTTTCAGTGTTTACTTTTCAGCAGCATGCTGTTTTTTTTTTCTGATGAAGTTTTGCTTTACTGGGTCAACCATGTCTCTGAGGTGTTTAAAGTAGGTCTTATTTAGTGATGGGTAAACTGGTTTGGACAAAATTAGAGCTGACATGGAAGTTCAACTTTCCTTCAAATCAATCAGAAATGAAAGGTGAATATAAAAGTTTAGCTAGCATAAAAAAAAATCCCACAAGAACCAGCAAACCAGACAAATTGCATTTGAGAGCTCAAATTTCTTTATGAATTCAGGTATTGACAAAGTATCCCCATTTGACAAATAGTAGGAAAAAGAACAAATTAATGGAGAAATTAAGTGACTAATCCCCATTTCCCTTTGAAAACCTTACTGTTTCTTGCTTATGGCCACAAAGTATTTCAGTAGCAGAATGAGAAGGCCACAATCAGATCCCTCTTTAGTATCTTGGGGACAATGCTTACAACACACTTTAAAACTGTTACAAACTTTCCTTTGTCCTAATTAACTGATTTGTTTCTATGAGAAAAATGAAGCAGGCAGAGCATAAACAGAAACATAACATTTATTGCCTATTCAGTATTACATGGGTATTTTAATACATCTTAGTTTACATGTGTTCTTAATGTGATGTAAGGTTACTACACAGTAAGCTTTACTTGGGAGCACATCTACATGTGTGCCCATTTGGAGAAGTTTAGTGCAGGGCTACTTCTGCCCTGTTCTGCTCCCCACACCCCCAGCAGGTAAGAGGAGCTCCAAGATTCTCTGGGTGCCCCATGGGGAGGAGAGTTGTCCTTCTTCTGGATCAGCTGCCTCCCAGCCCTGCACTCTGATTGGCAGATCAGGGCTCAGGGCTGGGAAACTGTCTACTGCATCAGAAGCTGGACAACAGCAACAGTCCCCTCCCCCAACATTTGTCCAGCTCCTGGGAACCAGCTGCTGGGAGAGGGCACAGGTTCCTAGCTCTGTGCCCTGATCTGCTGATTGGGGCTGGGAGGCAGCTGCCTAGGATAGGGGAGAGTTCCTCCACTCCTGCAATTTGCTCCTGGTCAGTTGTCTACACATGCACTACTGCATTGTTAAATTACTGTCTGTATCTACAGCTAGTAGTCAACCATGCAGTAGACTCTTCTACTGCATAGTAAGTGCTGCACATGTATAGATGGTGATGGTTTACTGTACAGTAGACTAATCTTCTATACAGTAGAGCATCTCATGTAGATGCACCCCAATGTACTCATTACTATGGTGTACAGAACTGAGAATTCAGGCCCAAGAGATTCTTTCCAGTCCTATGTTCCTACAATGATAGGAATTCTGTTCTTGGCTTTACAAAGAAGTAGTATGCCAAGTGACAAAACGTATAACATTACTGTGCCTCAATTTGCTTATCGTATTTTCTCTCTATACGGCATTTGTCAGACTGCAGTTGGAGTACTGTGCCCAGTTTTGGGCATCATATTTTAAGAAGGATGTGGATAAGCTTGAGAGGGTCCAGAGGAGGGCCACTCATATGATTAAGAGTTTGCAGGCCAAGCCCTATGAGGAGAGTCTAAGGGACCTGGATCTTTTCAGTCTCTGCAAGAGAAGGCTGAAAGGTGATCCTGTGGCTGCCTACACATTCATTGGTGGAGAGGGTGCACAAGGAACTGGAGATGCTCTGTTCACCAGGGCACCTCTTGGGGTAACAAGGAACAATGAGCACAAACTGACAGAGAACAGATTTAAGCTAGATATCAGGAAAAACTTCTTCAGGCTAAGGGTGGCCAGAATTTGGAATGGGCTTCCAAGGGAGGTGGTGATCTCCCCTACCTTGGGAGTCTTTAAGAGAAGGCTGGATAGGCTTCTCGCTGGGCTCATGTGACCCCAGTACTCTTTCCTGCCCAGGGCAGGGGGGCGGACTCAATGATCTGTTGAGGTCCCTTCCGACCCTAGCATCTACAAATCTATAAAACAGGGATACTGATATTTAATGATAGGTCACAGAATCAAAGATCTACACTTACTAATGAATGTAACATGCTTGAGTTCCAAAAATAGCAAGTATTTAGGAGGTACAAATTATTGTTATATGAAATACACATAGTATGTGTGTCATTCTTCTGTAGTCTTAATACCATAAAAAGTATCTGAGTGCATATTAGGTACTCAGGCAAATTTCACATTCTAGACACCTAGTCTCTGAAAGACCTACAGTCATCACCACACATACATCATCCAGCTTTTTTTTTTTAATTCCCATTAATGGACTAAGTAGATATTACATTTTCTCTCTCTCATTTTGATCAGCTCATAACATCATTTTTAAAATTATAGGTTTGTCTTGTTTTATCTCAGTGGCATACCTGTATAATACTTTAATACCAGACTGAAGATACATACCTACAGTCTAATCCAGAGCCAACTGAATCCAAGAGAAATATTTGAATTAACTTCATCAGGTTTAGATCAAGTCTCAAAGGCCAGAACTCAAATAAATGTTTGCTATTGCCAGTACTTAAACTAATATATTGACTTATGACAAGAATATTTTTAATATAATTTCAGTATAGAAAATACATGAAGATTTTTAGGATAAAAATATTCCATATTTAGTTGTAATAATGCCAGTCATACTTGATAATTTATGTTCAGATGTGCTTGGGAACTAGAGATGTTATGCTCAGCTATACTGAAAAAATACTTTTCAAAGAAATGCTTGAAGGATCTAATTTAATTGTTAAATGGAAGCTACAGTCAAAGCAAACTATTGTTTCAGTTTGGAAACCAGATTGCAAGGATATCTTCTTATTCTGCTACTGTTTCATTAACATTGAAAAACACTTCTAACGTATATTAAGTCTGCAGCTGTTGTATTTAATGTTTTTCTGGAAATACAACGGGGGGGAGGCAGAGCACTTTTTCTTTCAGAAAAGAGGGAATATCTTAAGTAGGGATATAAGCACAAATGTGGGGAAAAGATCATTGGGTGCTAGATGTCTTCCTCTCTTCTAACAAAAAATCAAAGTTTGTTTCAACTCTAGATAAACTCTTTGTGAATCAATCATTGAGTCATGGTCTTAGTTAAATTTCTGCTTCAGGATGAGGCAGAAACACCCTTTACTAACAGAAAACAACCAACAGTTCTCCTAGCTAATAATAAAATCCACAAAGAAACCACAGAAAATTCACAATCAGACCACAAGGTGTAGTGACTTCTGCTCCCAAGTGTTATATGAAACTAATTGATCCACAATGTGTCAACATTCTGTTGGAGGTTAACTAGGCTTTCCTTAGTTCTTATGGGAAGCAACAGTGTGTTAGTTCAACCCAGCTCTACAGCATCTGTATAGATCAGGCCCTTCAGCAGGGCTTTCTGACACTTATCTAAAGGTGATTCAATAAGCTATTAGATAAAAGTGCCAAAAAAGCACCACTGAAGTGCCTGATCTATATAGATATTGGGTGAGCAAGGTCCAACTAATGTGATGCTTCTTCTGGGCATGTGCTGGGCTCGGCACGAGGATATGCTGAGTTTAAGTGCCATTTTTGGAGGGTTTTTTACATCTGTAAGCAGCATTATGACTCAAACAAAATTTGAGGGTCATTTTATCTTTACAAAAAGTTGACAATTCCTCATATATACACACTTCACTGTTCACTGAAAACATGCTAGCAGAAAACAATTTAATATGACCATTGTTTAAATAAAGAGAAACCCAAATACTTATTTTATTTTATAGTTGTTTGTAAAACATCTGAATTTTTCAACAACTCTTTGTCTGATTTTTAATAATGGCATGGTTTCTTAACTTCTGTGCACCCCAACTTTAAAAAAAAAAAGCACAAATTCAATGCCAGGCATGTTCTCTCAGGTTATTGTGACACAGAAATTGTGTGTGAGGTACATAACAATTTTAAGAGGAATTATTAAATTGCACATGAAGAAAACCAAAAAACTCAGCTTCTAAGAAGATAGGCAAAAGGATAATACATCATATTTTTAAAGCAATGCTGAACAAAACAAGCATGTAAACAAGCATGAGAGGTCTGGTTTCCACGTGAGAAAATCATCCTTACTTTGCTAGTTAGCCTACAATCCACTTGAAGCTAGAAACAGTCTGGCAACAGGCACTTCATAAATGAAAAGGAACATGTAAATGGTAGAAAAGGAGGCAGGCTCCACTAATAAAAGTGAATATATTTAAGACAACAGGGCATTTGCCCATGGTGGGTTGGAAAAGAACAACATCAAAGCTGAATTTGAGCTTATCCAAGTCACACCTATCCAGTATTGAAAATATAGTTTACACCACGGGCTGGCAATTATTTTGGGTGGAGGGCCGCTTACTGAGTTTTGGCAAGCTGTTGAAGGCTGCATGGGTAGCCCCACCCCATGACAGGTGCCCCTCCCCCAGTCACCATCTTGGGACCAGAAGTCCTGCCTCCTAACCCCTGCCCTTTGTCACCAACACTCCCTGCCCTTGTCCCCAGAAACAGTCCTTTCAGCAAGGGTTTTTTCCATCTCGGAACCAGAAAAATATAAAATTTTATTCTAAAAAATGAACATCTATAACATTCATTAATTTGATTTCAAAAAATATTTTTGTCCTTATTTACATGTGTTTGTGCAGTGTACACAGAGGTGATTGCACAACAGCTTAAAATGAAGTCTTACTCTTGTCTACTGTGAGGACGTGGAGGGCAAGGGGGTAGGTATAGGTTTGTGGGGTCTGTGGGTGTGTGCGTATGTGGGGGATGGTGGATAGGTATGGGGGTGGATGTGGGGTAAGGGAGCATGTGGGTGTATATGGATATGTGGCATGTGGATGAGTATGGGGTTTGTGGGGGAATTTGTAGGGGGGAGGGTGGCTGAGATGGGTGTATGCAGGTCTGCATGTATGGCAGTGCAACAGGGGTGTGGGTGCATGTGTATGGTGAGGTATATAGGTGTATAGGTTCACCCTATGAACACACATGCCCACTTCCTCCCTCACTACACACACATGCACACATTGCTTCCCTCACTACACACACATGCACACACACAAAATGCATCCCTCATTGCTCTCTCTATCTCTCCCTCTCCCTCCCTCATTACACAGACACAAACACTGTCTCTCCCTCATTACATGGACAGAAGGACACACACACACTGTGTGCCTCTCTCACCACACACACACACACACACACACACACACACACACACACACACCCCTCCCACTCCTGGCCTCGGGGTACTGGCATGGACCTGTAGCTGGGCAATGCAGCTGGGGGGACCACATGGTGCTGAAGCTGTGAGTCCCATGCAGTAAAAGCTGAGGCAGGCAGAGACTTCTGGTTTGTGGGGGCAGGGGTGGGAAGGGGTTGAGGGAGGGGCAGGGCTGGCCTGGCTTTCCCTGGCTCCTGTTATCTTTGACAAGCAGCAAGGAGCAGATAAATATTTTTTAAAACTTTTTAGGTGCCACATGGGCAAGATAAAATGGGCTGGTGGGCCGGATCTGGCTCGTGGGCTGTATTTTTCCCACCTCTGGTTTACATCAAAGCAGGATGTAACTGAAATGATAACCTGATTTCTAGTATCACAGGTTGCAGGGTAACAGAGCTTTGGATAATACTTAATATACTAATTTTTTGCACTACTCCCTCAAATAGTATCATAGTTGTTTAAAGCACTATGACTGTCCTCTAAGTGGTTTTGGACTTCAAAGCACACTGAAAAAAAAGCCAAATTCAGGATTAAATGATGCTTTCCACTGAAGAAAAATAATGAGAAACTCTTACAAGGACATCAAATATGGTCATGTTCCCCATGTGCTACAGCACAGAGGCCAACATGCACATTTTTAATGTATTTGTAATTTATTAAAATAGTCACGATCTCTGAGCTCACAGATTGTATATTCATTATGAATCGAAAACAGTTAGAAGCTATGTTCTTTAAAAATTCTGCTGCTATACTGTGCTATAATTATGACCTCTGCAGTGTAGAAAGCCAACAAAGAAATAAAGGAGTCCCCATTACTGCATGTACTCAAGAAGAGGTTAGGAAGGAGAATGATAGAGATTAATTTTATCAAAATGATGATCAACATTTTTGCCCAGCATACTTCTGAGTCAGAGCACTTGAGATCTTAGAAGAGGCAGAGACATTCAACTTACATAACTATGTTTCAGTGAGTAACAAACAGTCTTAAGTGCCCACTTTTCACACATACACAATACAAATACTCCTGTCTAGTTGCATGTAAGGTGACCTTGGTTTTGTAATACAACATTCTCAAGTGAAACAAATTAAGATTCTGCCCTTGACATGTTAAAAACTTTTTCAAGGTTGCCCCTTCAATTTTCACTAAGGTCAGGTTCTCTGTTTGAAATTAAGTGTATGAAAGCAAAAACACTGAGTTCCTATAATACTTTCTCTAGCTCATACTCACCAAGCCATAAAGCTTCCTTCATTCTACTAATGAATAAAGAAAGTGAGGATGTGTCGTAACCTTTAAAGAAATTCCACAAGAATATAGATGAAAAGAAGGCAAAGCAACCCTTCCCTCTACTGCCACATACTCACATCTGCTAAAGTTTAATTCCGTGATAATCCTTATTCGGTTTTTTTTTGTAACAGACCCTCCCTGACAAAAATCCACTTTAAAAAAAAAAAAAACTTTAATCACAAAAGCTATGCTAATGTCTTGTATTATATCTCCATATAAGGAGCTTGTTATATAAGTATAATATGAAATATCTTTTTCATAAAACAATAAAACTATTTTGGTCTCTCACAGAGGTGTAACTAGGAATTTGGGTGCCTTAGGCATAAGGGTGGGAAATGTGGGATGATGAGCACCATACAGAAGCTGAGGTTCTACTAAGCATCCCTGATTTTGTTTGGGCATCATTCTGGTGCTCCCACTAAATCAGCACCCAAAGCTGGTGTCCAGCTTGCCCCACCCAAGTTACACTACTGGTGTCTCTTCTGCTACTGGATTCACAGGTTTGCATTGTATTGAACAGAGTACATTCCAATGGTTCCAATGGTTTAAATGAGAAATTAGGAATTTGAAATCTGTTGCCTCTTCATAGAAGGAGAAAAAAGGATGGGAAGTGATTCAATAATTCAAATTGAGAAGCATGGATGTGGTTAAACATCTGACTGTTGCTTTGGGACACAATTTTCAGTCTTCTCTCAAAGTACTGAATTTGTCACCTTTGGCCACATCCACACGAGCATGGACATTTGTTTCCCTGGGGACACGAAGCAGTGGCACACTTGTAGCTCTGGCCAGACAGTTTTGGGCTGCACATGCTGTCCCATGTGTGCTGCTCCGCTTTCTTTTTGCACCTGATCTCCTGGAGTCAAACCCCCCCTGAACAGCTGAATGTGTGGCGCTTCAGACTTATCTGTGGCACCTCACACTGCACAGCCATGCTCATCTGGACATGGCCTTTGAGTCCAGGAACTTTTAAGGCTTGACTATCTTTTGAAAGTGTGCCTTGCAAAATCTATTCTTTTTCTAAATCTTACTCTATTGAATATGTTATCCTAGTAACATCAGGTGTTGCACGTGTAGCTAAATATCTCCAAATTCTGTTTCCCCACAATTTTTAAATTTAATTTAATTTTGAAATTTTTGAGTTTCATGATAAAATTTGAAAATAAATTATTGGTTATTTTGGAAACTGAAAAATGCAGGGTCTGTGTTTACCTTTTTTAAAACTTATACCTGATTTTTGCAGGGGAGGTTTAATAGTTTTTTTCAATAACTTCCCTCCAATTATTACAAAATTTTCTGTTTTGTCAAAAAGCCATTTGACTGAAGAACAGATATGGAGGTCTAAAAAAAGAGAAGGAAAAGCACATTCAATCAATGAAAAAGGCCAGGTCAGGCCACCACAAATTTGGGAGAATCAAGACAACTGCTATCAAGAGGATGTGATGGGTGCGGGTGGTTGGAGATTCTTTTCTGTGGGGAATGGAGACATCCATCTGCTGGCCTGGCCTATTGTCTCACGAGGTCTGCTGCTTGCCTGGAGCCCAGATCTGAGATGTCATGGAGGGATTACTGAAACTGATCCAGCCCATGCTGCTCATCATGTTGGCACTGATACTGTCAGAAGTGACCCTGAGTAGATCAAAAGTGACTACAGGGTT
Source organism: Gavialis gangeticus (assembly GCF_001723915.1). Taxonomy (NCBI): domain Eukaryota; kingdom Metazoa; phylum Chordata; order Crocodylia; family Gavialidae; genus Gavialis; species Gavialis gangeticus. Next base: position 28,892,013 of record NW_017729029.1, on the reverse strand, counting down.
CTGGGTGAAAAGGCAAAGGGCACAGGGGCTCAGATGCTGTTCAAGCCAATCCTTCTGGTCAGAGGAAAGGTTTTAGCTTTTTCAACTATGGAATGTTGTTCCAAGAAGAAAGATTGCTCGGAAGAGATGGAATCCATCTGAAAAAGAGAGGGAAGCGGGTTTTCAGAGACAAGCTCACTAACCTAGCGAGGAGGGATTTAAACTAGGTCCACTGGGGGAGGAGACCAAAACCATGAAGTAAATGGCAAAGTGGGTGAACTAGAGAAGGCAGAAGCAGGAGGGGGCAACAGGGATGGTCTTCTCATTCTTTCTGAGAAAGGAGGGCAATTGGCCAGTTACCCCAGGTGTCTGTATACAACTGCACGGTGCCTGGGAAACAAGCAGGACTATGATGTGACTGAAACAACAGAGACTTGGTGGGACAGCTCATATGACTGCAGCACTCTCATAAATGAGTGCAACCTGTTCAGCAAGAGCAGGTAGGGGAGAAGAGGAGGAGGAGTTACACTTCATGTAAAAGAACTCTATGATTGCTCAGAGCTCCAGTATGTAACTGGAGATAGGCCTGTTGAAAGTGTCTGGGTTTGGTTCAGAGAGGAGAGCAACCAGGATGATGTTGTAGTGGGGGTCTGCTATAGAGCACCAGACCAGAAGCAAGTGGTTGATGAACTTCAATCACCCTGACATCTTGGAGGTTGTGCACAGGGAATCCAGGAAGTTTTTGGAGAGTGCTGTGAACAATTTCCTTGGCACAAATGTTGGAGAGGCTAACTAGGGGCCATTCTCTTCTTGACCTGCTGCTCACAAATAGGGAATAATTGGTGGGAAATGCAGTAGTGGTTGGCAACTTGGGCAGTAAAAACCACAAGATATTTTATTTCAGTTTCCTAAGGAAAGGAATTAAGGAAAGCATCAGAGTAAGGATCCTGGACTCCAAAAAGCAGGCTTAAACTCACTCATGGAACTAATGGGCAAAATCTCCTGGGGGAGGAGGGGGGCAGACTGAAGGGGAAAGGAGTCTGGGAGAGCTGGATGGATATATTTTAAAGAAACCTTACTGAGGGCACAGGAACAAACCATCCCAATGTGCAGGAAGACTAGCAAGTATGGCATAAGACCAGCTTCGCTTAGCAGGGAACTCATCAGGGAGCTAAAACACAAAAAGGAAGCTTAAAGAAATGGAAACTTAAACAAACAACTAGGGATGAGTATAAGACTATTGCTTGGGCATGCAGGGCTGAAATCAGGAAGGCCAAAATGCATTTGGAGTGAAGTGTAACAAGAAAAGTTTCTGTAAGTATGTTAGTGACCAGAGGAATATCAGGAAAAGTGTAGGTCCCTTACTGAATGAGGGAGGCAATTTAGTAACAGATAATCTGGAAAAAAAGCTGAAGTAGTCAATACCTTTTTTACTGCAGTCTTCACAGAAGGTCAGCTCCTAGACTACTGCACCCAACAGACCTGCGTGAGGAGAAGGTGAGCAGCCAACAATGGCAGAAGAACAGGTTAGGGGCTATTTAGAAAAGCTGGGAAAGGGTGTGAAGCACCTGAGGAGGATGAGGGTGATTGCACAGCTGCTGGCCATTGTCTCTGAAAACTTGTGTGTTTGGGAGAGGTCCTGAATGATTGGAAAAGGGCAAATATAGTTCCTGTCTTTAAGAAAGGGAAGAAGGTGGATCCAGGAAACCATAGACCAGTCAGCCTCACCTCAGTCCCTGGAAAAATTATGCAGCAGGTCCACAAGTAATACATTTTTAAGCACTTGGAAGAAAAGAAGGTGATTAGGAACAGTTAGCATGGATTCACCAAGGGAAAGTTCTGCCTGATCAACCTGACTGCCCTCTATTGTTAGATAACTGGCTCTGTGGATACAGGGAAAGCAGTGGACATAATATACCTTGACTTTAGCAAAGCTTTTGATACCATCTCCCACAGCATTCTTGCAAGCAAGTTGAAGTATGTTTAGATGAATGGACTGTAAGGTGGATAGAAAGCTGGCTGGATTGTAAGGCTCAGAAAGTAGTAATCAATGGCTTGATATCTAGCTGGCAGCTGGTATCAAGTGGAGTGCCCCAGGGGTCAGTCCAGTCAGTTCAGTATCTTCATCAATGACCTGGAAGATAGAAGGGCACCCTCAGCAAGTTTTCAGATGACGCCAAGCTGAAGGGAGTAGTAGATATACTAGAACTTAGGGATAGGATTCAGAGACCTAGACAAATTGGAGGATTCAACCAAAAGAAATCTCAAGAGGTTCCATAAGGACAAGTGCAAAGTCCTGCACTTTGGGTGGAACGATTCACTGCTGCAGGCGGGGGACCAACCAGCTAAGCAGCAGATCTGTAGAAAAAGACCTGTGGGTTATAATAAGATGAATATTAGCCAACAGTGTGCCCTTGTTGCCAAGAAAGCTAATGGAATACACTATTGTATTAAACGGAATGTTATGAGCAAATCAAGGAAATGATAATTCGTCACTTGTGAGGCCAAGTCTGGAGTACTGTGTCCAGTGTTGGAACCCCCCCTCACTCCCCACTACAGAAAGGATGTGAACAAATTAGAGAAAGTCCAGTAGAGGGCAACAAAAATAGTTTTGTACTGGGGCATATATGACTTTTGAAGAGAGGCTGAGGGAACTTGGCTTATTTAGTTTGGAGAAGGGAAGACTGAGAGGGGATTTAATAGCAGCATTCCACTACTTGAAGGGTAGTTATGAAGAAGATGGAGCTAGACTGTTTTCAGTGGTGGTGGATGACAGAACATAGAGAAATGGGTTCAAGTGGCAGCAAAGGAAATTTACATTAGATATTAGGAAAAACTTTCTCATGAGAGGCTAGTAAAACACTGGAATAGGTTACCCAGATAGGAGGTGGGATCTCCATCCTTGGGAGGTTTTTAAGACTCAGCTAGATAAAGCTTTGGCTGGGATGATGTAGTTTGGGATGGTCCTGCTTTGAGCAGATGACCTTCTGAGGTCCCTTCAAGCCCTAATTTTCTGTGATTCTATGATTTTTGAGCAATAACTTTATAGCTGTTCAGACCTTTTTAAGGTTTGATAGTTAATTTGCATATGTAGCTAGTCTAAACTTACTGCACAATTAACAAGGTAATTGTGCAATAGATACAGATATAATGTATAGAGGGGGCCTTATATGTAATGTAATCATTATCATTGCAGGTAAATTCTACTAAATTGAATAGCTAGGGTGGTGTTCAGGATCTTTAGATAATTTGAACTTGTTAAAGAAATAATTTTCCACAGAAGCTTCTTTAATTGGGGAAATATCAAGATAACCACAATCACAGATGTTTCAAATGTATCTACTTTTTTCTAACAATACAATATGTTTAGAATGCATAACAAATACTTTAACTTTTTCTTCTTTCCTTTTCTTGTGTTAGGTCCTAACACCTTTCTCTTTCAGCTTGCTTTTCACTGGGCACATCTACACAAGAAATGTTACTGTGTATTGATGCAGCTTACAGTGCAGTAAGCACGTGTGTCTACATGTGCATGTGCTTATTGTGCAGAAAAAAAACGTAATACCACTTATATTTGCTACTTGCAAATACAAGTAGCAAATTTAAGTGGGATTAGTTACTGCACAGAAATGTATGTGTAGATGTGACCCAGGAGCAAGTTTGCTCCCCAGTTTGCCCAGACACTAGGGAGCCAGCCTGAGGTTAGGGCTAGTGTGTGTGCCCCAGGGCTTCAGCCTAGGACTCCCTCCTTCTCCAGGGCTGGGCTGCCTCTATGGCAGACCCTGTCTGCAAGCTATAAAAACCTGCAGACCTTTTGTGCCCTGGGGCACAAACACCAGATCACTGAATGCCCTGTGTCCCCCTCATCAGGCCACAGGATACCTGTGCCTGTGATGCTGTTAGTCCCTTCTTTGCTGTGCAGCAGCCAGAGCAGTTCTGTCAGGCCTGCCAGCCCCTCAGAGCCGCATGCAGACAGTTTTTGTGCAGCAGGGCCAGTGCTGCACATCCACAGCAGCCTGCTCTGTGCCTGAAGGTCCTGTGAGGTATAGCCTCTGCTGTGCAGCTGCCACTCCTGTGCCATGCCCCTGCATTGGGTGCTGCTGGAAGCTGCCCAGAGCAGCAACAGTGGGACAACTATTCAGGGGCCCAGAGAGCTGGTGTGGGACCCAACATGGCCTCATTCTTCCTGTTGAGGCATGGGAACTCATACATCTGTATGCCTGTGCCCTCCACCCAGAGTCCCAATAGATGCCAGGAGGAGACTTTTGACCTCATGGCACTGTGAGATGAGGTGGAGGTGCTGCACCACTTTGAGTGGGGTGGGCCCTCCAACTCCCATATTTATTAGGACCTGTCAGGCCAGATGCGTAGGGAGGGCACAACAGGTTGACCCAGAAGAGCCACATAGAAGTCAAAGCCTTGTGGGCATGGTGGGTCACCATAACCAACTATAATTGTCAGTTCAGCCATGCCCACAAGACCATGCCCTTTATGCAGCAACTGACTGACATGCTGGTACCCTGGGACCCAGGCAGCAGTTTTTCGGTTTTCACCAGCACAGGTGGCCTGCCCATGTCTGATGTACTAGAGGTTGGCAGGTGTGGCCAGCTTCAGCAGGGTAAGGGCAGCCCTGGGGGAAGGCTAGGCACATGACGGTGTTCTGCCATTCCAGGAGATGCTGGAGCAAGTCCCAAAAGGTTGCCAATGTCATGCAGAAGCCATCCAGCCACTGTTTGTCATCCCAGATGTGCTGGATGATGTGTCACCACCAGTCTTGGCTTGCACGGTAGGCCCAGAGGCAGTGGGGCTGGAAGCCCAGGAGGGCAATGGAGGCCCTCATGGTGGCATCGTGGATCTCCTTGTTGGCATCCCTGTAGGTGGCAGTGGCACAGCAGTGACAGTGGCCATGGGACAGTGCACTGCAGCCAGGAAGATGGTTGCTGTTCATTGGGGAGCTGTGAGATGACTGTGGGCCAGGCAGTGTTGGCACAGCACACCAGCAGGGCCAGCATGGCATCCAGCAGGAGTGTAGGGCACTGGTTGTTACTGCCAGGGTCAGGGGCTGAAGTAGCCATACCATGAGAAGGTTGAGTAGCCAAGGAGAAAGCTGCTGTATGCTCCCTCTGCACTGGACATGCTGCTTCTGGGTAAAGAAGGGGCAGGCTGGAGAGCAGCAAGTGGGGCTGGCTTTTATAGAGGTCTGCCAGGTGCTGGCAACTTCAGCAGAGTCTAGAACTCCCCCTGGTGGTAGCAGGGGCCCGTTGCAGGGCTTCAGAGAACTGGGTGCAAATCTTCTCCCTAATCCCAGCATGTGTAGACTCCTCCCCAAACCTCTTTGTCTTATTCTACACCAGAGTAAATCTAGGCCAGAGTAAATGCATGTCTAGGTGCACCCACTTAATCCCTTTTCCTTCTCTTATTTACACAAATCTGTGAAGCTGCATTTCTTTATAAACATGGCCATACTTCCAGTAATTTCATCAACGACTTAAAACATATAACAATTTAGTCAAATGAAATGTATATGATCACATTTAAAGAGATGCTTTATTATTATTATTATTATTACTAATTTTAGTGCAGGCATCACAAATCCTCAGTCCCACTGAATGTTACAGATCACGACTGGCAGGTTTACAATATGCATCTGTACTGAAAAACATGTACAGGAGAAATGGCTTCCAGTCTCTACTTTTGTACTGCGTCTTCCCCAACCATACAGCATACTGTATGACCACTTGGCCATATAATCAACACTAAGTATATTTCTGGTAATTTGATCATTTGACCTTTTATTTGAATGTTTTTAAACAATGTATTTTGGCAACTTCAAAACAATGAATTTTAGAATAAAAAAGATTCTTTGTTTAGGATCAGTCATTTGCATTTTTATCAAACAACTCCCCCCCCCCAAAATACATTCTAAAACAATGATTCTGCTATAAGAAAAGATCAGAAATCGACATGTTAAGAAGCTCATTTATATTGAAATGAGATCATTACTGTTAACATTCACTGGTTTCTGATTAATTCATAAATTGCTTATTAAAATTTAGTGGTTCATGAATTACCAAATTTATTAACTTTATTAGGAATATCATACCATGCCTCCTCCTCCATATTGCTGACCCTCAAGGAGAAATCAATTACAAGCAGTACTTTATTGCTTAATTCATTATTGCTCCCTTAATGTTTTCTTCTCAAGTGAAAAAGTCTGTGTTTATAAACCAATTGCAAATCAATTCTTGCCTAAACATTAAGACATGGTATTTTGGTTTGTGGATGTAACCATTTATTTCACTTTCTCTTTAAGACTAATATTGTTGGAACTATTTTTTTCTTGAGTCTACATAATTCTTTTCCTTCTCTCAGCTGATATATTTAAGACTTTCTATACCAAAATACACTAACATATTTTCTTAGAAATGCGCTGTGCTGAAATCTGCAATAGTACATCTGCCCTTGATAAATTATTTAAAGATGCAGTGAAGAAAATATGTCTATTGCATTGAAGGTAGAGCTACTTATCAATGTCCCAATGTAACCAAGACCTGACTCATTCTCACCTTTTATAAACAGTTTTTTTACTTTTCCTTGCACTCTTGCATAATGATAAGGACTGGAGAAATAATAGGGAAAAACTGAAAATTTTGGCCATTTAGATAGTTCATTAGTTATAACTTCACCTCTTCAATATTCACTTTTCATATTCACAAAAGTAAAATTTGGTTCAATGTTAGTAAAAATAAACACTGCATTTACTCACATCCCAAATACACCTTCCTCAAAAAATATATATTAAGGTGCACAGTTCAGTGAGGAAATGGATTTCTGCACCAGAATGGAAGCATGCAGATGCTGAAATGACTGCAGGGGACTCACAGCGTCATGCAGAAGGGGTGGAGCCTACTCTTTAGCAACACTTACCCAATTTGGCAGCAGCTGTGCAGGTTAAACTTTTAGCTGTGGACAGCTGGAGTGAGATGCTGAGGAATAAACTGCTCTCCTGGATGCAGCCAGCATTCAGCCATGTTGAGCCCATGCTGTGGTAGGCAAGCTTCTGGAATTTTTTTTTTTCTTTTTTTTCCTTCATTCTTCAAAAGAAGCACAAGTCTTATTTGGCAAGTGTGTTATGTGAGTGAATATGGCAATTGTCAGGTAGTTAAAATTTTCTAAGTGGGTGAAAATAAATTTGTTTCACACAATGAAAGAAGTGATATAGCATCCATCATATAATTCCATTTGTGGGAATAGTAAGTTATAAAGACAGGCAGTCCCTATCTATGCTTTCCTACAGTTTGCAATCTGACTGTACATCCAATTTGTCCCTAAAGTTAAACTGATGGAATTGTTGCATTACAAATAGCACAGCCAACAGCTCATACCTATCTCTTCTCTCTGCCTGTTAGACCTCTATTGAAAAAAAGATATAGGCTACTGGCTTCCCATCTCTGCTGCTCCTAGAATAGATAAAATATCACAATATTTAATTGCTGTTCAGTACTATATCTTACTTATAATTTTATCAAGTACATTTTCTTGGGTCCCTGACCATTCCTACACTGCACTATGGTGTTTGAAAAGAACAACTGAAAATTAAGAGATGATATTTTCCAAGGGGTACCTTGAATCTAAAAAGGTTGAGAAGCACTGCTTTAATATGAATATTTCCTTGATGGTGCTCAGTTTCTTGGGGTCTGACCAGTCCTTCAAAAATCACTGACATAGGTAACTTCAGCTTGTTTGCTTTAAGATGATTATTCCAGTCCTAGAAATTGTTCGGGGGCTGTTGCAGTTTGATATTGTAATCCTGGATTGTCTCTTCCTTTATAACTCATTTTACAGTTATAAGAGCATCAGCTATACTCTTCATGTCTGGGGATTTTTCCAGGCCTGGCTCACTTTACACAGCTGGAGCTACAGTAATGTCCACAGATATTTGAACCCAGTAATACTTGCCACGCAGTGTATACAATAAGAACATCTAGATTTGCTTACATGCAGGTATCCTTCTCTTTACTGAAAATATGTGCATCCTTAATCATTGTACATAATGCTGCCTTTTCTTCCTAAGTGTTGGATTTAGGTGTAAAGGGTGCCTATAGACATGCTCATTCACAATCTAATTAGAATATGTTGGAATAGACTTGATCATTCAAGTGTGCTCTCTGTTCTAATTAGAATGCTCCAGTGTCACCTCACATGATCATGTGTATTAAAACCACATGCATTTCAAAATGGCCATAAGGGTGCTTTATCTAAACGTCTTTAAATGAGCATTAGATAAAGCATTCCACGGCCACTTTGAAACACTTGGGGGCTTAATACACATGACGGTGAGTTGTTTTAAGTAGAGTGGCTGACCAAAAACTGCTCTAATTAAAACTGCCCACCCCCAAGTATGTGAATAGGCAGCCAGAGTACTGCCCTCATACATATATTTGGTAGGTGTTTTCATTTCTGCCTTTTTTGTTGCTTTTCAGAGTACACTCCCTAAAACATAATGCTTCTATTCCTGATTGTTCTCCCTGTCCTCCTTCCTGGGTTTCTGTATTTTTTTTGTTTGAACTTATGTATATTTTCTGCAACAATGTATTGATCCTTTCCTTGGCTACGTAGATGGCTTGATGTTTAAAATGATTTTTCTGATGCATTTCCCTGTACATTTTTTCCTGTAAACTGGAATCATGTGTGCTACAAACATGCCTATATACATTTAATGACTCTTTAATGTTTCCAAAGTGACATTTGATTCAGGTTGTGTACTCTGACACAATTCCTGATACCGTTTCCAAAGTCTACATGACCTAATATAATGTCATATATAGATACCAAGTTATTTTCTGAACTAGTTCAGATACTATGAGCTATACAGCTCATCATTGTAGACCTTTATGTGGGTTAACTTGGCTTGCTCTGAGGAAGTGATTATTCACTTGTATGGAACACTGATTTAATGCAGCTGCACTTGCCCAGTTAATTTATTGACACCAAGCTCAGGTATCCCTACATAGCATGGAGATGCACTGTTTGGACATGCCTAATGTAGCTAAAAAATAAAAAAAGACTCTGGCTGAAGGATATAACAATACATAAAAAATATTCTAAGGTGATAAACAGGAAATGTTAGCTGCCGTATTCATGTACAGTTCTATTAAGTGCACAAAGATACAGATGAACCCACTACCGAGTAAACAAATGGGATGGCAGGCAAGACATTCAAAAGAAAGGTGACATACTTGCTGTTCTACTGTAGTGAACAGCAGCTGAGCTAAGTTGACCGCTGCCATCTGCCAAGTTAATGAACACATTTTTCAAGTACAGAAAAAACAAAAACCTAAGCATGTGTTTTCCATGTAGGACAGATTATCACTAACAAATTTCCTTCTTTGTTGTAGGATCAAGACATAAATTTGAAGATTTAACCTTTTCCCCTCTCTTGCTTGCATATTTATATTTGTTAACATAATATTTGTTCTGTTTGTATATAGAATAAACCTAGTTATTATATGCAAACCTTGAAATCCAATGCTTTCAAAACACCATGAGGAAAATATGCAGTCCTTTGCATTTTTATAGTAGATTATATTGGTAATCCATTTTCTGGTTTTTATATTGGAGTGTTTTTAATTTTTTCCCTCCACAAAATGTAGCAAATATTATATATAAAACTATCTTATTATCACCTCTCTTTTTTCCTTCATCCCCTCCCGCC
>NW_017729029.1:28875618-28882216 GCF_001723915.1 Gavialis gangeticus | reverse complement strand
CCCTCCCTGTCCTCAGTCATGGCTTAAGTTTTGAGTCCTGCTACTGACATCTCTCATTCTTCTTTAGGATCTCTTTTACCTTTGTTTAGTTTCCGGTTATTTTTCCAGGACATGACAGAAGAGAGAAATACAGAAATACAGACATAAAAGAGAGAAATGAAAAATGTTTCTTGGCAAACAGAAGAAGCTAGCACTGCAGCTGTCTGCTTTGTGGAACAGTGTGTTCACTGGAAGGTTAGACTCTTCCACAAGGCAGACAGCTGCCATACTAGCTTCCTCAATTTGCCAAGAAAAATGTTTCATTTTTGACCCAAGTAGACCCTCTATGTTGGTGATTCTAATTCAGTGTCCGGACTGATTTGAACTTTAGCCTTTTTAAAGAATTCCAATCAAGGAACTAATTAGTGATCAAGATATTTTTCTTTGACATATTTTACTACAACAAAGAAACAAATCACAACCCTTTCAAAGCACCTCCTATTATCGGTCTGCTCTGCCCAGCTGTTCTCGAAATGGACAGGTTTTGTGATGTGTCCCAAACCTAACATGTAGGATAATTTTTACCAAGAAACCTAATCCTATACTGTCCTCAAATCATTCTGAGGTGCGGTTTTGTTCCCCCCAGTCAGCATGGTCATAAAAAAAAACAAACAAACCACCCCTTGTCTTGGATTCAAGCACTGGCCAAGGCCAGGTAGGGGGTCAGCTCAGGCTTTGACCCCAGGCTAAAGGAGGAAGCTGGAGTGGAGTGGCTGCTTGTCCCAGGCTGGATTGTTTCATTTGGTGGGAAACATGACACATGGCTTGGGTTAGGGTTAGGGCAGGGAAGACTGCATGGTATTAATAGAAACCTGCCTATCTGCTCACCCCCCTGCCTTTGTCTGTGTCTGCCCCCTCACTTCTTGCTCCTCTCTGTACAGCTTCTCCCTCCCCACTTATCTTCTCCTCTGGCTTCAGTACATTTAGCCCTGATACACACAGCTAAGAGCTGTTGTTGCTTCTTCCTGACTGGGCTGGGCTGAAGCTGAGTTGGGGCCACCCTTCTGTTGACTGCTCTGGAGAAGCAGAGTTGCTTTAGCAGGTAAGGTGGACAGGGAGTGTGAGGGGGGAAGCTATGGGTGGGAGAACAGAGTGTGGGAGCAGACTTTAGTGGGGAAAGGGGTTAGGGGAGCAGATAGCAGGATGAGTAGAGTGGGGGGCAGGGATTGGGGAATAGGCACAGGCATGGAAGGCAAGGGGAGAAGGCATGGGGCAGGAACAAGTGCAAAGGGACAGGTAGCAGGGAAGCAGGCACAGGCACAGGTAGACAAGGGACAGGGATGCAGCCCCTTGTCTTCCACCATTGTTTCCCTTACTACTGCAGTAGGCTGGGGGTGGTGGGTGGAATTTAAGATAACCTTCCACTAACTGGATTGTATACATGGAAAATTATAACACATATATAATTATCTATGTATAGAATTTAACTATCGGAGGGTACCATCTTAAATTCAAAGTCATCTTGAATTCAGGCAAATTCAGTACATGGAGGCAGTTTCATAGGTTCATAGATTGTAAAGGGCTGGAAGGGACCTCACAAGATCATTGGGTCCAGTACCCCTGCACTAGGCAGAAAATCAGTTCTAGTGGATGCTGTTGTCTTTCATTATACTCAGCTGTGGGGGGGTCCAAAGAAACAGATCTCAGGTAATCAGGTCACCAACCATCAGAATTTTACACATTAAAACCACTTGAGCTAAACAGACACACTTCATAAATTTCATGAGATATGAATTTGACAGTATGCTATTTAATGTCCAACTAGAAATCAAGCCACAAACATCTTCCTACAAAGACTGATAATATCCAGGCTACAAAATTTGTGAGACATAATAACTTACTGCCTAGGTACCTAACTAGATCATGGCTCAAACTGAGATTTATGATGTAGAAAGGGAAATCATTAGATTGCCTTTATCAAATAATAGAAACAAATAGAAATTCATAAAATTGTGATTAAACTGAAAGATTACATTATGCAATGTTGTACCTTGTTAGAATGAGGAAAAAATAAGGACAGCTTCATTGGTATGTATAGAAAAGATGCTCTAATGAGCAAAATCAACAAAACAAGAATTTTCCTATATCTTTATTTTCTTTACCAAACTGCCTTGTCGACAAGTACCATTTTATGCTGGTAGCTCAACCAATTCATAGCATGTGCAATGATTGTTCTTCTGGCCAGAAATGCCATGTTAATTGATGCATTTTTGCCTTTTTATGAAAATTTACCATCGAAGGTGCACAATCTGTAAGACTATCCCCAGAACTCTTCTTATTCTTTGCAGAGAACAGTTGGAAGATCTGATTTGCTTAAAATCTAAAACAATCATCTTTAAATCAATCTCATTTTTTTCCCAAAGGCTGGTTTAACTTTTGTTTCTACCTGCAAAATGTGTGTAGACTGTTCTCTCGTGTTTTCTGCACATTTTATAGATGAACATGGCAGGAAGACTGAATGGTTAGTGACCAACATGCTCACAGATGCTGTATGTACCAAAATTCACTAGAGGACCAGTAGGGGTGATGACACATATTGGTGCCTGCAGAAGCTACAGTCTTCAGCTGTATGGCCAAGACCACCAGGTTGGCATATGGAAGGGGTGTAGGGGAGGCAGAGCCACAAGAAAGTCTGTATGCGACACACCTCCAAGCAAGTCCAAGTCTGATGGGAACCTCTCATATCTGAATTTAAGAGCAAGACATGGCAGGTGATTATCAGGGCTTCCCTCAGGAGGTGGCACACAGCAGGCACAAGTGCCAGAGAAAGCCCAAGCAAGGATCACCTGGCCCCGAGCTTCTTGGGAGAAGTTGCTCCAAGGTAGATGGGCACAGTGACAAACAATGTTAAAAGCACTCAGACAGATTGGATAGCAATTCAAAATTATCGTAATAAATTGGAAGGATATTCTAGAACTAATAAAAGGAAATGTAATAAAGACAGGTTTGGAGTGCTACACTTAGCCAGCAAAATTAAACATGGACATTCAAAATGCAGAATCACTGGCCAGTTAGCAGGAAGGTTATACAGGATCACAAACTGTATAAGACAACTGTTGCTGCTGGAAAAAAAGGTGAATTGCATCCTGCTAGAAATCTTTAGTAACAATGTTCTCCATAAAGAAGCATGATACTGATAGGAAAATTTAAGCTCTCAGTGACAGAAAAATGAGCCTTCAAAGCTTGGCAGAATGACTTAAACTCCTAAGAGAAGCAAAATGTTTATTGCCACATTAAAGCCAAGGCTTGGAGAATAATTCAAGAGCAAAAGCACAGGTGGTAGGAGAACAAAGAAAAGACAGTAAAGTTTGCCAGCAGCTTTAACTTGCATACTTTCTTCAGTGCAACCGAAGCTATGGGCCAAGTACACAAAGCCATACTTCTGAGGTCCAAGGATGAAATGCTCTTTAAAAACAACTCCATAATTGTTGTTAGGAAGGATTGGGTTGGGACATGTTTTTTTTTGCTTTTGTTTTTGCTTTTCTGGCTGACCTTATTTAGGGCCTTCCTTAAGAAAGGTGAGCAGGCCACCCTGAGTAGGGCTGCTTGGATGGCCTTGGTTCTATATGCCCCTTATGGAGTCCTGCATCTATCACACCAAGACCTTCAGTGCATATGCCTAGGCAAGAATATGGAGGAATGTCATAGACCTAACCCACCTTTAGTATACTGAGACAGCGTCTAAAGGGCAGACTGAGTCCAGATGTCCAGTGTCTGAATGGTTGTAGCCTCAGCCAGAAAGCAACAGATTAGAGCTGTAGCTGAATGTCTGCCTCAGTAATGGCAAATTTCTGTCAGGGTGATGTCCCTTAGCCTTGCTCCAACCAAGTAATACCGACAATGCAGTGGGGTAGGGTGGGGGTAGGGTTTTGAGGTGCCCTATACTCATCTTACTCTGGAGGTTGTAACATTATGGTATTTTATAGGAGCTACCCAGCCATGAATAGCCCCACCACACTGCTATCAGTGACACATGGTAAAAAGAGCATTTCCAAAACTCCCAAACCAAAATTCTAATGTCAAAGACAATACCATCAAAGCCATTCCACAACACCCCATTAAGGACTATTTTGCAGATCCACCAACTTATCAAGAAGCCTTGAAAGCCATTAAGCAGATGAATAACTCTTCAATGAATTTTTTGCCTCTGTATTCCTGAACATGAATCAGGACAAATGACCCAGTTGGACCATAGACAGGCACAAAAGGGAAACCAACCCACCAATTGCTAGCACTGACCTAGTGAAGGGACACTTGGAGGGGATGGATGTACTTAAGTAAGCAGGGCTGGATGATCTCCATCCAAGGGTGCTGAAGAAATTGGCCAGTGTCATAGAAGAGCCTCTGGCATGGCTTTTCAAGCACTCTTGGTGTTCAGAGGACTGGAGAAGGGCCAATGTGGACCCTATTTTCAAGAAGGGAAGGAAGGAGATCCAGGTAACTACAGACTGGTTAGTCTCACCTCTATCCTTGGGAAACCTTTAAAAAAATTATTAAGGATCTCATTTGTGGGAGTCCAGGGGGAAAACCTGAAGGGCAACCAGCACAGATTCACAGCAGGTAGATCCTGCCTGACTAACCTTGTTTCCTTTTTTGACCAGGCCACAAAATGTTTAGACACAGAAATAGAGGTAGATGTCATCTACTTGGATTTTAAGAATGCCCTCAATATTGTATCTCAACCTGTTCTCACAGATAAAGTGAGTGGCTGTGATGTAGATGATTATATGGTTAGGTGGGTGGCAAATTGGTTTAGGGATCACACCCAGAGAGTGGTGGTGGATGGGTCAGTATCAACCTGGAAAGATGTGGGTAGTGACGTCCCACAGGACTCGGTCCTTGGACCTGTGCTGTTCAATGTCTTCATCAGTGACTTGGATGAGGGCATGGAAAACACTGTTCAAATGACACCTGCCAGATGATACCTGTCATGGCGTGGAGTCCCTAGAGATGGCCATGATGCCCCTAGGGCCCTGTGACCATGCCAGCTTCACCCTGCGGGCACCTTATGGTCTCGCCTGCCACACTTTGTTCTTTAAGATAATAGATAGTAGATAGGGAGGCTGCCCTCAAGTTGCTACACAGTCATGGTCCTGATGAACCCCACTAAACCCTCAGGATTTTTAGACCCCTTGCTGTGTCCTGTTCTAAGAAGGTGCCTCACAAGACACCCCAAGCTTTATGGGCTAGATGTGTGGCTCCGAAACTGCCCCTTTACTATGCTCTATGCCATGCATGGTATTTAGACATTGTCTTTAGTGATGAGGCTTTAGTTTAGTTTGGACTCTTGTTGTCACTGGACCCCTAGCCTCAGTACCTGCACCCTCTGGTGCTGGGGTCTCCTTACCCCAGTTGCTGCACCCTCTGGTGCTGGGACTCTGCATGGTAGTGTGCCCCAATGAGGCCTCCTCCTCCCCAGTAGCCTCAGCCCAGTGTGAGAGAGAGAAAGAGTTACAGGGCTCAAAAGTACAAGGGCTAAACAAAGGGTCAGTAGCCCCAGACCCACAGCCCCAAAGAGCCCAGCAGAACTCTCCTTACCCAGGTGTTTCTGGAGGGGAGGGGCTGTGAGCGCCAACATTGGTATAAAAAGAAGAGCCCAGAACGGACAGAGGAGGGGAGCCGTAGAACTGGAAGGAGGAGGACCAAGCTGACGCACGCAGGAGGGAACAATCAGAGCAAGGTGAAGAGCTGGTAAGAGACTCCTGCAGAGAGCAAACTCCCCAGAGGGAATTTAGAGTGAGGACTGCTGACCCGGCGGTGCTTAGAACTGTTTGTTACCATGCCAGGAGCCGGCGGAGCCTGGCAGTGTTTTTGTACCGTAAAGTTCCTAATAGAGGGGCACCATAGAATTGTGGTACTGTAAAGTCCCTAAAAGTGGCGCAAGCCAAAATGGTGTCACAAATGCACCTAATGGGATGAGAGGAATCGTGACAACCCCAATAAGAGGCTTGAGAAGAACCACCCAAGCATGGGTAGGGGACGAAGAGAGGGACTGACCTCCCGAAAGTCAATTTTGTTTTTCGCTTGGTTAAAAGGAACTGGAATCATAACCCCAGGCCAGGAGTGCGGGTTTTGTTTTTGTTCTTTTTGTTTTTCTTCTGCTTGGGATGGAAGTCATGCTGCAGGACCAAGCAGCTGATCAGAACCCGGTGGAACGGGCGAGGGTGTAGGGGTGGTGGAGCCCTCAGGAACGTAGGACCTTCTCGGGATGACTAATGGTACTACACATCCAGGTAGTGAACCAACTCCTTTAACACCAAGTCATGGCAGGAAAAAAGTGTGGGTGTGTGGATCTCCAAATTAGAAACCATCTCACTCGAGTCGGCTGGCAGGTAGTGGCCTACAGGTCTGCAAGTGACAGAGATACTTGACATCCAGTCCCATGGATTAAACAACAACAAAAAATATGAACCCTCTGGGGTATAACTTAATAAAAATAATACACTGAGGTCACGTTCGAACCCTCTCTCTAGATAGTTTCTGCCCTTAAAGAAGCAGGCACAGCTTAGTGCCCTGCAACACAGTCAAATGGGTTGCCAACTGGCTGGAGAGCTGCACC